>NC_134837.1:112634891-112957698 GCF_004210375.1 Tachypleus tridentatus
GTTAAACTAGAAGATCAAAACCTGAGGATTTTAATTTTCTCAGAAATGTACAAGAATTAGAAATTCTATTTTAAGCCTAACTGGTGTGTTACTGATGTTTGATCAGTCTCTTCACTTTCAAAATTCTTCGGCTTAGCATAGCCAGTAGCAACTTAATAAGTTGGTTATGCTCACACTTGAAAGCCATTTTATGAAAAGGAAATTTGATCAACTTTCTTTTGATTTATAAGCTTAATTTTCCAAAGTTCAACATAATATTAATAATTAGTAGTAACACTATTTCTGACAAGAAGTCTAACATAATGTAAGTTGGGTAACTTAAATTGTGTCAGCTACCTTACTAAGTACATTGTTTTGCTAGTAAACATTTAAATAAAGAAATTTGAAATGTACTGTATTGTTGAACTGTATAATTCAGTGAAGAAAACTTGAGCTAGTATACATAAAAACTAAAGTAAAAGTTAACTACTGCCAGTACTGGTTACTGACTTTATATCTGCTAATGCTATGAAGTTCCATTTGGATGTATTTAAATACCTGAAACTTTGAAGAAGAAAACTTAGGATGTCTAGACAATGTTTGAACAAGTAAGTTATTATATGATACTTTTACTTAAAGTTTAGTTAACTCTTGACATAATCATATAATTCACTTATATAGCTTTAACTGTATTTTATGAATTTTGCAAACACTTGTGTATCAGTTATTTTCACAGTTAGACATTATGGATTTGAATATTAATATCATTTATATATATGTATTATAACCATAAAATATTCAAACCATAAACAAACATATAAACATGAAATTTTTGTAAAAATAATTAAAAAACAAAATTTTTAAAAATATATGCTGCACTTTTTTTTTTAATGGACCCTAGGGTACAAACTACAATGTAGGATTATAAAATGTATACCAGGTTTTGGAGGTGACTGCAACAGTAGAACCCACATTGAGGTGGAGATACACCATATATCAGTATTTTATAACCACAAAATATTCAAACCATAAACCAAAGCACATTGACATGAAATTAAAAATAGATAAATAAAAAAAAATTAGTTAATGTGTTTTGGTTTATGGGCTTGAATATTTTATGGTTATAATACAATTAATCAGAGGTTGGGATTTGCTGTTTTTAACAAAGTCCTTCCTCATTATTTTGTTTATTCATTTAACTTCATTTAGATATAAATTATTTAGTTTCACTAAAATATATATATATATATAGAATTGAAAATTATAAAATGGTGAATTCATGACTGTCATAAAATATCTGTTTGACAGACCAGTTGGTTGAAAGAATTTCTCCAGTTCTTGATAACATTTGTGGATTTTTTTTTTTTAAATAACACAGAAAGAAAAATATATCCATCTTTTTATTTTTGTTATGAAAAGTTTACATGAATTGTATACTTATAACTAGGCAACAGTTGTGGATAGGTACAAGTGAACACCATACACTATCACTGTGTGTAACACAATTGTTAACCAGTTAAGATATCAGTGCATATAATTATTGGATTGCCTACTGGTATGAATGTCTTTCACAGATACATATTTTGACTTCCTAAAGTTTGAGGATTTTTCCAAAATTAATTTTATTCATTTTGTGTGTGAAAATTCACAGAAACTTCATACAAAAAATAAATAAATGAATATTTTTATTTTAGAACTTTATCATAAAAATGTCTGTATGGAAGTGTGAAACATCTGTATAATAGATACACAAATTTAATGTTTATGATCTACTTTGTTAATTTTATGATAGCTAATACGATATTTAACAAAATATTGTAGGTTGTAATATTGATTGTTGAAGTCTTCACTTTCAGAATATATTAATTATTTTTACTGCATTGTCTGTGTTGATGATATACCTTCATTTTCAGTAAATACACCAATAAAAATATGGATTTGAATATCATATAGTGTTAGAGATATTTCTAGTTACTTACAACTGAGTAGCATGTTTTAATTTCAGGTCTGGCTTGTGTAACAACTAGATGAGGAAAGTATGGAAATTATTTGTGATGAACATACAGTTAAGATAATTAATGGTTTCTCTGACACAGGTATCTTGGTTCAAAACATTCTTAAGAGTTGGAAAATTAATTTATTCCATGTTAATGAAAGTAGAAACACTTGGATAACACTGTATTAACTACTCAGCCCTTTTCATTACCTTGAAGTTAATGAACCTCTCTTCAAAAATGGATTTTTTTTTTGGTAAGACTGATATACTTATCTGTTTGAGATATTATTTCAAATTTTGTGAGGAAACAGTGCTAGTTTAAACACTGATGTATTGAAGATGGTCTAGAAAAAGTTTCCAGGGATAGAAATGTTATTTTACATCATTAAACACAACCTATAAACAATAAGGGATCATTTAATCTTTTAAGGTTTTTCTTGTACCATTTATATTTGGAGAAATTGATTATTCTCCTACAAAGTTTGGCATGAAGAAATTGGAGGCTTTGATCTTATTAATCCAATGTATTATTTTGTCAACTGCAATAACATTAGCTTGTAGAATATTTTATCAAGAGAAAATAAGTTAACAGATTTTAACCTCTAAGATAACCATACTATCCCTGGTTTAATTCTAATAGCCTTTCTATGAACCCCTTCCAGAAAGCCAATATTCTTTTTTAATAAAGTGACCAAAAAATGTACATAGTACTCAAGTGAAAAATAGCTAATGATTCATATACGGGTATAATTACCTCTTTTGACTTGTAATCAGTGAATCTGTAAAACATCTTAAAAATTCTCTCTACTATGAGCAACAGGATGCTTCTTTGATAGCTTGAGTGACATATTGGTCACAATGCCAAGATAATTTTGTTTAGTTATGTTTTTGAGTTGGTTTTATTTCTTATTTAATATGTGAACCAAATTATGATGGCCAAAATTTGTTATCTTGTAAATATTAGAGCTTAATGTACTAATTATGCCACCATCAATACCAATTATGCAAATAAGGAAGAACAAGGTCATAAACTATGACACCTGGGATTTTCCCTAAAGTCACTTAAGTGTATTTTCTCTTGAGAAAAGATGATGATGGACTTATGAAATGAGTTTCATTGGTACTAATGGAGGTCCCCCATCTTGGAGATTGATAGGGTAAAGATCTTTTGAAGGAATTGTGAGTTGTATCAGCAGTAGTGGAGGTCCCCCATCTTGGGGATGGATACAATAAAGGTCTTTTGATTCACTTAATAAATGAGTTGTATTGACAGTAGTAGAGGTCCTCCATCTTGGAGAATGATAGGATAAAAATCTTTTGATGGACTTGTGTAATGAGTTGTATTGGCAGTACTGGAGGTTCCTCTTTACAAAGATTTGAGATGATTTCCTGAAAAATAAGGGTAGATTTAAAACTTTATTCTTTTCTCAAGGGTGGGGTGCAAGGACATCTTCGGACGAATAAATAGTTCCTGGTTGCCTGTAGGTTATTTGAAAGAAATTAAGAGTCTGGACCAGACAGCATTTTTCCAAGGGTTTTAAAGGAAGTCTAAAATTGATATGGTTGCCCTTTCATTTTTGTTAGGTTAGTAAATGGTTGACAGGTCCTTGAAGATTGGAGACTTATTCTACTATGCTTTTTAAAAGGGATGACAATTGCTGCTCTTAAAAGTCGTGAGTCAGTTAATCTTGCTTTTCCAGTGGGAAAACTTCTAGAGAATCTGATAAAAGATTTATAGTGAAATATGATATCATAAATGAATGAAAATGTAGATGTAGCAAAGGGATATTATGCTTTACTAATCTGTCATCTTTTATCAAGGCTGTTATTTCTTTTATGAACAATGGTAATGGTGCACACAAAAGGTTAGCTAAGAAAATCAAATTCTTAGGGGTGATGGAAACTCAAGTTATCTTTCTGCATGATTGCATTGAAGTGCAATGTCATATGTCATGACATTCTACAGTGTTAGATGCAAAACCTAATTAACATTATCATGACATTCTACAGTTTTAGATGCAAAACCTAATTAACGTTATCATGAGGATATGGAATGAAAACATAGTTTATAATTCAAATTTTTATATTTTCTGAGTTTTAACTTGTTCTGTGTAATAGGCATGTAATGTTTAATAAGAACTTGTCATATTTCATATAGATATATGTAGTGAATTCAAAACTATACTGTTATAGTAGGTTTAGTTTCACAGTGCAAAGGTTAGTCAAATAGACCAGTTCTGTCCTTATAAAGGTTTAGAGTAGTTGGGTTGGAGAAAACAGAAGGTTGCTGTTCATGGAATCTGGTAAAACTTGTAGAGCACATCATTGTCAGTGCTTGTGCCTTTAGTTTTACTTTTTACATTAATGTTTTTAATAAAGACATAATTAATAAATTAACTAACTCCTTTAAAATTAAAATTTAAAATTAAATGGAAAAATTAAACATGTTGGTATTTCTATTTGTATTGAAGATGCTGAGGTTTCAGAGAATGACTTGAATCCATTGGTTCATCAGATAAATATCTACAAAGTGATCTTTAGTATCAGTAAATTCAAGGTAATGGATTTGGGTTTGAAATTCAAATCACATGTTTGATATAGATACTAATCTTCTCAATAGCATTACTGAACTAAAGGAGATCTTGACATAGTAGTGGGTGGATAAATTGTTCAGACCATCATGAATGTGCATTTCTTCTAGTAATTAAATGTGGTTTTGTGGTCTTGCATTCTCTAAATCTCACAGCAAAGACATTACTTATTTAAAGATAAATATTAACCTGCTTAATCTATCTAAAACAAAACAATGTTTTTGCACATACCTTACAAATTGTATTTGAGCTTTGATTTTTTATTAACCCTTGGTGTCCTTCTGTTCCATTTCAAGTAACTGATTGAAATGTGAAAAGAAGACTTGAATACAGGCTACTGTTATTTTTTGTAAAATCCATGCAGAAGCTAAGAATTGTAAGACTTGTGTTTAAAAAAAAAAATCGTAAAATATCTAATCCTTATATGCTGACAAGTGGACCTGGCTGTTCCTACTCCTTTAGTTCATTTAAATTATACTTTGCAGGGTTCAACATTCACCACATAATACTTGTTTCAAGATAGAATAGCAAGTAAAATGAGATTCCAACTTGTTACGCAGAAGTACGTCCTAAAGTCTATAACATTTCACAACATCCTAAAAAATGAACAACATAAAGCTGAAAAACTATGAAATTGGCTTCTGTTTGTGGTCTGTGAAATGCTACATCTGGAAGCCATTCATGTGCAGTACTACTTGTGGTTAAAATGATGTTCACACACTTGTAACTTTATGTTAAGTTATCCATGCTATAGGCACTAGCAGATGAACTTTAAGTAGACTTTCAAGCTTGCACCTGAAGAATAGTCACGGTGTCAAAACATCACATATGAAAATGAGCAAATGGTTTGGAATCTTTTTAGAAATCAATTGCAAATGGAAATGAGATTAGTATAACATTAAAAGTGAGTTAGGTTTGACCTAATACCTTGATCTATATATGGGATATGTATATTATACTACCATTAATTTTGTTTAAGGTTGTGTGTAGGCACATGGGAGATTTATGCAATTTTTAACTGTGGTGTTAATAAAAACAACCTTTTGTCCCTGCTGAAATGGAACAGCTAAAAACCCTGTTTGTTGCTAGATGCCAAAAAAAAAATATATGTTTACAGTGCTAAACTACCATTTACCTTTTACAAATAATTAGATGGTCAAGCATTAAAATAAGTTGTTGTGAAGGATTACAAACTATTAAATTAAAGATTCTCTGTATGGTACTTAAGTCACTTGGTGTTCTGGTCAACACACAGTAGCTTTTTTTTTTACAAAGCATTTTGTAAATTATGTTTTTATAGCATTTGCACAAATACTATTTGTGATAGCTTGAAGGCTGCTTATAATGGAAAAATTGTATCCTGGAAGTTAGTTTAAAATTTTCTGCTTTGTGGCTACAGCTCCTGGGTGGGCCAACATCATACTTTTCAACCAATGATGTGCGCTTTCTGGTTACCTACCTTGCTATCATTCCATGGTACCAATACATAGCAGTATTTCATATCTTTTTAAGAAAAGAAATTGGATAGGGTAGAATGAATTTGGGTTGGGTGTGAGGTTAGCACAAATTAAATTCTTCTGGTAAAAGTAAAATGAACATCAACTTATGGCAAAAGAAGGATGTTTATGAACATATGAATTTTGTGCATAAGAAAACTGTGTAATATTTATTTTATATTTTAAAATGCTTAGATTTAAAATTATTATAAGACACATTAAGACTTTATTTTCACCCTATTTTTTTAAAACTGTGTATAAATTTATCTTGGTTTATAAAATATATTTTGTCATTTAAGTTGAGTGTACAACTCCTGTGATAACAAGTTCTTTCATTTTGTATTGGTGTTTTTTGACATTATACATTTGTTTTGTACTACAGTGAAGTGAAAGTCATAAATACTCTTAATAAAGCTCAAATCACACACTTAACTTTTTTAGTTTCTTCCTGTTTATACTCTTCCATGAAAGTCCAGACTATAGTTTTTCATATATGAACTATTGTCATACACTATGAAGTATAGTGTTGTAATACAGTCTAGAGTATAAAGTATTAGTTTATCCATTTTAGTCATAAACTGGAGGTATCTAACCACACAGTATGTGCATGTGAGACATGTACAATATCATATGAAATGCTGTCTTGTTATAATAATAACTTTATCAGTTATAAAGTATTATGGACAATGTATAACTGTTACCAGTTGCCGTTCAGTAGTGTATAACATTTGTATGAATCGTCACTACTTGTGTTATAGAATTGTTACCAGTTCCACTTTAAAAGTTTGTAACATTTATATGAATTGCCACTACTAGTCTACAGAACTGTTACCAGTTCCCCAGTAAAAGTTTAACATTTGTATGAATAATCACGACTTGTGTTACAGAACTGTTACCAGTTCCCCAGTAAAAGTTTAACATTTGTATGAATAATCACGACTTGTGTTACAGAACTGTTACCAGTTCCCAGTAAAAGTTTAACATTTGTATGAATAATCACGACTTGTGTTACAGAACTGTTACCAGTTCCCCAGTAAAAGTTTAACATTTGTATGAATAATCAGGACTTCTGTTGCAGTTCTACATCGTTAGTGTAGTGTTTGCACAGATCGTCAATACTGGTCTTGTAGTAGAAACTCTTATCAGTTCTGTGTTCAAAGTAGATAGAAGGTACTTATTTTTATGTCCAGTGTTATAGGTACGCTCTAACAGCCATTAGTGCTCGAGTATTAAGCCTTATCGTTCTGTTGACTTTCTGGTGGTTTCTACATTAAAATGGTTCTTTTGGTTTTATACAAAGGGTAACAACGAGAACCCTTAAAACCATTTCAAGTTTAGACATTTTATGATAGATTAACACGTGTACGCTGTATTTAACACTCTTGCACGTGCTCGTGGAATTTTTGCTGATATCAGTTACAATGTTGTGGTTATGTCAACAGGTGGCAGTAAAGTATGTAAAACCGTCGCTAGTTAGTAAGCCGATCCGTTAGTGCGATTTCCGCGATGTGCTCTACTTTTAACCTTGTTATGTTTGTCCTCACGTGGTGAAGCGCCATCATAGCTCATAGATTCAGATATGGGGCAGTGGCGGTGATGTTTGTATACGAAATACCGAATTGGGTGATAATTGCATATCATGCGATTTACGTGCTTGTCCTGAGTAATAAGATGTTGGTTTACCTGCCCGTTTTCTTCATCGAACACGACTGTTATATTTGTAAGATCAGAACAAAAACTTTTTTTCGTAACTTGTTCACTCCTTGATAGTTAAGTTCTTTACTGGATATCACTTAGAAGAACTAGACTGATGAAGTCAAGAGTTTGTCAGAAGTTTACTTTGGGATATTAATGGCGAAAGTTAACCAGTTTAGGTAAGTTCATCTCGTGTGTTGTGATAGTGCAATACAACGAAACACTAATTCTGGACATTGTAAATTCTCATATAAAATGGTGACAGTTTCTTTTAAGGGTCGGGAACATCGGTAATAGCGCGAGGCCCACTAATGACCCAAGACTGCTAAAATAGAGTTTCGAAGCTTTTGCTTTTTTCCAAGTATTTATATTAACTATGATTGTTATAATAATGTAGTTTTGGCAAGTATTGTGGTAAAAGTTTTTACATTATTCTGTACGTTTTATTTCATAAGTCTGAAGAAATGCGTGTTTATTGGTTGAAAGTTTAAAACAACTTGTAATTACAAGTGTCAAGTCATACACTGACAATTTAAATAGATTGATTCAACAAGTTTCCAGTCACTACAGAACAGGCAAGAATTATGTATAATGTAGTAAGAGCACATGCCATGTGAAACATTCATCGTTAAATAACTGTAAAGAAAAAAGGACCTAATATTTTACATATGATAACATTTAACTGTTAGATAACTTAGTATCAGAGTCAACAGTCTACAGAACAGAAAGTTATATTGGTAACTGCAACCAAAAGAACGTGTAAATGTGGTAAAACATTGTGTATCAGCCTTGAACGTTGGCTACTTTCATATTGTACATCTACCTTAGAAATTAGTAACTGGACCAAACACTACATAATATGTAGTCTAAGTAACATGTTAGTACATTTAGACTATGACCAACTGTACATTACAGACTTTGCAGCCTAGGTAACATTATGTGCATAACAAAACATTATACATTCAGTGATGACAAGAAAACCCACTTGTAGAGAAAAATATATGTAAAAACAGTTGGTTTGGGTTGAGAAAATTTTTACATATATATTATACATTCATGTTGATTGTTATTAACATAACTAAACATTCCATCATTTGTAAGGTGTAAACATGCTATGAGACTATAATCAACCTTAAAAATTAGTAAGTGGACTAAACATTCCATCATTTGTAAAATGTAAACATGCTATGAGACAATAATTAGCCTTAAATATTAGTAAGTGGACTAAACATTCCATCATTTGTAAAGTGTAAACATGCTATGAGACAATAATCAACCTTAAAAATTAGTAAGTGGACTAAACATTCCATCATTTGTAAAGTGTAAACGTGTTATGACACTATAATCAACCTTAAAAATTAGTAAGTGGACTGAACATTCCATCATTTGTAAAGTGTAAACATGCTATGACTCCTAATCAACTTTAAAAATTAGTAAGTGGACTAAACATTTCCATCATTTGTAAGGTGTAAACATGCTATGACTCTATAATCAACTTTAAAAATTAGTAAAAGGACTAAACATTCCATCATTTGTAAAGTGTAAACATGCTATGACTCCTAATCAACTTTACAAATTAGTAAGTGGACTAAACATTCCATCATTTGTAAGGTGTAAACATGCTATGACTCTATAATCAGCCTTAAAAATTAGTTATTTGACTGAAAAATACCATGTTAATGCTTCAAGTAATGTTGTAAACATAATAAGGGACTCCAACCATCTTGAAAATTAATTAGTGAACTAGAGATTACATAAATTGTAAAACAAATAATGTGAAAATGTAGACTATGCCTCAGAAGATAGTAACTGGAGTTAGCTTTTCATTGTTTTTAGTTCACACAAAGTGTTAGTATGTTAAGACACTATAAATCCATCTTGAAATTTAGTGATGGTTTAAAAACTGCAAGGTATGTAAGATGTCTCTGCATCAGTCCATTCAGCCCGACAGCGTAATTGGGTTTTTCAGTGTTCTAAACAACCCATACTGTTGTTTGAAAGAAGCAGTCATTTCAATAGCCTCTGAATTTGCTGATTTATAAAAGCTCACTATTTATACAAAACAACAGCCTGTTAGCAGAGAGCGACATAATTCAGTTTTTATTAGTGTCTATTAAATTATTGAGTGTAACAAGTCTTGTTTTTTATCTTGAACTTTATTTTTCAAATCTTACAAACTTTCCCAGTATCTAGAGATAGCATATAAGTTGAATTTTAACATTTTACAGTATGTTATTAACATAACTTTTCTGCTTGTCTTCTTCCTTTTTCTAGCATCAGTTGTGTTTTCTTATAAGAACTATTAAAATCTAGCTATGTGATGTATTAAGTCTTGTTACCATGTAACCACAATGTAAGTGAAGTTTGACTTGCACCATGCTCTAAAAATATTCACTTCTGATAGAGAGCTGAATCATTAAAATTGTAAGTTGAAAGTATTTGCAACATGTACAATACAAGAATTTTATAAGGGAAACTTGAAACACTGTGTATGCTTAGAATTATCCAAACATATTAACTACTGTTTAGGCTGGAGTTAAAAAAATGCCTCATTAACTGCTATTAAGGCTGAGGTTCTAGGAACGTGAACTAATGTTTCCTTAGGCTGCAATAGAAGAAATGTGTGTACTCATTATTAACTGCTTAGGCTGCAATTGGATAAATGTGTGAACTCATTGTCTGCTTAGGCTGCAGTTCTAGGAATGTCACATAATAAATGTGTTGACCAAGAAATGTGAACTTATTAATGACTGCTTCTTGTGCAGTGCAAGAAATATCAAACTACAAACTTTTATTTAAGTTGCAGTTCAAGAAATGTGTGAACTTGCTAATGGCTGCTTATTGTGTAGTCCAAGAAATGTGTGAACTCAACATTTCTTAACCTGCAGTCTGAGAAATGTTTGCTGAAGATTCAATTTAACTTGGTAAAACTGCTCTGCTTTTAGTATATAAATGTGTGAACTTTTTTAGACTCCCTGTTAGTTGCTGTCTTAGAAATGTGTAAACTTAGTTAAGAAAGGTACATCTGCAATTCAAGAATTGAGTGCTTTTGTGAAGACTGTGACAAAGTTTAAAAAATATGTTAATTCTTTGTTAATACTGAGTTGCTTGAAGGCCAAGAAGTATGTCCATGAACTTTGTAAGGCTTCATATTTCCTCACTGCAGCCTTTTTAAAGACTTTGTGCTGGTTGCAGTAGGATTATTGAGCACCTACATATTACGTATTTGTTCTGTAAATTCAGCAAAATGAGGTATTCCATGTACTTCAGATAAAAAGTGTCAGGTATTGATCATGTGAACATAAACAGTTTCATAAAATAGTTATTCATCTTTTGAATTTGTTGGTTGGATGTTTATAGCTTTGAAAAATATGTACAAGTCCCTGAACCAGACTTTGCTCATTGTTTTATTTATAAATGTCTTGAAACAATGTTTTTCTTTATTTAAATAAAATGTGTCTGACTTTGTGACCCTATTTATTCTCAGTCTCAAATACTGTGGAGTATTTGATGCACAAATGTCTTTTAACATTATTTTTCTTTACTTATTAAGAATTTTGGCCTTGACTTTGTAATCTTGTATGTACTCAGTCCACGAATACCATGTCTAGGTGAGTATTTGATGTAAAGTTTACTGAAAGCATTGTTTTAAGTTTTACTTGTTTATTTCAAAAGATCAGTGACCTTGACTTCCTTATGTTATTAAGGTGAGTGGCCTTAACATTTTGATGGTATCAAGACAGGTGATCTTAACTTTTTGATGTTATCATGATGGGTGACCTTGACTTTGTTGTATTATCATAGCTATTCATGAGGAGAATTTCCTCATTAGATGATGTCATTAGTTGTTTTTTGATTGATATCTCTATTCTTGGATTTTTTGTTATGTGTGTTTTATTGTCCTAGATATATATATATATATATATATAGTTGGCTGCCACCTTTATCAACAATTCACACAGATTTTAAAGTCACTCTTTATATCAGTGGTTACCTACAGAATCCTGGTCACAAATATAATGAAAGAAGTTGACCAGGTAAGTTATGGTGATGACTGTTATAGATATTCTTTGATAGATTGTTTAGGCAGAGTATTCATGATAAAACTTTGTAGAATGGACGGCAACTGCCTGATGTGGAGACACGAGTGTAGAGAACAACATTTTGAAATTATTCTGATTTTGGGAAGACATACAAAACAACGACCCTTATTGATGTTACGGAATAAGTTATGAGATCCTAGATTTCATATATTTAGAACAGGGTGAAGTAGTAGTCATTGTCTAGTGTTATATCAGGTTATAAAATAGTAGTCCTTATTTAGTGTCAAATAAGGGTGAAGTAGTTGTCCTTGTCTAGTGTTAGAGCAGGGTATAAATTAGTAGTCAGTGTCTAGTGTTAGAGCATAGTATAAAGTAGAAGTTTAGTTTGATTTCATTAGATACAGTGCCAAGTTGTGAAAAAATAAAACCTGGCAGTAACTTTAGTTTGATTCCATTAGATACAGTGCTGAGTTATGACGAAAAGAACCTGACAGTAACATTGATTTCGTTAGACACAATGTCAAGTTGTGGTAAAATAAAACCTGACTGCAACTAAAGTTTTTTTAAGTCCCACCATTGTCTTCTTAACTATATTATAATTGAGTTTCCCAGTGACTCAGTGATAAGTCTGAAGACTTATAATGCTAAAAACCAAGTTTTCATGCTTATGATGGGCTCATTAGAGATAGCTCACTGTGTAGCTCTGTGCTTAACAAAAACTGTCATTGTACTAACTTATGTCACAATAGCATGAGAGCGCTTTGTGATTTGTGAATGTTACAAGCCAGGCCATTTGTGTCAGTGTAAGTGTATTTATATAAAAAAGTATGTAGCTGGCAAAGTAAAATATCCAATCATATAGTTACTTCCTCTTGGTGTGGATTCCTGTATGTAGTATTCCTCCCAGGGAAGGTTCTGTTTTTTCAATTTACCTCCTCTGGGATCTAAACATCCACCCACTTGCCTGCCATGCATGGTGACCCTTGAAGGGGAGGAGAGAATCCTGATGGTTGAGGGGTCCAACACTAACACACCACTTTGGCCTTGAATTCTTGTAGACAAGCGGCCTTTGGGTGGCCCCCTTGGGTCAATTGGCTGGTCCACTTGGGATAAGGTCAACCAAGTACCAGTGTTGGATGTTCTCAACAGGTGTTGTGGACATTGTATCTGATGCTGGTGTTTAGGTATAGTGCTCATGAAACCTTGGTGTTGCTGTGATATCCTTGTTTGGCATTATAGTGAATTCCCTCATCAGGCTCCATGGTGGGTGGGGTCATTGGGCACCAAAATATTTTTTTTTATGGATCCTCCAAATAAAACCTTAAATAAAATAATGAAAAAGAGTCAATAGGTAAACAACCATGTCTTGAAGATTCCAGGTGCTGTCTTCAACATCTGTAACACCTGTTCATCTTTCTTATACTACATTATCTTTTAGACAAACCTTTAGAGCAGATATCTCCCTTTTTCATTCAGAAGGGACTTGCTGGCTGTCCAGAGTCAGTCAAAAAGCTTTTCTCTGGTGACATATTGGAAACATCCACATGTCAACACAGTGATCTCCTCTTGCATTCAAAGGTGATTGGGGATATACCTATTGAGGTTACACCTCATGCTACTTCAAATTCATCTTGAGGAATTACTGTTGAGAGGAATTTGAAGAATATCCTCGAGTCAGAAATTCTCGCTGGTTTCTGCACCCAAGGAGTTTCTGCAGTGAGGTGTATCTCTACTCTCAAAGATGGAATTATGATGCTGACCAATGCCCTCATTCTGACATTTGCATCACTGTGCCCACCTGCCACCATCAAAGCAGATTATCTTTCAAACCCTCTTAGATGTTTCCAATGTCAACAGTTCAGTCATTCAAAGACATTATGTTGCAATTCCTTGACGTGTGCTGCTTGCAGTGGCAAAACCACGATGCCTATGAGTGTGAAACAGACCCTCACTGCATCAGTTGTAATGGCTCTCACCCATCCTGCTTTTGTTCTTACCCTAAATGGTTGTAAGAAAAAGAGGTGCAGCATTTGAAGATGATTCAAAATGTTACTTATCCTGAGGCATGAAAGAAAGTTGTTGTCCACCACTTCATCTCGGATGTATGCTGCTGCACTTCCTTCCACCACGACTATAGTGGAAGTGCAGACAGATCTCTCTGTGCCTCCAAAAGAATCGTTCTCAAACCAAATGAAAAGTCATTTGACCTCCATGGTTAAAAACAATGATGAATCAATGTCAACACCCATCTCTGTCCCTAACATACATTTCAGCAAACCCTAAGATCCACTTCATTTGGTTCTGGGTATGAGCACATGAGTTTGGGTACATCTTCTCCTACCCCTAAGATGCAAAACCATCATTCATTCACGTTCTCAGTAGCTGGAATCCTCTTCCAACAGCAAAGACCTGCCCAATTGACCCAGGACAGGATCCATGAAGGTCGACAGACCTCTCTCGAATAAAGACAATAAAGAAAAAAGATGTGGTCATAAACAGAAAGGTTCTCCACCCAATTCATTAACATATAAATAAAAATAACCACCTTGATGCAATGGAACTGTAGAGGTTTACATTATAATCTGGATGACATCAAAGCACTGATTACTTCCTACCATCCTGTATGTCTTTCCTTACAGGAAACATTTCTGAAACCTGCCAATACAGTCATCTTTCGGCAGCTTTCTTTGTACAGAAATGACAGGCTATGTTATGGATGAGTGCATGGCAGGGTGGCACTTGGTTGATTAGCATGTGCCCACCCTGTCTTTGGTACTCAACACATTCTTGGAGGCGTAGCCATCTGTGTTTCTTTGGGTTGTACCATCACTGTTTGTTTTCTCTATCTGTCGTGATCATGATGCTGTCATTGATCAGTTTCTATTTCCCTTTTTAAACCTGGGGGACTTCTGGGGAAGTATTGATGTTGATGGGAGGGGTCACTCTACAGAGCATATACTCTCTGATCACAACCTTTCTTTTTTCAACATTGGCTTTTATACTTTACTGCTATTGATCTCTCAATTTGCTCCCCTTCACTATTCTCCCCCTTTTCATGGAGGATTGATAATAAACCACAAGACAGTGATATTTTTCCTATAATTTTGAGAGAGACTGGCCATGCTTGATGCCACCCCACCTGCCCCAATGAAAGCTCAATCAAGCAAACTGTCCCTCCTTCACTGTTCTTGCAGAACTTGATCCTGCCATCATCTGTAAGGGATTAATAGATGACTGTGTGACAACAGAAACTGACTGTGTTATACAGGCAGCTGCTCAGTGTATTCCTAAAACCTAAACATGTTTTCCACAGTATACTTGTTCTTGTTGGAATCCTGCCTGCCACATGGCATGGAAGGTTCAAAAATGAACCTGAGATACTTTTTGTATCTATCCCACACTCTCGCACCACATCGCTTTCCAATGGGCCCATGCACATGTTTGGTGGGTAAGATGTCATAGCAAGAAGTGCTCTTGTGTTAAGTTCACAACCAGCGTATCTTCTGCCACCAGTTCCAAAGTCATATGGGACAAGATTCGAAAAGTCAGTGGGCAATATAATTTTGTCCACCTCTTGATTTTGCTCTCTAATGGCAAGAAAGTAGCTGATACCTGGAGCATTGCCAAAACTCTAGGTGAAAGCTTTTGCCAGGTATCTAGCACCTCTGCTTCATCCTCCACCTTCTGGCAGAGCAATCACCTTTTTCCTTTCAAGCTGATTGTCTCTCTAACCATAAACAACCTTTTACATTTGTGGAACTCAAACTGGCCCTTTATCAGTCTGGAGAATATTTTTCCTGCTGCCTGTTGCCAGGCTATTGTCCTACCTTTTTCTAAGCATGGGAAGGATCCCATGATTCCTTCAAACTACTGCCTAATTGCTTTCAGAAGTTGACTCTGTACAACCTTAAATATGATGGCTAATGCTCATCTTGTTTGGTTCCTTGAAACAAACAACCTCCTCTTGCCCACCCAATGTGGGTTTCGGACAGTCCACCATGGACCATCTGATTTGATGTGAAACATCAATCAGAGAAGCCTTTCTCAAACAACATCTTTTATCAGTATTCTTTGACATTGAGAAGGCTTATGATACAACATGGAGGTATGGCATTTTGCGAGATCTCCATTTATACGGGTTACATGGCCATTTCCCTATTTTTGTTTAAGTTTTTAATGGATAGGTGATTTCAAGTTTGTGTGGGTGTGACACTTTCCAGTTCTTTTCTACAGGAACTTGGAGTCCCTCAAGGGTATGTTTTGAGTGTCACATTTTTCAGTGTAAAGATTAATGCCATCACTGAACAACTTCCTCTTACTGTTGCAAATGGGGTCTGTGTCAACAACTTTCACTTCTCACGTTAGTTGTTTAATATTAGGTATATTGAGCAGCAGCTTCAGACTGCCTTCAGTCGTTTACTGAAGTATACCATAGCAAACAGTTTTTAACTTCTCTCTCTTTAAAACCATTTACATGCACTTTTGCCTCGAATAGGTTATTCACCCTGATCGTGAACTCCGCGTCAGTGAAGTTGTGCTACCTATGGTCTCTGAGACAAAGTTTATGGGGTTTATCGTTGACCAAAAGCTAACCTTTATACCACACATCAAGCAGCTATGGGTCAATTGTACAAGAACACTGAACATCTTCCGTGTCCTCTCTTCCACCAGTTGGATTGTGCTAAAGATATATCATCTTCTTATTCAATCGAAACCAGGCTATGGATCACTGGTCTGTGGCTCTGCCGGGACATTGACCTTGAAAATGGTGGACCCCATTCATCATCAGGGACTTCATCTCTGCACTTCCCCATTTCAGAGCTTGTACTCAGAATCTCATGAACCTCCTCTACACCTCTGCTGTTAGCAACTTTACTGTATGCTTTGAAACTTCATTCTTTACCAAAGCATCCCACCTGGGGTTCTGTTTTCCTTCCTCGGTAGGCTGTGCTTTTTCAAAACAGATGATCTGCCATTGCTCCTTTTGGCCTTCATATCCAGAAGCAGTTGTATGAATTGGGTCTGTCCTTGGACAACACTGCTGTATCCACTGGCCAGCCCATCCCACCATGGTTTGTTACATTCTTCAGATGTGACCTATCTTTAAGTAATCTGAGAGGAGCAGACACTCCCAATTGGAAATACTGTCTGTTATTTGCTGAACATCTTTCGAACCGTCCTTCCATTCCTATTTATACAGATGGTTCAAAATCAGGTGACTGTGTGGGCTCTACCATGGTTTGTTGTGGTTTGGTGGTTGCACCAGAATCCCCTCTACAGCTTCTATGTTCACTGCTGAACTCTATGCCATTTCTCTTTTCCTGGATCACATAGAAGCTAAGCAGTACTCATTGCACTATTTATACTGACTCGCTTAGTTCTCTGTTGGCCCTGGAATCTACTTCACGTTCGTTCTTACCCTGTTTTCACCGATATTCAAAACCGACTGGCCCATTTCTCTTTAACTTCTACTTCTATCCAGTTTTTCTGGATACCAGGCCACAATGGTATTCATGGGAACGGGCTTGCCATCACCACAGCTGTAGCTGTCTGCTCTGGCACTATCACTGCTGTGCCTGTTCCATGTATGGACAATGGTCCTGTATTCCATGCTCGGCTCTGTGGCAGTTGGCAGTCAACTTGGAGTGAGCAGTGTGAAAACAAGCAATTCCAAGTAAAGCCCTCTGTTGGACTTTGGCCGTCTTGCTTTTGTAAGGATCGGAAAGAAGTTGTCCTAACTAGATTACGCATTGGTCACAGTTTTTTAATTCATCATTTTCTTTTATCTGGGATTGATGCACCAATGAGTTGTCTGTGTAACACTCAGGTCACAATAAGCCACATTTTACTTTCTTGCCTGCATTACAACTCTCAGTGATGGCATCATTTTAAATACGTTTAGTCCCAAAATTTATTGATAACGTTAGAGAGTGTTATTGGCAATGGTGACACTGCCCACCATAAAAATGATTTTAGTTTTTTAAAGGCCATTAATCTTTTTAATGTTATCCAAGTTTTTAATTGATAATTAGACTTTTTTAATGTGATTTCCTTTTAAGAATCAAAGTACATTGAGCTCAATTTGAAATTAGAAAATGGCTGTGACGTCAAATAACTTGTGACCAGGACTGGAAAGGCCAACTTCAGGTGACTAACTCTGATGTTTGAACTACCCGTTAGTCATCCTGGCTAGTTATGATAATTTCAGTTATGCTCCAGAAAGTCCTTTACAACTTGTATTACTGTAGTTTTTCTCTTACCACTATAGATTAGGTATAAAAATCAGATTTAATGTTATTTAAGTTTTTAATTCAAATATTAAACTTTGTTTTGTTTTACCTTAATTTCCTTTTATGAATTTTAATAATTTTACTTTAATTTTAACTTTTTACTGGATGTTTGGCACAGAGAGCCTAGTTGCTATGTGCCATAAAACATCAAACCAATCAGTCAATCATTCAAGTTATTTTTCTTCCAGTGTGGACAGAGATATTTTACGGGAAAAACAACGCCGAGAACGTGCTCAGCTGGTGGAACATAACATGTTGGCAAAAGAAACTTTTTCTCAACCCATTTTTGGAGCTCCTGTAAAGGTGTGTACACAAATTTTGTTAAATATATTACTTGTAACTCACACTTGTATAGATTACAGTAAGAAATTACTTGCTGTTAAATAGAACTTGTAGAACATGTTTTATATGCTTGGAAAGAAATATCTTTAAAAAGGTGGGACACTTAAATGGTAAAGGGTCATGTACAATGCTTAGTGTTGCATATTATGTGGATAAGGGTTCTTAAAAACATGGGAACTATTTTTAAACTTTTGAAAAAATTCAGTCCTGAAATATCATGGAAAATTTTGATTATATTATCAGGTTATAAAATTATTTTCAATTGAATATTTGTTTTGTTGTATTCCCTCATTTTTAAGCCAGTGGTCTTCACAGATATATTAGATATGACCTGAGTCCATTTTGTGTATGTACTATTCACTTATTTGAATCTGCTCAACAACTTGTCAGCCAAATGTGCTCATGTGGGTTCTCTACTCCTCAGAGCTGGTGGTTTAGGGTGTAATTGCTGCTTGGCAATGGTTTATGTAGTGGTGTTGTAAAAATGTTTTAAATTCACTTATAAATAACAGGAAACAGCCATGCTAGTGACAGGTCATGTTTATATAGAATTCTACATTATATATTTGATGGAAGTATGTAAAAATAATAACAGTGCTGCATTTCTAGATGTAAAAAGATGTACGTCCAAATCACAAGTATGTTCTGTTTTATTCATGCAACGTAAAAAATGCTCCAAAAAGCCCAAATGTGTATATTGAAAAGCGATGGGATGGAAACCCACTTTTGAACAAGCGTATGGTCATAAAAATAACCATTAAAAAGAAAGTGATTGTTCTTTGAGGGCCAATTTAAGAACCTGTTTGAATTTTTGTTGGTTAAAGTTAGAGCATGTTTGGTTGGGAATAATTGTTTCATCAGGTGATGTGTTAGTGAATAAGGACCGAATACCAAAGCTGGCCATAACTAATTGATCTACATTAGAAACTTTAGATATCTCTTGAGCAAAGGAAAAGAGAATATTTAACAATAAATTCATTTTGAGTTAGTGAGCTTAATGCAGGTACAAGATATTTAACAAGTTTGTAGTCATTGGAATCAAGAGTAGATAGAGCAGGTCCAAGGGGTAAACTGTTTTTATGTACTTCTGGTAATCCATACATAAACCCAGGGCATGAACCTGTAGGATAAAGTTCTGCAAAAGTGGTGTCAAAGATGAGTTTACAATTTTCAAAGTACCTAAAAGTCCATTGAAGCTTTTCCTCACACTTGCTTAAGCCAATCATTGTCAAGGGTTTAAAGTTTGTTCTGTCATTTAAAATGTTTTCCATTTTGGAGACATAATCAGATCTGTTTAAAATGACATCTGTATCCAATATGAAATCACAAGGTCAACTCCTCTCTGTTTTCATAAATGTAATCAATTACAGATATTCAGCATTTTTGTTTCATATTTATTATAATTTTAAATATGGTGTTTATATTTAAGCCTTTTTCTATAATAGTTTATCTAAACAATGTTATTTATTAAGTAATTGTATGCCACACTTATTTTACATTCCATTATATTGTTACTGTTTAAATCTGCTCTTTCAAAACTTGCAATTGAATACAAAAACTCACTCAGTGCTAATTTTTTTGTAGTTCAGGTATTATGAACTAATTTTTTTGAGATATTAATGCTGATGATGGAGTTTAAGGAAATTCTTAATTGTCTGTATTAATGATAATTACAGATATTTTTGTTTCATATTTATTATAATTTTAAATATGGTGTTTATATTTAAGCCTTTTTCTATAATAGTTTATCTAAACAATGTTATTTATTAAGTAATTGTATGCCACACTTATTTTACATTCCATTATATTGTTACTGTTTAAATCTGCTCTTTCAAAACTTGCAATTGAATACAAAAACTCACTCAGTGCTAATTTTTTTGTAGTTCAGGTATTATGAACTAATTTTTTTGAGATATTAATGCTGATGATGGAGTTTAAGGAAATTCTCAATTGTCTGTATTAATGATGTAAAAGATAATATATAGTAAATACCAGGACATTATTTCGTCTTCAGTTTTATTCATTTATGTAAATGTTTCATTGTTTTTGTTCAAATATTTCTTATAGTAGATAATTTAAAGAAAATGATAAGAACACTATTTCAATTGTTTCAGTGAACATGTTCAGATATTTAATTCTTCATAGAAGATAATGAATAGAAAATATATGAATATTATTTTTACAGTATTACCCCACTCGTGACTTGCAGTCATGCAGATTTTATGATTACTTGTTATTATGTTTAGATTGATCCAAACAAAGAAGATGAAACTTCACGTCGCATCAAGAAAGCTCTTGGAGATTTCACCCGTGTTCAGCAATATCTCATACAAGATCCTAAACATCTGATTGGTATATCACAGTCAGTGACAGCTTCCCAACCTCCCCTTGACTCTAACACAGCTTCTGCCAATCTTGATGCTCAACAGCAAACCAATGCTCCCAAAACTAGTATTAATGAAGCAGGGATAGACCCTTCTGTGAAAACAACTGTTGACAACAGTTGTGTTGAAAGTGTTCAAAGAGAACCTCAAACTTTCAATGGTCAGCATAAAGTTGATAGCACTTTAGGTACTCTTCAGCCAAACTCACCAAATTCTCTTAAGTTCAATCTGCAGTCTAAAAAAATTACTGTAAAAGTAGAAGAAGGAGAGAGGAATTCTCAACCAAAAACTTCTCCTTGTGTTCCCAGTAAGCCAGAAAAAAAAGTTGTAACAACATCTCCAACTTCTTGTGTTACAACAAACAATGTAGAAGAGGAGACACCAAGTAATGCACAAACTACCTCACTCCAAGTTAACAGATTTAACAGTAAACTCTTTCAGGAGAATTATCTTTCAAATGGAAATTGCTGTTTACCAAAATATAGGAACAAATCTAATGGAGATCACAAGAAAGTTAACTTATCTCACTTACAGGTAATTCAAATTATTTTCTGTTCTTACGGGTTAGTGTTTGGACTAGTTTTGGAATATTCTATTTATTTGTTTGAAATGATATAGGAAGATATAACTGGAGAGAGTGAGTTCTCTTCCTTGCAATAAAGTTTAAAATCTGTTTAAAAAAGGCAGATGTATTTAGACAACTGAATACATAGCTGTACTCTGAATTACCTCAAAATATTTTTTTATGTTTAGTAACCATAACAATATACACAAGATGTTTCTTTCAACCATAAATATTTGTTTTTTTGGCATACACATCAAGTATGTAAAGAGTAATATTGATTGATCATCCAGTAGTTTGGTATAGTTAAACATTTTTTCATTCTAGTGATCTTTTGATCAACCACAGATTGGATTACTTAATCATTTTTATTTTTTGATTAGCCACAGATTGGATTAGTTAATTTTTATGATCTCTTGATCAGCCACAGGTTGGATTAGTGAAGGATTTATCTTTCTTTGTTATTCTTCATTTAACCATTGGTATTTAGCTATTTCTAGTCCCTTAATTTAAGAATTTTGAATCTCTTCTGATGACAGCTAATATTTGGAAATAGTTATAATTGCTTTGAGTCAGTTTCTCCCCTTTTGTTGTATACATATTTTACTATACATTACATAATCATATTTTGTCCAATTTAGAATCATTCAAATGCAACAATTCTGATGGTAAATACATCACTAGATGGTAGCAACAAATAATTAGTATTAGTGGTTAGTGAGTTTAAGTGTAATGTAACTGGGTTTTGAAAGAAAGTACATTAAAGCTAATTCAGGCTCACATAGTAAGCATGTTTCTATAAATAGATACTCTTCAGTTTTTCTCATATTACAACATAGTTACACAAGTTACAACCTCCTGGAAAGGAGTTGGTGACTCTTTGATCTTACATTTGATACATCTGTTATTGAAATGGACTTTTGTTAATTACTTTATACCTGTGTAATTGATGAAAAGAAAAAAAATTATAATTTTTGTTGATTGATATGTATGTTTTAATAATTATTATTTGATTATTAATAACACCTGAAGTTTGAAATCATGTTTGTGGAAAAGAAATGATTGAGGCATCTAGATTAGCTTAAAATCAATATAATATTCAGCTGATGGTACTGGTACCAGCAGTTGTAAAATATCTGTGTTTTTTAACATATGATAGATGTACCACATTAATGATGGTGTGTAGTACATTTCCTTAAAAATACTGTTAATTTAAACATGGAGAAGATAGCCATGGAATCCAATAAATGTAAACTATTTTATTATGAGTGTTATTTACTTCTCTTCAGTGATATGCAAATTGTTTATGGAAAGTGGTATATTTATAGCAAGTAAAGACTGAAAAAGAACGATAACAGGTGAAAAGTAAAATGGAATTATTTCTTATGATATGGCTACAAATTTGAAAATAAGTAGATTATGAGGTTTGAATTAACCTGAATAATGTAACTGGTATTCTGTAAACATAACTCCAATACATTACTTTATATGTATTTATGTTCACTAGGGGAAAGTCTGTGAAGGAAACCATGGAGAAGTAGAACACATATTGAAGGTAAGTTTATTATCTGTGTATTTTTGTGTCTCAGTATTTTGATTATTTCAGTTGTATTTCTAGTGTGCCCATTCTATTTGTGATAGGTTTTTTTCTGTTCTGTTTTTAAAACAGATGTATGTATTTGTTAGTCTACTGTTATTTTTTTTCATTTTGTCCTGTAGTATAGAGTACTTTTGTTTTGTTAATCTATTAAGTAAAATATATAGTTTTAAGTATATATTCTTTAAAAATACATATTTCTGACTGGAGTCTAGTACACATAATTATGACTAAATGAATTACCACTTGTATTTTATTAATTAAATTACATAAACCTGCATGTGATCATTCTTAGTGCTAGAAAGCTTGTGGTAAGTACATAACAATACAAAGTTTAAAAATGTTACAGAAAGGTATCATGTATAGTAAAAAGTACTGCAACTCCTATGAGAGAAAGGTAAGATAAATTATGCAAACTGAGTAACTAATGTTAGTTATTACAGAAAATAAATATATTCAAGTTTGGTTTGTATTCTCATATAAACATGTATTGTCATTATGAATAAGAACATAAGTATATTTAAACTTGCTGTACTCATCACTAGTTAGTTTTATATTTACAAGTAAGAACACAAGTATATTTAAATTATCTGCACTGATTACTAGTTAGTTTTATGTTTATAACTACATGGTTTTAGTACTTTGCTGTTTCCATTTTGTATTAGGAAATGAAACAACCACTGCCTCCACCTCTCAGTGCTATAGAGACACCACAGAAAGAAGAATCCCAGTTTCGCTTCTTTCCAAGCAAGGAAAAACTGGTAAGTTGTGATTTAGAGTAAGTGTGATCTCTGTTTTTCTGAATGTAAAACAAGGTGAGTAATAAGCACAAACATGAAGTAAAGAATGTTCAGTATTTATGGCTAACTATAAAATGAATAAAAACTGAAATTTAACTTATTAATATGTTTATGAAAGTAAGCTAATGGACTGAATATTTTTAATTTGGTAAGATAATATAGATTATCTCATTATGTGGCTTGAATAGTAATGCAGGTAACTAATTTAATATGGCACTATAACTAATATGAAAGTGTTAATTTCTTGTCTGTTGTCATGCTGTATGGCTTGAATAGCTATATAAGAAATAAATATTTTAATTTTGTGTGCCCTTAATAAAGATCTATGGAGAAAATTTGTTGACCATTGTCATGCCTGGTGTCTTGAATAGAGGTTTAAGGACATAGTTTGACTTTTATCTCATTTAGTGGCTTGAGGATAAGTTGTTGGTTAATACAAGAGCTGTTATAATACTAATCAATTTTGAAGTGTGTCAGGCACTTTGTTTGGATCCACCAGTTAGTCTGACTAATGCAGATTCCTTTCTGCTAAATACAGACCTTCCGAAATTTAGACTTTCTGTAGAGACTGTTAGTTTCCCTTGTTCAACATTCTGTAGAAAATTAACTAGTGCTTGTCAGATTGGACTTAAGAACAGTTGACTGCATAATCACATGTTGAGCAGGGATATAGCTCTCAATGCACCAGTGATGTTCCATGGTGTACTTCAGACTTGGTATGGTGGATTATCTTATGAGCCACTTTGCTTTGCAGGCTTTCATGTAGTACAAGGATGTTGCTTGTTATTTTCAGTTGAAGTTTTCAATATATTCCAAGATTCTGTGTGATTTTGCATGAGTAAATTTGGTTATCCACATTGACAGATAAACAGAAATTGTCTGGTGGTCTTCTAGCAAAACAAGCTGGCCTAAGAAAGCTAGTCCTTAGCTGTTTTTAGCACCTGAAGTGATCTGTGTCATGCTATTTGACACGTGTAACATGTCTACCTTTTTCAAGTAGTTATGGTATTATTAGGATAGTTCATTAATATGATAACAGTCAAAACAAAGTGAATTTTTTTATTTTACAAGTTGTGAAATGGTGTTATATTACAGGATGTACATGGAGAATATTGGGATAATCAAGTGGTAACAGTATTGTTAATATAGTTCATGAACAGGATAACTGCCAAAACAAAGTGACATTTTTTATTTTTTAAGTTAAGTGATGTTATATTACAGGATGTACATGGGGTTATATTGGGATAGTTAAGTGGTTGCAGTATTGTTAAGATAGTTCATCAACAGGTTATCAGACAAAACAAAGTGACATTTCTTATTTTACAAGTTGTGAAGTGATGCTTCACAGGATATAGATGTGAGTGTTAGGATAATTGTGGTTACAGTATTGTTATGAACCTAAAGTTAGATGATGTTATACTTAGAGAATGGATTTTGGTGTCACTAAAAATGATTGCTAGACTTTCTAACACATATACACAAGCATATTCATGTATTTGTTTTTCTGGTTCATATTTTTCGATTAATTTTTCTCTTTTGTGATAAAGAATATTTGGCCAGAATAAGTTTGTTTGTAATACATCTTATGGCCAAAGGTTTTGAATGACTTTAATAACTATTTTTGATGTATTAGTTTCCTTAAAAAGTGTGAAGAAGTCTGTCAGTTGCCAAATTGTTGAACATGTGTGAGAACCTGGATTTAAATAGAAACTGACACCAAGTATTTAGCTTGTGAGCAGGAAGTCTTCCTGTACATTATATGTGAAGAGTTTGTTTCCATATTATCCATTCAACCATCAAACTTGGAATTTTCTTGTGTGTAACTACTTGTGCTGAGTAAAGAGATGGTAATGAAAGAATGTTTAAATACAATATACAATACATCTTTTAAGAAGACCCAAAGTATTTTTTTAATATAGCTTTAACTGTTGAAAAATTATTTTAGAAAACTCCTGGTAAAGACATCAATATTTCCAACATGTTTTTCATTGGAGTAAATCTTTACAATAAAAATAGGTTGTTTTTCAAGATTAATTGTTTCCTTTTTATAAATACCTTATTGTATGCTGATGCAAAATGTTTGTTTAACTTTTTTTCTTCAGAAACTAGGATCTAGAGAAGTCTCGGGTACTGAGGTAAAAGGTAATTGATTTTTGATGTTATGTCTACATATGATGCTAGTTGTAAAGAAGTATATGTTGTCATGACCCTAGATATGATGCTAGTTGTAAAGAAATATGTGTCATGTCTCTAGATATGATGCTAGTTGTAAAGAAATATATGTTGTCATGTCTCTAAATATGATTCTTGTTGTAAAGAAGTATATGTTGCCATGTCCTTAAATATGATGCTTGTTGTAAAGAAGTATATGTTGTCATGTCCCTAGATATGATGCTAGTTGTAAAGAAATATATGTTGTCATGTCTCTAGATATGATGCTAGTTGTAAAGAAATATGTGTCATGTCTCTAGATATGATGCTAGTTGTAAAGAAATATATGTTGTCATGTCTCTAGATATGATGCTAGTTGTAAAGAAATATATGTTGTCATGTCTCTAAATATGATTCTTGTTGTAAAGAAGTATATGTTGCCATGTCCTTAAATATGATGCTAGTTGTAAAGAAATATTTGTTGCCATGTCTCTGGAAGTGATTGTTGTAAAGAAGTATATGTTGCCATGTCCTTAAATATGATGCTTGTTGTAAAGAAGTATATGTTGTCATGACCCTAGATATGATGCTAGTTGTAAAGAAATATATGTTGTCATGTCTCTAGATATGATGCTGGTTGTAAAGAAATATATGTGTCATGTCTCTAGATATGATGCTAGTTGTAAAGAAATATATGTTGTCATGTCTCTAAATATGATTCTTGTTGTAAAGAAGTATATGTTGCCATGTCCTTAAATATGATGCTTGTTGTAAAGAAGTATATGTTGTCATGACCCTAGATATGATGCTAGTTGTAAAGAAATATATGTTGTCATGTCTCTAGATATGATGCTAGTTGTAAAGAAATATATGTGTCATGTCTTTAGATATGATGCTAGTTGTAAAGAAATATATGTTGTCATGTCTCTAGATATGATGCTAGTTGTAAAGAAATATATGTTGTCATGTCTCTAGATATGATGCTAGTTGTAAAGAAATATTTGTTGCCATGTCTCTGGAAGTGATTGTTGTAAAGAAGTATATGTTGCCATGTCCTTAAATATGATGCTTGTTGTAAAGAAGTATATGTTGTCATGTTTCTAGGTATGATGCTTGTTGTAAAAAAGTATGTCGTCATGTTTCTAGGTATGATGCTTGTTGTAAAAAAGTATGTCGTCATGTCTCTAGGTATGATGCTTTTTGTAAAAAAGTATGTCGTCATGTCTCTAGGTATGATGCTTTTTGTAAAAAAGTATGTTGTCATGTCTCTAGGTATGATGCTTTTGTAAAAAAAGTATGTCGTCATGTCTCTAGGTATGATGCTTTTTGTAAAAAAGTATGTGTTGTCATGTCTCTAGGTATGATGCTTTTTGTAAAAAAAGTATGTCGTCATGTCTCTAGGTATGATGCTTTTTGTAAAAAAGTATGTCATCATGTCTCTAGGTATGATGCTTTTTGTAAAAAAGTATGTCGTCATGTCTCTAGGTATGATGCTTTTTGTAAAAAAGTATGTCGTCATGTCTCTAGGTATGATGCTTTTTGTAAAAAAGTATGTTGTCATGTCTCTAGGTATGATGCTTAGTGTAAAGAAGTTTGTTGTCATGTCCCTAAATATGGATATAGTTGTAAAGAAGTGTTATCTTCCTAAATATGATGCTAGTTGTAAAGAAGTGTGTTGTCATGTCCTTGTATATTGTGATAATTGAAGAAGATTTCTGATACAACAGGTGATAAGAGGAATAAAAGATATCCATCAATACAACCATAATTGATAATGGATATCTGAAGCACTTTATAAAGAAGAAAATTAAAGACACCCAACAGTATTCTACTGTTAGTGTTTTCTGAAAATGCACAGGATATTTTTAAATAACAAATTTGGAATGGTATTAGGAACACATAACACATTCACTGTTTTCACATGCCAAACTATCTGAATGCTCAACAGAGAAAAAAACATTTTAACATTTCCCTTGCACATGAATTTAAATAAGTTATAATTTAGGATCATAGTAGACATAGAAGATTATAGTCTTTTATGTTGGAAAAGAAAACCTTACATTAAAGTGTAATGGTAAAAAATAATGGGACAAGAATCATAAGAAAGACGCAAAAGATATGTTTGCTTAATTTATTATATACTCAGTTAATATAGTTTAGAAGTCAGCACAAACTGGGTATACCCTTTAAAAACATTCAATAGTTATTTGATTCAAGTCTGAGTAGGACCACTTTACACATGTGCCTTCCTAACAAAAACACCAAGGGTTGAATTCTGGTTACTATCACAGTTTCTTTAAGGTTTTCCCTGTATATAACAGTAGGTTAGCAAATGTAATATAAAATTAGTAATTAGTGAAAAAAAAGAATAATTAGTAATCAGGTTGTTGGTGATCATGTGGGCTACTGACCACTATAGTAATATATACTATTCTATTGGAAATCATGGGACAGAGGTTGTTATGAATAAAGCATATCTTTATTCCAAGAAAGTAATAGTGTGTTTGCCTGCTTTAATGCATCATAGGAGACTGTCTACTAATTTCTGGTGGTATCATGCTCCACTCCTCCTGTAAAGTATTAAGTTCCACTACTGAAGAGGGTTGTTTGGCCTTTCCATAATTCTGTGTTCCAGTTTATCCCAAAGATATTATCTCTGCTTGAGGTCAGGGTTTGTGCTGATCCTTGCAGTGTTCCAATGCTATTCTTTTCAAACCATGCATTCACAATTCTTGCTTTGTCACATGGAGTGTTGTTATGTTGGAAGATGTAAGGGGTAGTATCTTAAGGTTTCCAAAGTGTAGGACATATAAAATTGTTCAGAACATTAGTGTAAGACTCAGCATTCATAGTCCATTCACCATAACTGGTGGATATAGTCCACACCATAAGAAGCACTTCCAGACCACGATACCACCACCTCTAAACTTCACTTATGTGACAATACACTCAGGTTCTTTGGTTATCCTCCATACCCAAACACATCCATCAGAGTGGAAGAGCACGTAGCATGATTCGTTGCTCCACAGCACTGATTTCCATTGATTGATGGTCCAGGTTTGGTGTGCCTTGCATCGTGCCAGTCAATGGTGTGCGTTTGTTTTTGTTATCAAAGGCTTGTGGGCTGCAGCTTTTCTGTGAAAATTCATGACATGCAGCTCTTGATGTGTTGTAAAAATACTTACAGGTTTACTTGTGGTTGCTGGTATCTCCAAATACAGATTCTCTAGGGTCTGAAGGCAAGATGAGTTAACCAGCTTTCTCAAGGTGCATTGGTTCCTGTCAATCTGTAGTTTTTTTGCCTACCTGGTCATTTTTTGGGCTCATTATCACCTGTGGACTTCATTTTCTTCAGCATGTTGCCAACTATTGATCTGGGAATGTTTAATTGTTGCACAATAGCAAGTACAGACATTTTCCCCATGTGACATCCAACTATTCTTACCCTTTGAAACTGTTCACTTTTACTGTGTACTCATTGTTCTGTGTACAAGTTTGAAATGACTTCCAAGTAAACCATTGACCATCTTTATAGGCTAAATTATTTGGATATTTCATTGTCACAGCCATTTTTTTGCAATCAGAGGTGTGTTCCTTAACATTTGGTAAGATAGTGTATATATATTTATATATATGGTTTTTATGGTTTATACTTACGAGTAGTATTGAACATTGTTAGTTCGGTACATAGATTGAGTAATCCAATTCTTAATAGTTTGAACTTTGTGAAGTTTTATTGAGATTATAGTTAAAAGTACATATAAAAATGGTGGTTATCTGATGGATTATTTTTAATTCTGAGACAGAGGAAACGTTTAGGTAGATAAGTATGTGAAATAAACTAACTTGATTATTTGTTCTGATCTGTGTTTGTAGTTTGTTTGGTTGAATGTTATTTATAATAAGTGTCACTATAAACCAAAATGGTAAACCATTAGTGAATCAAACATTAAACTGTCAGTAAATCAAACAATAAACTGTTTGTAAATCAAGTGATAATCTTTGAGTGAATCAAACATAATGCTACTAGTAAGTCGAACACAAGATTGTTAGTAATGCAAACAAACAGCCATTAAATCAAATAATAATTTATCAATAAACTAAGTTACAGCTTTTATTGAAAGAATGAAATTATAAAGAGGGTTTTACCTTTTTAAATCACCTGATTAAAATTTACTGAATACATTATAAAGAGCATGGTATTTTCCAGTTCTATATTTATTAATGAGACTGCTTTAGGATAGGCTGTTGGTATTACATATTTATAAAAGTTGAAAGTGTTGGAGAACTGAATGAAGTTTACAGTTTTAGCTCAATACTTATGTGATTGGATATTAGAAATGTATGAGGTAATTAATGTAGGAAATGTTACTTTCACATTGCAGATTGTTTAGGTACTTTCTGGTCTTGTACATCTTGGAATGAGGTATTGCCAAACATGGTTTCAGGACAAGAGTTTTATTACATAAACTAACAAAGTTTAGGTTAATCTGGGTTACACTTAATAAACAAATACTTATAGCTGAAACTTTGCTTTTGGCACAAGTTACTGTAGAAACCAAACTATGGATTTTAAGATTACTTTTTACACAAGTTATTGTAGCAACCTAACAGTGAGTTTCTAGATTGTTTTTGACACAAGTTACTGTAGTTAGCAAACTATGGATTTATTTATAGATGATTCTTGATGCAAGTTACTCTAGGAAGCAAACTGTGGATTTATACATGACTCTTAATGAGTCATTTTAGCTACCAGACTATGGATTTCTAGATGGCTCTTGATGCAAGATACTTTAGCAACCAAACTATGGATTTCTAGATGGCTTATGATGCAAATTACTGTTGCAACTTTACAATGAATTTCTAGATGGGTCTTCACATATGTTACTGTAGCAAACAAACTGTAGATTTCTAGATGGTCTTTTGATGCACATTACTGTAGCAACCAAACCTTAGATTTTTAAAATTTGTCAGTGTGTATTATTAAATTAACATGTTTTTGATTTTTTGTTCACTGAAGAAAATGTAGAAGAGGCAAAAGATGGAAATGGAACTCAATCTCAAATGTAAGAATTTTGCAAGTTAATTACATTCTTGTCTTTCTAACCAAGTTTATAAGGTGTCTTTTAAATAATCACTGAAAAAAATCTAAACAAAATAAGTTTTTATTTAGTGACCTTAGGGTAAAATCTTCATGCAATTTGATAATTTCAGTAGTATGTCAACCATTACTGCACGTGTTGTATCACAGCTGAACCCTGGTATTGGGAAAAAGGCTTTGTTGGTACTGGGTATGAGAGACTGTGTAGATGAATATTATTATATATTCTTGTTTGCTTTTGAACTCTGTTTTTTTAGAATCAGAAAAGTATTTAATTTACGTAAATGAAATTCCCCCAATCAAAAGTGGCTGAATAGTATTTAATAATTAAATATTTTTAGAGTAAATGAAACAATAAGTTCAATAGAGCTAAATGTGATAAATCAAATACAATAAACTTTCTTTAAACACAGCAAGTTAAACACATGATGTTCAACAGAATGGGAAATAATACAATACGTCTCAAACATGAAATCAGGCACAGCTGATAATAGCTCATCAAGTTTAATAACATAAAGTGAAGTAAAACAAAATTTGTTAAATATAAATATATTTAAAGTAAGTTAAACAGAAAAAATTTGAACAGGTCAGAACATAACTTATCAAATGTAATTGTATTTGAACAAAATAATTCAAACAAATCAACACATTATTTATATACTAACTTAACAAAACAGGTAAAACATACATGCTGAAACAAGTTATGTATATATAGCAAAGCAGTGTTAAAACATTAACTATAAGTGCTCCAAACTAAACACTTGGATATCAACATGGTTTTAATTGTTTCCTTGTCCATCAGTTATGTTTTTCCCTGAATATCTGTTACAGTTTTAAGTAATTAAAGAAGTACACTTTTAGTATAACTGAGTAAGTTGTTAATTATTATAGTGGTTGTACCTGATTATGCCAGGAACACTTTATGAAATGTTTAAACCATAATTGTTATATTTTGTTATTCTGTATATTCAGAAGTAAACAACTTTTTCTGTTATGATCTTTGTTCTCTAGGTTCAGTCTTCAAGATGACCTAGTGATAAGTGATAGTGATGATGAAACGGTAGGTCTGACCTGTTTTTGTGTACATTGTAGTGAGTGTGATGTTATATATTGATGTTGTAGTAACTATATATCTTTCTGAATGTATGTTTCATTTAGCATCAAGAACTTGTATTAAGTGATTTCATTTCTTTCTGCAAGAAATATTCATGCAAGCTTATGCTGTATAGTCTAATAAAATAGCAACAAGTATTTCTTGTATGGTTTCAGCTAGTCACAGCAAGTTTTTTTACAGGTGTATGTTGTATGTAGCCACAACAAGAATTCTTAACAGGTGTAAGTAGCCATAACAAGAATTCTTAACAGGTGTAAGTAGCCACAACAAGAATTCTTAACAGGTGTAAGTAGCCACAACAAGAATTCTTAACAGGTGTAAGTAGCCACAACAAGAATTCTTACAGGCATATGTTGAATGTAGTCAGAAGTATTCCTACAGCTATATGTTACACATAGTCGCAACAAGTGCAACAGGTGCATGTCCAAAGTGCTCAACAGGTATGTTACATGTAGTCGCAACAAGTGCTCCAACAGGCGTATGTTACATGTAGTTGCAACAAGTGCTCCAACAGGCGTATGTTACATGTAGTCGCAACAAGTGCTCCAACAGGCGTATGTTACATGTAATCGCAACAAGTGCTCCAACAGGCGTATGTTACATGTAGTCGCAACAAGTGTTCCAATAGGCGTATGCTATATGTAGTCACAACAGTTATTCCGACAGGTGTACATCAACATCAGTCTGCTGTTGTTAACCTTTGTTGATTGGGTAACATACATAGCATCGTTTTGCTATTATTGCTACACGGAACTCATTTTGTATTAGCAACAACTGCTAGCATTATTCTTATTCATAATATGATGTCATATAGAATCAGTCTGCTAATATTACTCGACATTGATCATGCAGTATGATATAGAATCAGTCTGCTAATATTACTCGACATTGATCATGCAGTATGATATAGAATCAGTCTGCTAATATTACTCGACATTGATCGTGCAGTATGATATAGAACCAGTTTAATATTACTTGACATTGATCGTGCAGTATGATATAGAATCAGTCTGCTAATATTACTCGACATTGATCGTGCAGTATGATATAGAATCAGTCTAATATTACTTGACATTGATCGTGCAGTATGATATAGAATCAGTCTAATATTACTTGACATTGATCATGCAGTATGATATAGAATCAGTCTAATATTACTTGACATTGATCGTGCAGTATGATATAGAATCAGTCTAATATTATTGATCGTGCGACATTGATCGACATTGATCGTGCGGTATGATATAGAATCAGTCTGCTAATATTACTAATATTCGACATTGATGCAGTATGTGCAGTATGATGTAGAATCAGTCTGCTAATATTACTCGACATTGATCGTGCAGTATGATGTAGAATCAGTCTGCTAATATTACTCGACATTGATCGTGCAGTATGATATAGAATCAGTCTAATATTACTCGACATTGATCGTGTAGTATTGTATAGAATCAGTATGTTAATATTACTCGACATTGATCGTGCAGTATCATATAGAATCAGTCTGCTAATATTACTCAACATTGATGTGCTAATATTACTTGACATTAGTTATCCCATATTGTATTGCATCAGTTTGGTAATATTACTTGACATAGATATGATCATATCATATAGCACTTCTTTGCTAGTATTGCTTCTAAACGTTGTATTATATCAGCATCAACTTGCAAACATTAATGCAAGTTGCTCATGCCACATCATAGAGCAGTGGTTCTTAAAATTTTTGTCTACAAATGTCATCTAAAAATTCTGAAGAACTGTAGTAATATTATTAACAATGTTTTATTTAATATTTCATCAGTAAAAAAAGGTGAGAATACAGGGAGATGAACAATTAACAAAGTATAAAAATTCTGTTATATCGACTAGAAGTTGTGGAAGTAGAACAGTGAATTGTTTGTTTTTATGTTCAGGGAGCATAGGTTTTTCAAGCATTGCTGTAGACATGTTCTTTGAAGTGATGGTTCTGTTTCCACATCTTTCTTTTGACTGCACTTCTCTATCACATGCAATGGAAGTCCCAATTGGCAGATATGTTAAAATGTAATTTTTATAAAGAATTTATAATTTTCATTATAGTTAAGAAAAATATAGATTTGTAATTGTTTTCAGTAACTTTTACAAAAAAATAAGATTTTTCTGAAGTCCTTGTCATAGTTGAATTCTTCCATGATGCCATTGGGGTTTGTAACCCATTATTTTGGAAATCTCTTCATAGAGCATTGTTCTGTTAGTAATAGTGCTGGTTAGTAAAGAAATAGGCTGTGTTAACTGGGGAATTGAGTATCAGTGTTTTTATATTTCACTTTAGCCAGACTTAAATATAACTTCTAAATGAACCTTAACCATAACTCTTGTTGGCATTAAGTGTACCTAAGAATACTACAGATTATGTTATTAAAATAATTTTTACCAGACCTAACAACTCATGAATGTTCTTTTCCCTGAAATTGTAAGGCACATTTTTTTAACCATTCACTCTTCCACAGTCGCCACATGTAATTCTTGAATGAATTTAACTTCATTTACTTTTGCTGCTTCTTAATAAGTACTTTGGTATTTTATGAAAATGGTCACCAGTAGATGAGAATATCATTAGGAGTGTATTGGCTGCTGTGTAACAAATATAGATATGTTTTTAATATCTTTTAGATATTTTATACCAAAAAAGTGTGTTATTATTATTATGTTTCATTTGTTTATATTATTATTTGTTAGGGTAATCTTATAATTACAGTTGTAAAGGTTTTATGTTCAGTTATTTCGGCTAATGCATCATAGAAATATGGTAATCTTAGTTTCTGGGAAGAGTGTGTTGAACAAACAGTGTATATTTCTTTACTCAGGTCACCTCTCAATCTAGAGACAAAGTTAAAGCTCGTCTTAACTTTAGCAGGTTAGTTTTGTGTTTCATGTTTTGTATTCAACCCAAAAATGTGTTATAAGTGAGAGGTTTTTGAGATAAGTTTATTTTGAAAGAAAAATATCAATATTTTGAAGTTTTATCAACAATATTTAGTGACTACATAATGGAAATGTTATCCAAGTTGGTTAGCTTTGTTATTGTGTTATTAACATCATTTAGTTAATACATAATGAAAATGTTATCCAAGTTGGTTAACTTTGTTATTGTGTTATTAACAATATTTAATTAAGAAGTAACAAAAATGTTATCCAAGTTGATTAACTTTGTTATTTGTGTTATTAACAGTGTTTATTTAAGATATAATGAAAATGTCATCCATGTTGGTTAACTTTTGGTTAATGTGTGATTAACAGTAAAAAACTATAAATTTCATTTAAGGTAGTATGTTTATGTGATACCAGGTACAAATATGACAAAATCGGATGATACAGGTAAGTGTAAGAAAATAAAGTAATTCAGGTGTTACAGTTGGAAATGTAATAAGGCCAAACAGTGCATTTAAACTTGTAAATTGTGAAAAGATAAGGTGGTACATTTAATAATTTTACAATGTTAGGTGTTATAGGTAGAAATGTTATTACAGCCAGACAGTACAGGTAAGATTGTAACAAGGCTAAGTGTATAAAAACATAAGGCCAGCTGATACAGTTGTAAATACAATAATATGTGAAAGTGTAATACAGGTAAAAACTTAAAAGGCTGGGTAGAACAAGTTATTGTTTTTAATATTGGTTTGATTAACAATGTTCGTTAAAATATTTGTGTATTATTTTTTATTGTCACCTTTGTTCATTTTAGAGTAACTTCTTTAGTATGTTCACCATATTATAACATTTTAAAATGTGTTTGGAGTTGATAAAGTTTAAATATTTTTTTATGTTTCTATTGTTTGTTCTAGTGTACCACAGAATGGTGACCACTGTCCAGCTTCTTTGCCTCAAGCAGTATCAGCCAGCTCTGACAGTAGATCCAGTGATTCCGAAGACAGTTCTTCAGACACTGACTCTGAAGATACTGACAGCAGTGCTTCAAATAAAATATCTGCTTCTGAGAAGGTAATATCTGTAGTAGACAAATTTCAAAGGAACTATTGAACCTAGATAAACAGATGTTCCTTCTTATGTTTCATTAGATTACTATTATTAGACAATTTTGTTTTTCATGGTATGCCTATAAACATGCTACTAATCCATAATTTAAGAGTATACAAGTTTTAAGTTCTTAATTTTAGAAGGCAATATTTGGAATAAATACTGAATTTCCCTAGTGTAAGAATTGTGATATTTTCTCTCTAGGCACTACCTGTTGTCTAATTTATTTATTACCCCTCCAGAAAGTGTGCAATTTAATGCAAATGACTCATTGTAATACCATCATCACTTTGACAAAGGATAATTTTCATGGCCTTTAATCTTATTTGGTTACAAAGCTATCAAATAGAAAATCAGACCCGTCTGTGCCACACCTACCTGTCACCTGCTATCTTTCAGGTGACATGTTACATTGCATGGTTTTCTATATAGTGAATTTTCGGTTTTGCTTTTCAGTACAATCTTTATTCCAACAGAAAACACATTGACCAGCATAGATGAATTTATAAGGGTTCTTGTCTCAGAGATAGAAAGCTAGAAAGATTTTGATAGTTATGGGACATTTGCTGCTTTTTGCATGTTGTTCTGTGTTTTTTAGTGTGTTGTTTAACTAAATAAAACAATTAGATAGTGCAACACTACCATTAGTATAAGAATGAACAGTAAAATAAAGTTAAGTACATGATTTCTTGTTTGTCATGTGTATTTGTATTATTTGTTTATTATTAAAATGTAACTAAAATGTAAAAATAGGAAAGATTTTAAGTTGTATAAGCATAGTTTAGGCAAAATAAATATAATTTTTTTTTTTCATGAAGTTACACCTGCAAGTAGCTTTTGCATAATGTAAATCAGTAGCATAACATGAGCTGCACATTTTCCAAGTGATTTACAATGATGCAAATAAAAGTTAGATATAGTTTAAATGGCAATACAACAATAAAAAATATAAGTATAAATAGATGTATACTGTTACAAGTTTAAAGCTATTTAGGATAAACAAATGTAGTTTTCATGTTACAATTTGAAGTCATTCTAGAAAAACCAAAAGGATACTTTAAACTTTTTATATTTTATTTTTGGTTGTTATAAAGTTTGTCCAACTGGCTAATCATGTATAGAGTTAGGTTAGAGAAAGTAACAGAAGGTTTTACTGAAACAAAGTGTCTGAAACATATTTAGGATGTTTAAAGATTATGCAAATGAAGCTTGAGTATTTAAAAAAAAAAAAATTTAATCATAAAGTGGAAATCAACTTGCACTAGGAAAATGAGAAGTATATGTGTTCATGGACAAAATTGTTTACTAAAAGTCTGACAAATTTTGTGAAGGTACAGATGCTGTGTTAAAAGTTATAGTATGAAAACTGTAATGAGTACAAAATGGTTGTAAGGTCAGTAAATCTGGCCAAACTTGTAGTGAGAAAGTTCATTAATATAATTGGTATGATTGGGATGGTTAGGTTATATTGATTCATCATTTGCTATTCCTTTATGTTCAGTATGATTGGGGTGATGTTGTATTGATTCATCTCTTGATTTTCCTTAATGTTCAGTAGGTTGTAGTAATTCATCACTTGGATTTCTTTAATATTCAGTATGGATGATGTTTTTGATTTCCATTAATTCAATGCTTGGGTATTCAGTGGAGTTGGAGCTGTCAATTTTTATTAATTCATTATTTGGATTCCTTTGATGTATTGGCCTTACCTGATAAACTGGCTAACAAGCTGGACAGCAGATTTGAGGGTTCACATCCCACTGTTACACCAGAATAGCTTGCACAGATAGTTTTTGTATAGTTTTGTAAGCATATCCAAACTAATGAACCACCTTTGATGGATCACCATGGTTGTGGTTGATGGATACACCATGGGTATTATAAGTTATAATTTTGTACAAACGTTATTGACAGCAATAAAACACAAAGAGAAAATTACAGACTGACTTTCTTTGAGTATGTAAGTTTCTGTTCTACTTCACTACCGAAGATGGAAAGTTTGTCTTTGGAGATTAAGATGTGTGTCACATACTTCACAATGTCAAGTAATTCATTGTAACTCATTTCACAGAGTTTATTATATTGAATATTATTTATTTTGGTCATTTCTTTGCTATAACCAAATTAAAAAAAAAGTTGTTTTCTAGCCTCCAACTCAGAGTTGGCGTCTAGCCAATTTTGTTGACAAACAAACTTCATCCCCTTGGAAACCTCTTAATAACTTGTCTGTGGGTGAGGAACAACTTATGGCTTTGGAAATTCAAGTTGACCACACTGTAACTGGAGATACTATGGGGAATAGCTCAAAAGTAAAAGAAAATGAAGGCTTCAGGAGGTAAATATGATATCTCTTCTCCAAAAACTAATTTTGATCAACATTAATGTGTTATTTCTATCATTAATTTTTACTGCATTTATTTTTACCATCATATTTTTGGGAAATTTTCACAGGTAAATTACATTGTTGCTGCATTTGATGCTCATTTTATGTTATTGTTACTTGTGATATACTTTTATATTTATTAAACCGTTCTTTTTCTTCTTCTTTACGCTATACATTTCTATTGTTAAACCCACCTCTGTCTTTATTTGACCACAATTCTGTATTCTTATACATTCCTGTGTCTATGCTCTTTATTTACTCTGTCATATTGTTAAGTTATAGGACACCTCTGTCTCAACTGCCACACTGTTAGATTGTTAGATACACCACAGTCATATTGTTAAATTGTTAGATAACCCTTTGTCTTAACTGCCACACTGTTAGCTTGTTAGATACACCAGTCATATTGTTACATACACCACTGTCTCCATTGACATGTTGTTACATACACCACTGTCTCCACTGACATGTTGTTACATACACCACTGTCTCCACTGACATGTTGTTACATACACCACTGTCTCCATTGACGTGTTGTTACATACACCACTGTCTCCATTGACGTGTTGTTACATACACCACTGTCTCCATTGACGTGTTGTTACATACACCACTGTCTCCATTGACGTGTTGTTACATACGCTAACTCCATTGACGTGTTGTTACATATGCTAACTCCATTGACGTATTGTTACATACGCTAACTCCATTGACGTATTGTTACATACGCTAACTCGATTGACATATTGTTACATACGCTAACTCGATTGACGTATTGTTACATACGCTAACTCCATTGACGTATTGTTACATACGCTAACTCCATTGACGTATTGTTACATACGCTAACTAAAATTTATTTACAAAGTTCTGTTTTTTGTTGTTGTTTTCATTTTAGTTGTTACTTTTTAAATGTTTGCCTTCTTATTTTATTCTTTATTCCAAATTTTTATGTTTTGTTACTGCTGTTAAATGTTACTTTTTTTCTTATTATAATAATTTTATTTCTGTTAAATGTTACTGTGTTTTTCTTATTGTAATACTTTTATTTCACTTTCTTATCTGCTTCACATTTCACATTTCTTGTCACATGTTCTCCAAGAAATTAATGAAAATTACTTTTTCAGTTATTTTGATAAAATTAGATGCATGTTGATTTTATACCAGTAACTTGAGTAAACTGTCTAATATAAGTGTGTTTTATAGCTCAAGTACAGATTTCTGTTCATCAGCTGGTTTTGTGACAACTGATGTAAGAGTCATGCTCTCTCCTGTGCATGAACCAAATACCTCAAAACAAGAGGAGCCTTTCTCTTCCATTGCTCAACAGTGCCAAGATGATAAAGTGTCTTCACGTAGGTCTTTGGATGTTAAAGACAACATATTGTGTTCCTCACTTAGAAATGGGGACCAAACTTCACTAGGTAAGACTGAAGAAGTTGATACATCCTACAAAGGTGTGATAACATTTCAGCCTTCTCATACTGTGAAAATGAATTCTGGTTCCTCACCCTTATCAAAAAAGAGGTTAGAATTTAAATTAGATAATAGCTCTAGTTTCACTGAGCAGAAATTTGATTTAGCATTGCCCAAGGTTCATGGAGAAAGTGTCAAAAATACTTTGGGTGGCATGAAGCACCGAGAAAAACTTACTAATAGTAATGGCATCACTGGTCAGAAAATTGGGTTAGAATTGCTCATGGGCTGTGAAGATGTGAAAAACATTGTAGGTAAAAAGAAGCACATAGAAGAACTATCTAGTTGTATTAAATACACAGAAGGTGGTAGAGAAGGAAACAAAATCAATAGAAAAGAAATAAAGCACAGAAAAAGAACTTTAAGAGAATCAACACCAAAGTCTGGTGACAGTGATTTAAAAAAGCATGGCTCAGTGCATGTTCACAATGATGAAAGTAATGAGATGATAAAAAGAACTCCTGAGAAGTGTTTATCAAGGTCAGATGACAGTGATGTTGATATTTTGACTGTTACCTCTCCAGTCCAACTACTTAGTACCAGTAATAAGGTTTCTGCCTCCATCCAGCCCTCAGCAACTACACTGGTAAAGCACTCAAAAGAGACAGGAATCAGACTCAAGTCAAAAGATGTTTCTGGAAGTGTATTAAAAGTTACTGAGAGTGTTGTCCAAAGAGACTCTGTGAAAAGTATTCAGTCACAAAATGAAACGAAACAGAGCACCATTCCACATATTGTAGTGAGCATAAGTTGTGATCTAATTGATAGGATACCTCCTGTACCTTTAAAGCTATCTGTTAAAAGGACATACTCTCCAGAAGACAGTGATATTAAAATAAGGACAGAAGATGTTGCTCAGTTTTCCTCCAACAAGAATGGTATAAAAGAGATGTATGAAGTGAAAAAGGAAAGGGAAAAGTCATCTTCAGGAAGTAAAGACACTTTTCACTGTAAGAATGGTAAATCACTTAGAACAGATGAAGTGAAAACATCTAAAAGAAAAACTACCGAAAAACTAGAATTGAAAGAAAATAAGAAGGCTTGTTTAAATGATGTCTTATCTACAGCTTTAGGGTCGAAAGTGTCGTAAGTACTGATCTTCTAGATAGTTAAGTGGTGGTTGTGTGGTTTTTAACTGTGAGTGATAGAAACATGTTGGTGAAATATTGTAGTAAGATTGGTCATTTTTATTTATATAACATCAGCTGAAGTACAGCGAATATATTTATTACAGTTAAGTGAAGAATAAGTATGATGGCATGTTGTAAGGGTGTAAGTCATGTACATGCAACATGAGTGTGTAACCTGGAGGGTTTGTTTTCTGATCTATCAAAGTAATTTCTTTTACACAAAATATATTAGAGAAAGGTTAACATTGCCATTAGTTCACTTGACCAAAATGTTTTCATGATTTTTTCCCTTACACTGAGATAACCATTTTTTTGTATTTTTAAATTGAACCACAGAAGGTACATTTAGTTACCATCCATTCTTTATTCTGCATAACCAGAGTTTGAGGTTAGTCTAATTAGATCAAGCTCATTTGCAGCTGTGGTTTTTTTAATTTTTTCAGACTGTGTAAGAAATTGATAGAGATAGATGTATAAAAACAAATGTTTCAAACTTTACTTTGTACTGATAACCTAGATAAACTATAGATTGGTTGACTTAAAAAAAAAAAAAGAAAAGTTAGATATTATAAAAAATGGTTCTGTGACATACTACTACCTTCATTTTGCTGTTGACATATGAATGTTTAGCGATATAGTTTATTAGGTCACTGTGCTAGAAAATGTTGTTTTGTCAACATAATTTTGTTGGTAGTAAAATGTCAAGATACCCAAAAAAAAAGCCTTAAAAACTTTATAGTCATGAAACTGGACAAGAACCTATAATTAGATGGATATTTACTGTATAGTCATGGAACTGGACAAGAACCTATAATTAGATGGATATTTACTGTATAGTCATGGAACTGGACAATAATCTATAATTAGATGGATATTTACTGTATAGTCATGGAACTGGACAAGAATCTATAATTAGATGGATATTTACTGTAAAGTCATGGAACTGGACAAGAAGCTATAATTGGATGAATACTGTAAAGTCATGGAACTGGACAAGAATATATAATTGGTAATTTACTTTATAGCCATGGAACTGGACAAGAATCTATAATTAGATGAATATTTACTTTATAGTCATGGAACTGGACAAGAATCTATCATCAGATGGATATTTACTTTATAGTCATGGAACTGGACAAGAATCTATCATTAGATGGATATTTACTGTATAGCCATGGAACTGGACAAGAATCTATAATTAGATATTTACTGTATAGCCATAGAACTGGACAAGAATCTATAATTAGATATTTACTGTATAGTCATGGAACTGGACTAGAATCTATAATTAGATGAATATTTACTTTATAGTCATTGAACTACACAATCTATAATTAGATGGATATTTACTGTATAGTCATGAAACTGGACAAGAAGTTGTAGTGAGGTAGATATTTACTTTATAATCATGGAACTGGAGAAGAAACTTGTAGTTAGATCTTTACTTTGTAGTTATGGATTTTGTCAGGTTTGAACAAAGGTTTAAGTAATTTAAAGAGAAAATATTTAAACGAAACACAAATTTAACTTGAAATTGACAAAATGTATAATGTTTTGAAACAGTTAATTGTGGAAAAATAGATTTATTTCTGTACAGTGTTTTGCTTCTAAATGTGAGATATAAATACATTCAACATTTAAGGTACAAATACATTTTGATAAAAAAACTTTGATAATGTAGTCCAGAAATTAAGTGTAGGAAACAAAAATGTTAAACATGTAGAAAATAGGAATTAGATGTATTTAATATAAATATTGAGATTGTTATCTGGAGATTAAAGATGTTGAAAGTGTAAACATTATGGATTTTCTGTGTAGGAATTAACAACAGATATTAAGAATATCATGTGTGTTAATTAATAATGTATAAAATAGTGTATGTATCCTTCACATTGAAATATTCATAAAAACTTAATTGCTTAGTTTTAATTACCAATGTTGGAAAAGAGGAGTATTTAATACCACTTAAGACATAGGAAACAGTATTTTTAAATGTTAGACTTGGCTTATTTTATTCATCAAGTTATATTTATTCTACACATTATATATTAGTTAGGCTGAGTGGTTTTTATATATGTCCCATATTCAGATAACTGTACCATTTAGCTTCTAGAAAATTTGTTATTAATACTGAGTGGTTTCTGTGTGTTACAGATTCAAATAACTGTACCATTTAGTTTCTAGAAAATTTATGTTATTAATACTGAGTGGTTTCTGTGTGACAGATTCAGATAACTGTGCCAAGTAATAGTTAGAGTTTCTTTTAATGCTGATTGGCTTTCTCATGATCTAAAGCCTAGACTGATGAAATATGAACATCTAGTGACTGCAACATTTGTATTAGTGATGTTTTTCTTGTCTGCATTTCAGGACTCAACATTAACTTCAGTTATCACTTGTCATGTAGGATGAGACAGATAAGTTAGATATACACACAGATATATACTTTTCAACTATATGCATCAGTATGCTTGTATTATAATTGAAATATTAATCTGTTTGTTTAAAATTAAGTGACATAAATAATTTTTATCCTTACCAGATAAAAAAAGCTGTGCTTTGTACTTGTGTTGAAAAGTAACCAATTTGTGTATCCTTTCTTTTGTTATTGTTGGTTTTTTTTAACAAGTAGGGTAACAGCTACAGAGTGTGAAAAATTGGAAAATAAAGTGAAACTATCCCTTCCTACAAAATGTGATATTCCAAGCAGTTTTTCTGTTTGTTCTACTGCAAGCCAACACGGTGTGAAGAATACTCAAGAGACAAAACTTGCTCTAACAAAAAGAAAGGAAAAATGTATGGAAAAGGTGAAACAAAAGTCCAAAGAAGAAGTTTATTGTAAGTCTAAAACCAGGATGCTAGCTGTCAAGTCTGACAAAAACTCCTTTATTGGAAGTAATATAATAGAATTGGATGAAAGAAAGCGAGGCAAAGAGGGAAAGGAGGATGATAAGGTTAGATTGAAAAACAAAGAAAATCAGGAGGATGGATGTTCTGAAAGTAAGAAGTTGAAGAAAGATACAGTGGTTGATAATCACTTCAGTTCATCTAGTCCAGTAAGTGTAGCCTTATTATAACCAAATAAACACAAGACATAATTAGTATATTTGAATAACTTCAGAAACAATGTGGGTAGTTATGCAATGTGTTCTTGTTTTTGTGGTACTTGCAAAAGTAAGACCTAACTTGCTTTGGGGGTACACCATCTATTAAGTTTAACCTCACTTTTACAGACTTCATAGAATAATAAAGAGAGGAAAAAAAGAAGAGTTTAGGGTGAGTACATGTTGGGTGCTCTAGCCCTCAGCCTCTCACATCTTTATCACCTTTCTTTGTAGCCAGATGTGGGAAAGTGGCTGCTCAAAACACAACAAAATGTATATATAAAATAAAAAAAGAAGTTAAAAAATAATTAGTATTTGAAATATGCACATTAATGGTGGAGACAGTAAAACTGTCCTTGAAATTGACCTTACAGTCCCCGTGATGTTTGAACATAAACACTATGATGTTAAGGTATTACATTTAAGGTTTGGATATTCTGTGTTAAATTCACACTTCTATTTCTTATGGTGTAATTTAGTTATATGAATAATATATAAAAGGAAAATAACAGTTAATCAGTAATTTTTAGTTGTTGTTTAACCCTTTCACTGCAGCTGGGAAATATGTTTGCCTGTGCTCCCACTCTCTTACTCTGTGACTGGGACAATTTTTTCTCAATGTTATTTGAAATTGTTGCACTCAACATATGGAATTAAAATTAGCTAGAAAGTGTGTACTGTTATCCCACCTAATGGATTCTCAGTTTTTCATCCAGCCCTTCAGTAATCTACAAAGTACCTAAGGAAGATGTGTACCCATGATGTTAGTGGTGAGTAGTAACTCTAATTACTGTGTAAATATGCTTGACTCATATAGTTCAGAAGATTGTGAAAGTGAGTTAAGTGGTGTTCAAATGTGTGATGATGAAGAGGGAATAGACAAGAAGATTTTTAGTTTCTGTATAGTGATGACAATCAAGATGATGAACATGGACCCAGCAGTGGTAGGTGTGAACATGTAAATAACATTGATAACAGGAAACATTTGTCCCAGTTGCTGTGTGAAGGGGTGGGAATACTAGGAGATATATGTCCCAGCTGCAGTAAACTGTTAAAGAGCTTATTATAATTAGCAACAGAAATGTTTTTAACTCAGTCTCTTCCTTTACTTAGATGTTGTGTGTTGATGTATTTGTTTAGGAAAATGGTTATGGCGAGGTAGAAACCGAGACATTTCCTAGTAGCATGAATCATGAACAGAGAATAAATAGAGAAGAACATGAACCAATCCTAAATTCTAACATTGATTTAGAAAACCCAGTTCACGATGAAGTGATGAGCACAGATCGGTGCCAAGCAGTGGACAGCCAAGACACTAGGTGTGTCAAAGACAACATTCTAGAATTTAATTTATTGTCACAAGTTTTTAATAATATATTTGGATATGTGCATACAAATACAGTATGCCTGTAAAACTTTAGATGAGATTATAAATCATACTGTTGAGAAATAAGTATACCTTGACTTAAGAACATTCATAGTGAGAACATATTGTGCTAGTTTAAAAAATAAATAAAAACAAAAACATGTCTTACCTCAGAAATGTGTTTTTTAAGGTCTTTTTATTATTTGTAGAAACTACTTAGATGTATATAAATTCCACAGATAAGTCTTATAAATCATAGTAGAACAGATTGTTTCAGAACTACATTTTGACACAGTCTGTTTCACTGTGAATAGATATTATTGGTGGTTATTATGTGACTTGTTTTAACAGAATGTATTTGACCTTGTATAAATGTATGCTTTCAGATTGACAGAAATGAAAGTTCACAGAATTATTTTTCTTGAATTACACAATATTACAAAAAACTATCAATTCTGAATTATTTGGGAATTAACAGTTATTGAAATAGTTATTTTTACATAAATTTTGACATTTGCTATACAAGTATGCACTGGATATTTTAATGGATTTTTATGGTCTTGATAGAGTTAAATTTTTGATGAATATTCGAGTAAATAATGACATTGAAATGTAATGCTATTATTGTCTTAGTGAAATTTGATGCATTAATGATGTGCTATTAGCTCTATGCTACTTGGTATTTCTAAATGAAACTTTGTTTGGAGCAGTTACCAAATCAGTATTCAAATATGTTACTGGTAGTGGTTAGCATGGTAAAATGATAATTTAAGGTTTGCATCATTGCATTGCCACAAAATTGTACCCCGCACTTTGAGGATATGGGTATACTATAAGACTGATGGTGAAACCCTACTAGTTGATAAAGAGGAACCAAAGATGTGTTAGATGCTATAGACCAGCTACCTTCCTCGTAGTTTGTTATAAAGGTAGGGAAGGCTAGCACTGTTAAACCTTGTTTGAATGTACAAAACAACGAAACAAGTCTTGTATAATTACCTAACACTTGATGTATGGTTTTCCATTTTCAGACTATCTTGTGAAGTCTTAATTTTGAACATTTGTGGACGTTTTTACAAATACACGTGTATAACTGTGTTTGTAAGATATTAATTTTATTGGGTTTCTCTTCTGCCAATTTTTTGCCTATAGTAAATTTTTTACTTTTTCAGTTTTGTTTATGTGTGTATATGGAATTTTCTCTTATAATATTATATTTTAACCTTTACAGAGCATTCACTTTTGTGTGTTCTTTTTCTTTTAGTGAACAAATAATTCTTTGGTATCTTCTACTTTCAAAGAACTTTTATCTTTGTGTGATTGTCTTGCCTAATTTCCCTATTGTTAATACTGATGTCATAATAAAACTTAAGATCTGTTTGGTCCTGTTTGACTAAATGTGTTTTAACTTTTTGTTTGCTGCTTGTATAAGCCATTCTACCACACCATGTGCAGATATTTGTAACTATTTTTTGCAGCAAGGCAATCAAAATGCTTGCATTAAATGATGTCAACTGTGGTTGAAAGATTAAACACCCTTTGACCTTCTGTGACTGTAATTTGTTTAAACATCCTGTGACCTTCTGTGTCTGTAATTTGTTTAAACACCCTGTGACCTTCTGTGACTGTAATTTGTTTAAACACCCTGTGACCTTCTGTGACTGTAATTTGTTTAAACATCCTGTGACCCTCTGTGATGGTAATTTGTTTAAACACCCTTTGACCCTCTGTGACGGTAATTTGTTTAAACACCCTTTGACCCTCTGTGACGGTAATTTGTTTAAACACCCTTTGACCCTCTGTGACGGTAATTTGTTTAAACATCGTGTGACCCTCTGTGGTGGTAATTTGTTTAAACATCGTGTGACCCTCTGTAGTGGTAATTTGTTTAAACATCCTGTGACCCTCTGTAGTTGTAATTTGTTTAAACATCCTGTGACCCTCTGTAGTTGTAATTTGTTTAAACATCCTGTGACCCTCTGTAGCTGTAAATTGTTTAAATATCCTGTGACCCTCTGTGATGGTAATTTGTTTAAATATCCTGTGACCCTCTGTGATGGTAATTTGTTTAAACACCCTTTGACCCTTTGTGATGGTTATTTGTTTAAACATCCTGTGACCCTCTGTAGCTGTAATTTGTTTAAACATCCTGTGATCTTCTGTGACTGTAATTTGTTTAAACATCCTGTGACCCTCTGTGATGGTAATTTGTTTAAACATCCTTTGACCCTCTGTGATGGTAATTTGTTTAAACACCCTTTGACCTTCTGTGACGGTAATTTGTTTAAACACCCTTTGACCTTCTGTGACGGTAATTTGTTTAAACACCCTTTGACCTTCTGTGACGGTAATTTGTTTAAACATCCTGTGACCTTCTGTGACTGTAATTTGTTTAAACATCCTGTGACCCTCTGTGATGGTAATTTGTTTAAACACCCTTTGACCCTCTGTGGCGGTAATTTGTTTAAACACCCTTTGACCCTCTGTGACGGTAATTTGTTTAAACACCCTTTGACCCTCTGTGACGGTAATTTGTTTAAACACCCTTTGACCCTTTGTGATGGTTATTTGTTTAAACATCCTGTGACCCTCTGTAGCTGTAATTTGTTTAACCATCCTGTGACCCTCTGTAGCTGTAATTTGTTTAAACATCATGTGACCCTCTGTAGTGGTAATTTGTTTAAACATCCTGTGACCCTCTGTAGCTGTAAATTGTTTAAATATCCTGTGACCCTCTGTAGCTTAAATTGTTTAAATATCCTGTGACCCTCTGTAGCTGTAATTTGTTTAAACATCATGTGACCCTCTGTAGCTGCAATTTGTTTAAAACTCTGTGATTCTCTGTATCTGTAATTTGTTTAAACATTCCGTGATTTTTTGCATCTGTAATTTGTTTAAACATTCCGTGATTTTTTGCATCTGTAATTTGTTTAAACATTCCGTGATTTTTTGCATCTGTAATTTGTTTAAACATTCCGTGATTCTCTGTATCTGTAATTTGTTTAAACACTGTGATTCTCTGTATCTGTAATTTGTTTAAACACTCTGTGATTCTCTGTATCTGTAATTTGTTTAAACACTCTGTGATTCTCTGTATCTGTAATTTGTTTAAACACTCTGTGATTCTCTGTATCTGTAATTTGTTTAAACACTCTGTGATTCTCTGTATCTGTAATTTGTTTAAACACTCTGTGATTCTCTGTATCTGTAATTTGTTTAAACATTCTGTGATTCTCTGTATCTGTAATTTGTTTAAACATTCTGTGATTCTCTGTATCTGTAATTTGTTTAAACACTCTATGATTCTCTGTATCTGTAATTTGTTTAAACACCCTATGATTCTCTGTATCTGTAATTTGTTTAAACACCCTATGATTCTCTGTGTCTGTAATTTGTTTAAAACACTCTGTGATTCTCTGTATCTGTAATTTGTTTAAACATTCTGTGATTCTCTGTATCTGTAATTTCTTTAAACATTCTGTGATTCTCTGTATCTGTAATTTGTTTAAACATTCTGTGATTCTCTGTATCTGTAATTTGTTTAAACACTCTGTGATTCTCTGTATCTGTAATTTGTTTAAACACTCTGTGATTCTCTGTATCTGTAATTTGTTTAAACACTCTGTGATTCTCTGTATCTGTAATTTGTTTAAACATTCTGTGATTCTCTGTATCTGTAATTTGTTTAAACACTCTATGATTCTCTGTATCTGTAATTTGTTTAAACACCCTATGATTCTCTGTATCTGTAATTTGTTTAAACACCCTATGATTCTCTGTGTCTGTAATTTGTTTAAAACACTGTGATTCTCTGTATCTGTAATTTGTTTAAAACACTCTGTGATTCTCTGTATCTGTAATTTGTTTAAACATTCTGTGATTCTCTGTATCTGTAATTTGTTTAAACATTCTGTGATTCTCTGTATCTGTAATTTGTTTAAACATTCTGTGATTCTCTGTATCTGTAATTTGTTTAAACATTCTGTGATTCTCTGTATCTGTAATTTGTTTAAGCATTGTGATTCCCTGTATCTGTAATTTGTTTAAGCATTGTGATTCCCTGTATCTGTAATTTGTTTAAGCATTGTGATTCCCTGTATCTGTAATTTGTTTAAGCATTGTGATTCTCTGTATCTGTAATTTGTTTAAGCATTGTGGTTCCCTGTATCTGTAATTTGTTTAAACATTCTGTGACCCTTTGTATCTGTAATTTGTTTAAACATTCTGTGACCCTTTGTATCTGTAATTTGTTTAAACATTCTGTGACCCTTTGTATCTGTAATTTGTTTAAACATTCTGTGACCCTTTGTATCTGTAATTTGTTTAAACATTCTGTGACTCTGTAGCTGTAATTTGTTTAAACATTCTGTGATGCTTTGTATCTGTAATTTGTTTAAACATTCTGTAACTCTGTATATGTAATTTGTTTAAACATTCTGTAACTCTGTATATGTAATTTGTTTAAACACCCTGTGATTCTCTCTATCTGTAATTTTTAAGCATTCTGTGACTGTCCCCTTGGTGTGGATTTTTGTAAGTGGTGAGGGGACCTCCCATGGAAGGTTCTGTTCTTTCAGTTTTCTTCTTCTGGGATTTAAACATCCACCCACGTGTCTACTGTGCGTGGTGACCTGTGAAGTGGAGGAGAGAATCTTGGTGGTTGAGGGGTCCACCCCTAACACATCACTTTGGCCTTGAATTCATGCAGATGGGCAGCCTTGGGGTGGGTCCGTCTTTTGTCAGTCAGCTGGTCCACTTGGGCTAGGGCCAACCAAGTACTAGTGTTGGATGTTCTCAACAGGTGTTGTGAACATTGTATCTGATGGTGTTTGAGTATAGTGCTCATGAAATCCTGGCTTTGCTGCAGTGTCCTTGTTTGGCATTGTAGTGCATCCTTTCGTAGGGTTCCATAGCGTTTGGAGTCAGTACGCACCGAAATATTCCTTTTTTTTATGGATCATCCAAATGAAAACTTGAATAAAATAGTGTAAAAACAGTCCATAGGTAAACAACCACATCTTGAAGATTCTGAGCAACAATCTTCAACATTTGAAACACCTACTGCCTGCACCTCATTTTCTTATATTACATTCTCTTTCAGACAAACTTTTAGGGCAGATGTCTCTCTTTTTCATTCAGAAAGAATTTCATTCAACACAGTGAACTCCTCTTGTATTCAAATGCATTTGGGGATATACCTATTGAGGTAATACCTCATGTTAATTTGAATTAATTATGAGGATATACTGTTGAGAGGGATTTGAAGAACATCCCAGAGTCGGAGACTCTCGCTGATTTCTCCACTCAAGGAGTTTCTGCAGTGTATCTCCACTCTCAAAGATGGAATTAAGATGTCATTCATTGTCCTCATTCTACCACCAGTTCTATAGTCATATGGGACAAAATTCAATATGTCAGTGGGCAGCATAATTCTGTCCCCCTCTCGATCTTGCTCTCTGATGGCCAAGAAGTAGCTGATACTCGGAGCATCACAGATACCTAGGTGAATGCTTTTGTTGGGTATCTAGCACTTCTGCTTCTTCCTCCACCTTCTTAGCCATCAAGACTCAGGCAGAGCGATCACCTCTTTCCTTTTGAGTTGATTGTCTTGATGACTATAATTGTCCCTTTACACTGGTGGAACTAACACAAACTGGCAGTACATCGGTTCGACCTGATGATGCACACTCACACTGAAATGTTGTGCCATCTATCTCCAGCTTCTCTATCTCCTGATACCTGGCACCAGGCTATTGTCCTACTTTTCTCTAAGTCTGGAAAGTATCCCAGTATTCCTTCAAACTACCGTCCAATTGCTTTGATGAGCTGTCTATGTTAGACCATAGAGAGGATGGTTAATGCTTGTCTTGATTGATTCCTTAAATCAACAACCTTGTCTCACCCACCCAGTGCGAGTTCAGATGACCGCTGCCTACCATGGACCACCTTATTTGATTTGAGACGTCAATCAGAGAAGCTTTTCTCAAATTACAACATCTTGTATCAATTTTCTTTGACATTTGAATTTTTTTTGATAAAAAATGGAGATATGGCATTTTGAGAGTCCTCTATATATATAGGTAACATGTCCATTTGCCCATTTTTATTAACAATTTTTTAATGGACAGGTGATTCCAAGTTTCTCTGGGTTCGACATTTTCTAAAGGAACTTGGACTCCCTCAGGGCTGTGTTCTGAGTGTTACACTTTTTAGTATAAAAAATTAATGCCATCACTGAACAACTTTCTCTCACTGTTGCAAACGGACTCTATGTTGACTTTCACATCTCATGTCAGTTGTTGAAAATAAGGTATATTGAGAGGCAGCCACAGACTGCCCTCAATTGTTTACTGAAACGAACTACAGCAAACAGCTTTAACTTCTCTCTAAAGCCATTTGCATGCACTTTTGCCACCAATGAGGTATTCACCCTGATCCTGAACTCTGTATTGGTGAAGTTGTGCTACCTGTGGTTCCTGAGACAAAGTTCTTGGGGCTTATCTTTGACCATAAGCTGACCTTTATACCACACATCAAGCAGCTATGGGTCAAATGTACAAGAGCACTAAATATCCTCCTTGTCCTCTCTTCCACCACTTGGATTGGGGATCGATGTTCTATGCTAAAGATATATCGTCCTCTTATTCAATCGAAACCAGGCTATGGGTCACTGGTCTATGGCTCTGTCGGGACCTCGGCCTTGAAGATGCTGGACCCTATTTATCACCAGGGACTTCACCTATAGATCAGGGCTCTCTGCACTTCCCCATTTCAGATGAACCTCCTCTACACCTCTGCTGTTAGCAACTTTACTGTATGCTTTGAAACTTCATTCTTTACCAAAGCACCCCACCTGGGGTTGTGTTTTCCTTCCTCGGTAGGCTGTGCTTTTCCAAAACAGATGATCTGCCGATGCTCCTTTTGGCCTTCATATCCAGAAGCAATTGTATGAATTGGGTCTGTCCTTGTACAACACTGCTGTATTCACTGGTCAGCCCATCCCACCATGACTTCTTACAGTCCCCAATTGTGACCTATCTTTAAGTAATCTGAGAGAAGCAGACACTCCTAATTGGAAATACTGTCTGTTATTTGCTGAACATCTTTCGAACCACCCTTCCATTCCTATTTATACAGATGGTTCAAAATCAGGTGACTGTGTGGGCTCTACCATGGTTTGTTGTGGTTTGGTGGTTGCACCAGAATCCCCTCTACAGCTTCTTTGTTCACTGCTGAACTGTATGCCATTTCTCTTGTTCTGGATCACATAGAAGCTAAGCAGTACTCATTGCACTATTTATACTGACTCGCTTAGTTCTCTGTTGGCCCTGGAATCGCTTCATGTTAGTTCACACACTATTCTTGCCGATATTCATAACTGACTGGCCCATTTCTCTTTAACATCTACTTTTATCCAGTTTTTCTGGATACCAGCTAAACCTATCTGCTCTGGCACTGTCACTGCTGTGCCTGTTCCATACATGAACTATGGTCCTGTATTCAAGGCATGGCAGCCCCCCAGTGACTCAGCAGTATGTCTGTGGACTTACAACGCTAAAAACTGGGTTTCGAACCCGTGGTTGGCAGAGCACAGCTAGCCCATTGTGTAGCTTTGTGCTTAATTCATAACAACAACAATCAAGGCATGGCTCTGTGCCAGATGGCAGGTGACTTGGAGTGAGCAATGTGAAAACAAGCTTTTTCAAATAAAACCCTCTATTGGACTTTTTCTTGCTTCTGTAATGATTGGAAAGAGGAGGTTGTTCTAACTAGACTATGCATTGGTCACAGTTTTTTAACTCATTGTTTTGTTTTATCTGGGACTGATGCACCAATGTCTGTGTAACTATTATATCACAATAAGCCACATTTTACTGTCTTGTCTTTGTTATGACTCTCAATGACAGCACCATTTTAAACATGTTTTGTCCCAAGGTTTATCCATAAAGTTAGACAGTGTTATTAGCAATGGTGACACTTTCCACCTTGGAAATGTTTTTAGTGTTTTAAAGGCCATTAATCTTTTCAATGCTATTTAAGTTTTTTAATTTATACATTAGGCCTCTTTTAATGGGATTCCCTTTTAAGAATCAAAGTACATCTAGTTGACTTAAAATTAGAAAGTGGCTGTGAAGTCAAATAACTCAAAACCAGGACTGGACAGGCCATTTTCAGGTGACTGACGCTGTTGTTTGAACTACCTGTTAAGAATCAAAGTACATCTAGTTGACTTAAAATTAGAAAGTGGCTGTGAAGTCAAATAACTCAAAACCAGGACTGGACAGGCCATTTTCAGGTGACTGACGTTGTTGTTTGAACTACCCGTTAGTCATTCTGGCTAGTTATAATAATTAAAATTGTTTCACGTTTTTTAAAACTTTTATTATTTTACTTTATGAAAATGGCCATAACGTCAAATAACACAGAACCAGGACTAGAAAGGCCAACTACAGGTGACTAATGCTGGTTTTTGAACTTACCTGTTAGTCTTCCTTGTGAGTTATGATATTTACAGTAATGCTACAGAAAGTCCTTTACAACTTGTATTTGTTAAATTAGCATTAAAATTGGACTTAATGCTATTTATGTTTTTAATTCAAAAATTAAACTTTGTTTTGTTTTACATTAATTTTCTTTCATGAATTTTACTAATTTTTTCTTTAACTTTTTATCAGATGTTTGGTGCAGATAGCCTAGTTGCTTTGCACCATAAAACACCAAAACAACCAACCAATCTGCAAGTCTGTAACTGTAATTTGTTTGAACATCCTGTGGCTTTATAGCTGTATTTTTTTTAAACATCCTGTGACTCTGTGGCTGTAATTTGTTTAAACCTCTTGTGACTTTTTGTAACGGTAATTTGTTTAAACCTCTCATGACTCTCTGTATTTGTAATTTGTTTGAACATCTTGTGACTCTGTATTTGTAATTTGTTTAAACATCCTGTGACTTTGTAGCTGTAATTTGTTTAAACATCTTGTGCCTTTCTGTGGCTGTAATCTATTTAAACATCCTTTATCCTGCAACTTTCTGTGGTTGTAATATGTTTAAACATGAACTGGTATTGTGTTGCTTTAATCAGTTTGAAGATTATTTTCATCTGGTATAACTAGGATGTGTTCTAAAATATTTTTCATTTTCTATGACTGTAATCTTTGTTTTAACATTCTTGGATCTTCTTTGAATAATTTATATTTAAACATCCTGTGGTTATGTTTAGTAAATGCCCTTGTTTAAGAAATACTTTGACCACATTCAGCAGTGATCCTTGTGTAAAGCAGTATTTGATTCCTTTGTACCTGGAACTAAATTTATTTTACATTACAAGTAATTCTTTCTTTGATAGGTTGTTTACGCAGAGTATTCATGATGAAACTTTGTAGAATGGACGGCAACTGCCTGTTATGGGGACAAAAGTGTAGAGAACAACGTTTCGAAAGTTTTCCGCCTCTCGTCTTCTGGTCAGTGTGTGTATGGTTTTCTCAGTCTTTTATAGTGTTCTGGTGGATTGTGGAAAGCATGTTGTGATTGGTGGGATTATAACTGTTTCTGATTGGAGAGATTTTCCGTAGATTCAACCAATGGTAGCCACAGGTTACTCACCTCTGATCTGGAATCTCTGTTTAGTGAAGGTTTTAATATAGTTAATATAAAATGATTCTTTGATTTTTCTTGTCTTTCAGAATTTGTTTGTGTTGATGATTCTAGTTTTCTCCCAGTTTATTCTGTGTCTAGTTGACATTTGGAATAAGACATCCATTGAAACAGAACACCAAAAGATCATAGAGAGTTTTAAATTGAATGGTTACACCTCCTGCTTCATCAAAAACTCCTTGTAGAAGACCATGACAGAAGGAAAAAATCAGAAAGTCACAACCACTACCACCATTTACCTACCTTACCTGCAACATTTCAGGTGATAAACTCAAATGCATAACCAAGAAATTCAACATAGAAGTCCAGTGAAAATCCTACAATACCTTAAGGTCTGTTCTGGTGAAAAACAAACAGCAAACTATCAGAGAGAATCTCAAAAATGTCATCTTTGAAATTCCTTGTTCCTGCAACAAAACATACATTGGAGAAACAGGAAGAATTCTCAAGAGAAGAATAAAAGAACAAAGATAACACAAGAGTCATGAAAACACAAAATTCAGCCATTGCAGAGCACACCACATTAACTGGACACAGAATAAACTGGGAGAAAACTGGAATCACCAACACAGACAAATTCTGGTAGTCGAGAAAAATCAAAGAATCATTTTATATTAATGTTATTAAACCTTCACTAAACAGAGCTTCCAGATTAAAGGTGAGTAACCTATGGCTACCATTGGTTGAATCTACAGGAAATCTCTCCAATCAGAAACAGTGATAATCCAACCAATCATAATATGCTCTCCACAATCCACTAGGACATTATAAAAGATTGAGAACACCGTACACACATTGACCTGAAGACAAAGGGCGGAAGACTTTCAAAATGTCGTCCTCTATGCTTGTGTTGCTACAACAGGCAGTTGCAGTCCATTCTACAAAGTTTCATCAAGTAATTCTTTATTACAAATATTCTTGATAGTTATCTTGTTTAGCTATAATACACAAATTTTACCTGTACTCTCTATAGAACTCAGGAAGCTACAACTTAAAAAGGAAATAAAGGAATAATTAGTAATTTGTAAAATAATATCTTGACTTTGTTAATTTATGATCCTTACTCAGTATTCTATAACTCTAAGTTGTAATAATGTAAAACAAAGTTATTTAAAAAATTCATAATTTGTTTGAATTTTTGGGGCTTCACTCTCATGATATTTCACTTTTAGTACATTAATGATACTCAGTACTCTCAAATTCAAGATATTATTAGTGTAAAAGGAAAAAACAGGAATAATTAGTTTTCAGTTTGGTTTTTTTGGGCTTTATTCATGCGTGAATTCACTTCTGGTACATTAACATTATTTGATACTCATTAACATAAGGTGCTATTAATATGAATTAAAAAATCATATGTGGGACTGCTTGAATTATTTTTGTTCATGATCAGAGTACATTGTTGCCCTCTATATTTGTTCATCAGTGATTAAAACAGTCTAGTAATATTCTTATTAAAGTATTATTCAGTAATGTGTTTTCAGTATTTTGTGATATTTGATGTACATTTCATAAAAGGTATTTCAATCAAATTCTTTGTAGATGCCATTCACCAGATTATTACTTGAATGAGGCAAAGAAGCTGAAACATGAAGCTGACAAAGAGGTGAGTTGCATGGTTTGTAGTGTTTCACTTGTTTATATACCAAAATAGAAGCATTCACTGTGAATCTTAACCAGAGGATTTGGTGCTGGTGTGGTTTATTCTTATGTTAATTTTATCAAGTGATTTTTTGGCATGGAGAGTTGGTATGGTTATTTGATAATAAAATAATTCTTTTAACCACCTGTTGAAGTTAACTAGAGCAGACTATTTAATAGTTGAAATGGAGTATCTAAAGGCAGTAATCTAATCTAATTAGATATGTAAAACCCGAAAATTTTGTTGCCTAATTGAAAAATTGTGTGTTAATTCTTCTGACAAAACTTTTCTGAAAAAACATGACACAGATCCCTGAATTTTTTTGTTGTTTGACAATCATCTGGGTTCAACTTGTAAATTTTATCAGTAGGTTATCATTTTTTTTCTACTATCTTTGAAATGTATCTTTTGATATTTATTTTGTTTTTCTCTTATTGCTGATGTATTTTGCTAGACCCTACAACAGATGGTATGTTTCTATTGTTGAAGTTTAGCTGTCTGTTATTTTTTATATCAGCAATATCAATATTTGCCAGTGTACAGTTTACAGTATGATATGGTTTAGCAGAATTGTTAAGTCATGGCTAGGATATCTGTTATTCTTTATTCCAGTGATGTTAATGTTCACCAGTCTACATACAACAGTATTCTGGTTTGCCAGAGTTGGTAACTTTTTCAATATGGGCTTAGTGAATTTAACTGACCATGCAACCTCTTTGTACTCATTACAAGTCTTTACAGCTTTGATACTACTAACTTTAAGCATAGTATGTATACCTTCACTAAATTTAGTAATCTTTCAGTAAACATTCAAAGTCTTTTGCATACAAAAAATCAAATGTTTTAGTGGATTTCTGTCAATAAACTAAAATAAAGATTTCTCCATGAATATATTGAGTATTTGTTTTAAATAAACCATGTTACATGCAAAGTAATTTTCGTTAAAATTAAAAATATTTTTCTTTATCTCAAACTTCCTTTGTATAATCCTTAAGACCTCCTAAATACATTTCAAATGTTGATTTTCAGTAAAACTTTGTAGTTTATATGTTATTTCTAACCTTAACTATACAAGGTTTGTCTGTTTGACTGAACTCATAACCACCACAAAAAAAAGAAAGAAATTACCCTCTTCTTCTCTCTAGAGTGACATCATATGTAATGTTAAATTACAATTATTTATTCTAAGTAACGTTAAGCTTGTTATAATTAAATTTTATTGTTTTAATGCCCTTTAAAACTGTCTGACTACCATCCATGCCATTATAAGTTGTAACTTGTTTGTGGAATGTGGAGCTCTTATTCTATTATTGATTTATATCACTCTCAAGCTTGTCCAGGTTGCTCACATGCATTCTTCATGAAATATTGTTTTTATATTATTAATTAGTTTACCTAATCTACTCTTAGTCCTTTCCATATGGTTCGTAGGTCAAAGGACATGTCATCACATTTGTTGACTCACATTCAAAATGTTATTGAACTACTATTTTATGAATTATCTCCTTAAGTTTGATATCAAACTGTGGATTATAATTCAAACTTCATATTATATATTACTCAGTTTCTTAATTTAAAAGATAAACATTGCACAAATGCATATAAACGTTTTTGTGTGCCATGTGATATGTTTAATGCAGCATTAGTTCAAAATAGATGTTTGTGATACAAAGTCTGTAGTTTTGTATAAATTAAGAACTGAAATTACCAATATTGAAAAGCTAGAATATATAATAAGAACCTTTTATCTTTTCTGTTTACTTTTATAACACTCATACTGATTCAAATACAGTGGCTCCCACTTACCTCTTTCTATTTGTGGAAATAATCCCTAATATACACTTACTCTGTATATGAATAACCAATCAAAAGATCAATGTCCCCTATGGAGTTTTCTTAGACATTTTCAAACATGTTGACATTATTTCTTTCTTTCAATACAAACCTTTGTGCTGGTGAGTTTAGTCTTTAGCCTATTCCAAATTTCAGATTTTTGTAGACCTAAATACAGCTCAATTATTAAACAAACATGATAAATTATAATGGAATTTTATGGTATTGATATCATAATTTATGGTTATTCAAATGTATGAAACATTTCATTGTACATCCTCAACGTGTGAAACTTCTTTGGCTTATCAGCCACAATAAGCAGCAACTCAGCACAAATGTCATACCTAGAAGAGATAACTATTTACTATACTTCTTTATTTACTGCTCTGTGTGTTAAGAAAAATAAGTTTAAAAACCTTTTAGAAAGTAAAAATGTATATACATATATAATTTAGTGTAACAGATGTGATTATATTTTAAAAAATACAGCCAAGAAAAGACACTTTGTAAAGGTTAGTTCTGTATCATTGGATATGGTAACATGAATGCATGTGAGCTGTGCCATTTTAACTTTTGTGATGTTAGCCAGCAATAGCTGAGAGGTCAATATAATAAAACTTATAAATATATATAAATTTATAGTGCTATGACATTTAAGCTAATTAGATTGAACATTTGTAGTCATTGTAGAAAGAAAAAAGCATAACTTGTATTCTTTCCTACTTTTTTATGGTGGTTACAAGATGGGTCAAATCTATGGAACCGTATACAGAGATTCCAATTCAATAGAGAAATTAACAGATAAAATATAAAGTTTTGTCTTAAAAAATGTTTAACAATTTTCTGGAGGTTATAAAGATTTCAGTGTGAAATTTTAAAATTTCCAATATATAAAAGTAAGTTTAATCTTAAAATGAAAAGTACTTTTTGTGTTGGATGGTCAACATTTTGAAAGAAAAAATTGTACAATAAAACCTTTGTTTAAAAAATCTTAATACTTAATTCAAATACTTGATATTTTGTGCAAGAAAGCCTTGTAATGTTTAGCAGTAACACACAAAATTTTGTAAACATTTGCGTACATTATCAAAAATCATAGTACAACTACTCTCATGGATGCTTTAGTTGTTACAGCATGTTGTGGTTTGTCAGAGTTATTAAATAATGTAAGGGATATCTGTTATTGTTACAGCCAACAGTATGTTTTGGTTTGACAGTCATCTGCTTTTCTGTATATTTTGTAATTGTTTTTTTTAAGTTAAAAGCATTGAATCTTTAATATTTGTAGCATTATTGCATATTCTCAGAAGTTTTTATATGATTAGTATTTGTATAAACTATGTATAATTGGTTTCTTTAACTTAAGCATTTTCAATCTGCAAACTGACTCCATATTTTGCCCAATTCTGTATCCCCTAGGTAAACATGAGATTATATATTGTTCAACTCTGATTGTACTTGTATATTTATAATATTTAGCAAGTTTTTTTTTGCAAACATTACACAGTTGTTGCATAAAAATATTCTAAGGTATTCTAATTTAATTTTAAATAAAGTGTTTCTACTAAAGATTTTTCTCTGAATTTAACTGATTGTAAGATGGTTTTTATCTGTTGTTTGCATTACTTCTAGAACCTTCTAAATGAATATAACAAGATTTTTCACTAAATCATAACAGTATATATCTTCTGTGTGAACACTAACTATATTCAGGCTCAGTCAATTGAACTGGTATAAAAAAAATGTATATAAATTATTTTTTTCTTTCTTTCTATATTTATTAGATATTCCATCATTCAGTTATAATTATCATATTTCCAATAACATATCACTTTCTAACAACTACTTTCTGTTATTTTACTGTCCCCTCGAGGTGGATTGATGTATGTGGTGAGGGGAATTCTCCCAGAGAAGGTTTTGTAATTTTAGTTTACTCCCTCTGGGATCTGAACATCCCATCCATGTGTTTCTTATATGTGATGACCCATGAAGGGGATGAAAGGATCCTGATGATTGAGGGGTCCAACCCTAACACACCTCTTTGGCCTTGAATTCCTGTAGACAGATGGCCTTGGTGTGGCCCTCCCGGGGTCAGATGGCTGGTCCACATGGGTTAGGGTTAACCAAGTATCAGTGTAGGATGTTCTCAACAGGTGTTGTGGACATTGCGTCTGATGCTGGTGTTTAAGTATAGTGCTCATGAAACCCTGGCATTGCTGCAATGTTCTTCTTGAGCATTGCAGTGCATCCCCACCTAGGGCTCCATTCATAAACAAAGAAAATAAATATGAATAAACAGAATATTGCAAAATCACCACATATAAACAACTCTGTTATGCAGTCACCATCAAAGTCAGTCTGAATGAACATCTCAGTTTCTCATTCCGCATTCATTGTCTAAGAATCTTTAGGGTAGATTCCCCTTTTTCATTCAAATGGATTAAAGGGGCTTGCTGGCTTCCCAAAGTCAGTAAGGAAGCTGTGCTGAAGAGACATTTTGCTGGAAACATCCTCACCACATTGCACAAAACTCCTCGGGAGTTCAAAGAGCATTGGGAATATACCCATTGAGGTTATTTCCCATGCTACCCTGAATTTCTCAAGAGGAGTTATTGTTGAGGGGGGTTTGAAGAACATTCCCGAGTTGGAGATCCTTGTTGGTTTTTCCAACCAAGGTGTTTCTGCAGTATGCCAAATCTCCATTAGCAAAGACAAAATTATGATGCCTCCTAATGTTCTGATTTTGATGTTTACATCATTTTGTCTACCTGCCACAGTCAAGGAAGGTTATTTGAACTGTAATGTACAGCCATAAATACCCAACCCTCTCAAAAGTTTCAAGTGTCAGTGGTTCTGTCACTCAAAGATATAATGTCTTGGTTCTTTAATATGCATTTGTTGTTTTGGCATAGACCATGATGCCTATGAGTGTGAACTGGAACCACACAGTGTTAACTGTAGTGGTTCACACCCCTCTTATTCTTGTTCTTGCTCTAAGTGGGTGGAGTAGGAAGAGGTGCAATGCTTGAAGACTTTAAAGAATATTTCCTACCCAGAGACTTGATAGATGTTGTCCACCACTCCAACAGAATTGTGTGCAAAACATCTGATGAATCTGCATCTAATCCTATCTCTATTCCTGCCACTTCAGGTGGCTGCACAGCTCCAGCTGCTTTGACTTCAGGTTTGGATGTTTCCTGGAATACATCTCCTTCAGCTTTGAGATACAAAATGATAATTTGTTCATGCCCTCAGTCACTGAAATCTTCATTCATAGATAGGATCTATGGAGTTCAATAGACCTCCATTCTGTAAAGAAAAAAACATGGTTGAAAACAGATTTCCCTGCCCCATTCTCCTCCACATAAATAAAAATCAGATGACTCTGTGGGCTTTGCCATGGTTCGTTGTGATTCAGTGGTTGCAAACAGGATCCCCTCTACAGTTTCTGTGTTCACTGCCAAATTGTTTGCCATTTCTCTCGCTGTGGATCATGTAGAAGCGATACAGTAAACAAATTGTACTGTTTATAGTGACTCACTGGCTCTGGAATCACTTCAGGTCAGTTCTCACCCTATTCTCATCAATATTCAAAACCTACTGACCTTTCTTTTTTTTTTTTATCATCTACTTTTACTCAGTTTTCTGAATACCAGCCCACATTGGTATTTACTGGAATGAGCTTGCTGACACCTCAGCTAAGTCTATCTGTTCAGTGCTATCACTACATACCTATTTCGTACATGGACTACGGCCGTATATTTAAGGCTTGTCTCTGCACCAGTTGACAATCGACTTGGAATGAGCAATTTGATAACAAGATTTTCCAGATAAAAACCTTTTATTGGATTTTGGCTATCTTGTTTCCATAAGGATTGGAAGAAGGAAGTTGTGGTAACTATGCCACTCATTTTTCACAGTTTTTTTTAACTCATTTTATTTTATCAGGGACTGATGCACCAATGTGTGGTCTGTGTAGCACTCAAGTCACAATAGCCCACATTTTACTGTTGTGGTGTTATGACCATGAGCAACGGCACCATTTTAGACATGTTTTTACCATGGGGTTTACCCCTGACATTGCACAGTGTCATTGATGATTGTTACACTGTCCACCTTACAAATTGTTTTTAATTTTTTAAGGACCATGAGCCTTATTAATTTTATTTAAGTTTTTATCAAATGTTGGGCTACTGTTTTTGTTTTAATTTTCTTTTACACTTTATAATACTTTTACTGTTATTTTATTTTTTATTTACCATTTATTTGGTACAGATAGCCTAGTTGCTTTGTGCCAAACAACATTTTACTATCAACTAAACTAGTGTAACAATGCATTTAAATAACGCAGTGAGTGCAGAATGCAAGTTACAGTAAATTATGTTGAATTACATCACACACACAAATTATGTAATGAAGACATTTTACAGTATTTGTCAGTTACTTTTATAGCAATAACTGAATAATATACACAAAGAACAAGAAATTTAGTACATATGTGTAGGTATTGTACCTTTGTTGATAAGAGTTAATCCTAATTTTGGTACTTTACTAAATTGTTAATTGTTTCAAATATTGAACTTAGAGCTTAAGTAGAAAGTCAGTAAAATTATAAGTAATAAAATGCTATTCTTTAAACACACTGTTACAATATTTTGTAAGTGGATTAAAATAAATCCTTTGGTTGATCAAGTAATTCAGCAGTAGAGGAGGATGAAACTGAAGGCAGAATTCTGACATCAGAATGAGTTAGCTTTATAACTGTTGGTTAAATATGATCCAATTACTTGTGTTACTTCTGCCTCTCTGATATAAAGAATAACAGATTTCCTGTTTGAAAAATAGGTTATAATAGTGGGGCATAACATTTGTTTAACCTTGTGAATTATACCTCAGTTAAACAATAGATTATGTTGTATTGATATCTGACCTAGATTTTTATTAAAACTAAATCTCAAATAAGGGCAGAAACAATACCTAAAATGGGCAGTTTGGAGGAGAGTGACATCATACAGAGAAGTGAAGACTGACAATTTATTTTAATATTTTGAAACTAATGAATCAAATCTAAGCTAGTATAGAAATTTGGATTGTGTACTCCATTTTGATTCCAGGTTTATTAACATACATTGATAATAAACTTGTTTGATTTAACTTTAAATATAACTGTAAGAAAAGGTTTTGACATAGATGCATACTTTTTAACCAATCCATATTAAAAGGGTTAACTGGCTTATTTAATTCACTTTAGATTACCTTAACCATTCAGGCTGTGAAGTACCTTGAAGCTGTGTGTAACTTCATGTTGACAGGCAATGCAATGGAACACAACCACTTTGATGGTGAAAGGATTTACATCATGTACAAAGAAACGTTAGACTTGCTCAGGTAACATCTTTTGCCACCAGCATAGTTACCCAACAAATTTAGGTTTAATACTTGCTTTCTCTACTGAAGCTCTGGACACAACAGTGGCATGGCACAGCTCCTGTTGGTGCATGAATATGTAGGAAATACTTTTTGGATATCACTGCTGTATAAAGGACTGGTGGTGTCTTTCGAAGAAAATTATTTTGCACAAATTTTATATGTAGATTTTATTACACATCATTATACTGCAAAAAATAAACTTGAAATATTCATGAGTAGATATAACAAGAAGTACATACCAGATATCCTCACTTCTAAGTAGGTCTTATCCATATAAGATCTTTTCCTTTGATATTTTAATTACAACATTTCTTCTGTCTTACTTGTGGCTTCTGATTAGTTAAAAACTTCACTGTGATTGGTTCACAATCAAATGTGCTATAGCAGTGATGAAACTTCTGTGATTGGTCAACAGTCAAGTATGCCATGACAGTGTCTCTAATTGCAAGTGTATCACAGTAGTAGCAGTGTCACTTTACTGATTAACAGTGAAACGTGCCACAGTTGTGACAGTGTCATTCTGATTGGTTAACTCTTTCAATATGGGCTCAGTCCTTGGAGCCAACTTCATAACCATGTTTGCTTGTTTTAGTTTTCATTCTATTACTTTTAAATTATTAAGCATATGTTCACAAAATTTGTCAGATTATCAGTAAACAATGAAATGCTTTCATATGGAAAATATTTTTTCTATTAAGTCTTATGGTTTGTTGAGCAGTGTTTTTATCATGACTTTATTATTTTCATTTACTGTCTATTCAACTTTCAAAGTAATTTTCATTTTATGATTAAAAATACTTTTATGCATCAGAAAATTTTAAAATTTCACATGTGAAATCCTTATTATCTCCAGATAGTATTATCAAAATTTCTTAAAAAAAAACTTTATATTTTGTTACTTTTGCTAACAAACCTCTGTTTGGGTTCAGTCAATTTGAATGATACTGTAGTCACCATATAAAATTAGGAAATCAATATAAATTATGCCTTTTTTTGTTTTTGAGTGACTACAGAGTATAAAATGGAAATATAAATGTTTAGATGAAATAGTTTGACTCTCATAACTATATACATTTATATAGATTTATTATTTTTATTATATTATCCTCTCAGTTGTGCCTGGCTAAAAACACAAAAATTACAATGATGCAGAGCATGTGCACTAATGTTCCCATATTTAATAGAAAACTGACCTTTAGTTTTTACAGAGTGACCCTGTCTTGGCTGTGTTTTAGTTGGCTAGTATTTTGTAATATACAGTCAGATCTTGATTATAATACATCATATATGAGTGTGTGTGTATTATTATTATTATTATTTACAAATGGGTTTTTAATCTTATTTTCTTAAAACATACAAAAGTAAGTAAAGAAATAAAGTACACAATTATCTCATCTAGTGAAGACCTTTGTACTTGTTGTTGTTTGTCTTAGTTTGATAAGCCGTAAGAAATTTCCCATGTGGAGAATGTTAAATGTAATAATTGTTTTAGGTTTTATATACACATTTTAGTGACAAAAAATTATAAATTACTTATTGATACTATAGAATTGCACTGTAATTTATTAAGTATCTGTATCTAAAAAAAATATATGAAATCACAAACAGACTTAAAGATTCAAATACTAGTTTAAAGGCTTATCTTGTAACAAAGAGAAAATGCTGTTATGTGGTAATATGGTGGGAAAAATCACTAAGGGGGTATTTTGAGATTCTGATTGGTTATTCATATGCTATTTATAGAAAGTAAGTACATAGAAGAGACTATTTCCAAAAATGGAAAGAGGTGAGCAGAGCCACTGTGTTTGACTCACTAAATATAGCATAGCAAATAGAAGAGGTTCTTATTTTATATTCTAGCTTTTCAGAATCAGTTGAGTTCCTAATTTGTACAAAACTATACTTTGATTTTTGTGTCACGTAGCATGTTGAATGCAGCACTGGTTTGAAATAGATGTTTGTGATGTCAAAATATAGTGTTTAGGTGCATTTCTTTAATATTTACTTTTAAATTAAGTAGTGTATAATATGAAAATTTGAATTATAATTTACAGTTTGATACTAAACTGAAGGAGAAATTCATAAATAGTAGTTCAATAACATTTTAAATACAAGTTAACAAACATGATGACATGGTCTTTGACCTGTGATCCATCTTGGAAGGGTTAACAACCAAATGTACCACAGTAGTGATAGTGTCATTCTGATTGCTTAACAGTCAAGTGTACCATAGCAATGCTGAAACTTCAATGGTATTTTTCTGTTTTGAAATTTTGCAGCATGTCATGGTTTATTCTGAGTAATAGTAAACTCTGTAAACCACATTGCTGTTTGGTGTCATATCCTCATTGTTGCTTACATGTTTCCAGGTCTTAAGTGTGTTCGTAAAGGTGTAAGAGGGTATTACTACATAAATGTTATGAAGGTAGTATCATAGAAGTATTGAGGGTTTTACCACAGAAATGTTGTGAAGGTAATGTAATAAAAGTGTTTTGAAAGTATTACTGCAGAAGTGATGTGAAAGATAATATCAAAGAAGTCAAAGAAAGTATGTAATATTAATTTAAAATTATTTGATGTTTTTCATACAAATAGGATAGTAGTACTTCAATATATTCTTTTGAGAATAAGTTAATAGTGTTATACATGGGATATTTGACTTTATTAATTATGTCTATTAACAGTGTTGTTGGTTAATTTGTGTTTTATTGACTTTATTAATCACATCTAAGAACAGTGTTGTTGGCTAATTTGTGTTTTATTGGCTCATATCTAAGAACAGTGTTGTTGACTAATTTGTGTTTTATTGGCTCGTATCTAAGAGCAGTGTTGTTAGTTTTATTGATTATTAACCATATATAAGAACAGTGTTAATTAATTTGTGTTACTAACTTTATGAACCATATGAACCAAAGAGAAGTCAGTAAACACAAATTAACTTTATTGATCATATCTAAGAGCTGTGTTAGTTAATTTGTGTTTTATAGACTTTATTAACACTATTTGAGAACCGTGTTATTTGTTAATTTGTCTTTTATTTCTTACAGATGCATATGGTTAAAGTTCCAAAAAATGCACCACAGTTCCTCTTCTTGTAGTTTAGATAAAAGATTGACTGTATTAAGGTAAAAAGAACTTGATTTTGGTTTTGTTAAAGTGATAAAACTAAAGTAGAAAATTATTTAAATGACAGTCACATAGTTTAAACAAAGTTCTAACAACAGAATAATTGTAATTTTCTTAGAGTATTGTAATAAGTTAGTCATATTGTTAGAATTTGTTTGCTGACCTACAATGTTTTTATCTAGTTTACGTTGTCAGTCGTTACTGTACTACAAGCTTTACCAGCTAAGAAGACCAGAAGTTCATGAGCTACAAAAGTCAATCAATGAATATCACAAAGTAAGACATTACAAGAGGGCTAAGTATACTTAAAGATACAGAATTAAAATTGCTTGAAAACTAACAGTTTAACAACTTGCCCTAACTGCTATTATTGAAGTTGTTATTTGAATTGTAGTTTATTTTTGTTATCTTATTCTGGTTCTACATCTAGTTTTTCAATTATATAATAATTCTTTTTGTAAACTAAAATCCAGGCAACAAAAAAATCATTCTACAAAGGCAGTATTAAACAAAAATAATTATGCAAATAAAGCCAGAGTAAATAAGATAATTCTGTAAATAAAATGAGTTTCAAACAGAAAACAATTCTGTAAACAAACCTAGTATTAAACAAAAAACATTATGTGAACACGGTCAATATCAAAGAACATTCTGCAAGAAAATCTAGTAGCCAAGAGACATCAGTCTTTAAACAAAGTCAATACCCAGCATAGAACATTCTGTAAACAAAATGTATAACAAGTGAAAAACATTCTATAGCAGAACCAGTACCCAATAAAGAACATTCTAAAAACAAAACCAGTCTTAGAGAGAATATCCATATTCTGTATATAAAAAAACCAGTATGAAACAAAAACAGTCTAAATGCTAAATCAGTCCCACAGTGAGAACATTCTATAAACAAAACCAGTACAAAACAAAGAATGTTTAGTATGCTGAACCACTCTTGCAGTGAGATCATTCTATAAATAAAACCAGTATGAAACAAAGAATGTTCAATATGCTGAATCAGTCTTGCAGTGAGAACATTCTATAAACAAAACCAGTATGAAACAAAGAATGTTCAGTATGCTGAACCAATCTTGCAGTGAGAACATTCTATAAACAAAACCAGTATGAAGCAAAGAATGTTCAATATGCTGGACCAGTCTTGCAGTGAGAACATTCTATAAATGAAACAAATCAGTTCCACGGTGGATAATATTCTACAATGAAAATTATCATATGAAATTAAATATCTATCATTGTTCATTATGTTGTTAATGATGCTGTGAAGTATGTCATTAAAAGCTACTTTTTCTGAAATGTGCACATTTTTTTATAGAACATTCTTTTTATTGAGTATTTTTTCTAGAAAATAGTTGATATTATAGATAATTTCAGCCATTATTCTATATGTTCTTATAGTTAAGTATTTCTAAAAAGAAAATCTAAATTCTTGAGACAACTACAGCATTAAACATAATACCTTAGTATACTGTTGATTAGATATTCATAGTATAATGTTTTACTTCATTAATAGCAAATCATTATAAAGTGATTGGATGATAGACTGTAGACAGTGGTGTGTGACACAAGACAGTAGATTAGTACTGTAATCACAGTACAGACTGTGATTAGTGGTGTGTACATGTCACAAGACAGTAGAGCGTACAGACTGTGATTAGTGGTGTGAGCGTGTCACAAGACTAGAGCATAGAGACTATGATTAGTGGTGTGTGTGTGTCACAAGACTAGAGCATACAGACTATGATTAGTGGTGTGTGTGTCACAAGACTATAGAGCATACAGACTGATTAGTGGTGTGTATGTCACAAGACTATAGAGCATACAGACTATGATTAGTGGTGTGTGTGTCACAAGACTATAGAGCATACAGACTATGATTAGTGGTGTGTGTGTCACAAGACTATAGAGTGTATAGACTATGATTAGTGGTGTGTGTGTGTCACAAGGCAATAGACCAGTATAGAGCATACAGACTATGATTAGTGGTGTGTGTGTCACAAGACTATAGAGCATACAGACTATGATTAGTGGTGTGTGTGTGTCACAAGACAGTAGAGCATACAGACCATGATTAGTGGTGTGTGTGTGTGTCACAAGACAGTAGAGCATACAGACTGAATGTTAGGTACCTTCTGTCAGAGACAGACTTTATCTAGTAGCTGCCTTGGTGCAGAAGTTACTCTGTGGTGAACCAAATCAGATTAAGCCAAGAAGGGCTGAAAGGAGTACAGTGCAGTAATGAAAACTTTTGTTGCTGAAAGGCAATGACCAAAGAAGAATTAAATGTCCAGAGGTTCAAGAAGTGAACCATCCTGTGTGTGGAGGGGAGGTTCAAGAAGTGAGCCATCCTGTGTGTGGAGGGGAGGTTCAAGAAGTGAGCCATCCTGTGTGTGGAGGGGGAGGTTTAAGTAGTGAGCCATCCTGTGTGTGGAGGGGGAGGTTCAAGAAGTGAACCATCCTGTGTGTGGAGGGGGAGGTTCAAGAAGTGAACCATCCTGTGTGTGGAGGGGAGGTTCAAGAAGTGAACCATCCTGTGTGTGGAGGGGGAGGTTCAAGAAGTGAGCCATCCTGTGTGTGGAGGGGGAGGTTTAAGTAGTGAGCCATCCTGTGTGTGGAGGGGGAGGTTCAAGAAGTGAGCCATCCTGTGTGTGGAGGGGAGGTTCAAGAAGTGAACCATCCTGTGTGTGGAGGGGGAGGTTCAAGAAGTGAACCATCCTGTGTGTGGAGGGGAGGTTCAAGAAGTGAACCATCCTGTGTGTGGAGGGGGAGGTTCAAGAAGTGAACCATCCTGTGTGTGGAGGGGAGGTTCAAGAAGTGAGCCATCCTGTGTGTGGATGAATTATAGCTTGATATGTCCAATACAAACATGTAAATGTTGTTACTTCAGGATGTTTGGAAAGAGAAACATCATCTTTGAATATTGTAATATTGGAAAACATAAATTAAAGATAGTGAAACATTCTTATAAAAGTTTAAACCCTTTTTTGCATAGTTTGATTTCCAAACATTATTGTGGAGTGTATGTGGAACTACCTTGCTTGAGAAGCACAACAAACATTGGGGAAATAAAAGAACTTGAAAGCATTTTAAGTTTAGTATCCTCTGAGTGTGTCAAAAAAATTTAGAATAAAGTATTCCACATCAGATTCAGGTAGTGATTTCTACAAAATGTTAAAGTATCTCTAAATTTGATTTATGTTTGTTTTGCCTTCAGACAGTATGAAGAATTAATTTATGTACAATATATCTTTGGCATTTTGTGCTGTCTTAAGGTTTGTATTGGTTTTATTGCCTTATTTTTTTAGTTTATTGTTTATTTGTTACCTCCATCTGTGCATTATTATGTTTGATTATTACTCTTTTATTAGTGGAAAAGTGTAAGTTTTTGTGGTTTGTTTTATGTAGACAGGTCGTTTATCCTCGCATCAGTCTCCTTTACCTTCGAGCAGCCACACGCCAAATCCCGGTTGTCGTTTCTCACAGCCTTCTCCGCTGCAACCGAAGAGTTGCAGTGGAACTATAAAAGATGGGATTGCTTCACCTCATTCTCCAACTCCTTCTCCTGCTGGTAGTGTAGCTTCAGTGGGGTCTCAGAGCAGTGGCTACATTAGTTGTGAAGTGAATGGTGTTGGAACTGCTGTGTCTCAAACTCGCTCGGTTAGTGCAGTTGCTATGCCATCATCGGTGTCGAGCCATGCCGGTCCATTGCGGCCTTGTGGCAGCAGTTTAACTACTATCAGCATTTCCCAGCACTTGTACAATTTGCTACAGAAACAAAACGCTCATCTGACAAATCTTCACATGTGTCATGAACTGTGGGAACAGGCACGTTACCTTATTGTCCATTGTAACTCACAAGGTAAGTGTTGTACACTGGATAGAAACAAAAGAGTAAAGGATACATGTTTGTAAGTATCACTATAAAGTGATGGTTTGTGAGACAAACCAGCAGGAGAATGTGTTTCTAGTGTTCATAATGCCTATTGTACATTGTTTGTTATTGAATTCTGACTTGTCTTCAACACAACCTACATTCCATTTTGTTTTATTGAGTTCTATCATCTTTATTTATTGCATAAATCTCTCTATAATTTAAATATTGAAGAATAATATTTTTATTACATTCAGTTTTCAGCACATAATGTGATTTTTTCTCTCTTTATTCTGCTGTGACTTACATTTTTAACATATAATGTAAGTTGTACAATTATTTGTTTTTATTTCTATGTTAACTAAATAATGAACATTGTACTAAACCTAGAACACTTTTAATAATAAAAACCAGTCAGAAATAACTACAATTAAAAATAGGGTTGTATATTTGATTTTCTTCACACATTTTACTAACATTGTGAATGTAATTTTACAGTTTTTCTGACTTAGTATTTGTTTGACATGTATAAATGTACATTTATTAACTTTTTCATCATGGGCTTGGTCAGTTTGACTCATCATGTGACCTTTGTACTCATTAAAATTCTATAGATTTAATACTTAACTTTTAGTATAGTATGTCTTCACATAATCTTTCAGTTAATACTGTTAAGTCTTTTCACACAAAAAATATCATATTTTAGTGAAATATTTTAAAAAATTAATCTGAATATTTGTTTATTAATATATTGAGTATTTGTTTTGAATAGTCCACGTGTAAAATAATTTATATCCTAAGATTAAAAATAGTTATTCTCATCTCAAAAATCTCACACTTCCTGTGTGTAATCTCCAAACATCCTGAATATATTTCAAACGTTTTTGTTTTTAAAGTAAACTATATTTTATCTTATTTTCTCTACCCTAATGGAATTGGTCAATTTGACTGACCTCTTAACCACCACCAATAAAAATTATCCTTTTGTTCTTTCCAAAATGACTTAAAATTGTAACATGCAAACTACATTTGTTTATCTTAAATAGCTTTAAACTTGTAACAGTATACACATATTTATACTTATATTTTATTGTTATACATCCTAACTACAACCCCACCATTTTAAGTTCAGTTGTTCGGCCCATGTGCAGGCCACATTACCTATGTGCTACATGTATGTTTACCTTGTACCTTGTGAAACATTTTTATTGTATCATTATTATTTTACCTAATCTAATCTTAATCAACATGTAATATTTCATTTGATAGATGAAAACCTTGACTTTCTATTGGTTATATATAATATATATTTAAACATATGGAAATACTATGAAAGTATCCTCAAAGAGAGGATATGACAGGAGGGTGTGGAAGAAGGATCTGGTTTCATACTGATAGCTCTGTAAATAAACAAAATTGAACGCTATAAAAGTTATGGTTTGACTCAGCAATGACAATTCTATAGTGAGTAATTTACATATAATATTTTACTCTTTTGAGTAGTAATGGAAATAATAGAGAAAACGAGATGCCTAAGGGAAATATGTTGTGTGTCATACTAGGAGAAATACAGGATCTTGTTTAATATTTTTGTGTAGATATTATAAACTTAACACTCATGTACTATTAAAACATGGTTGTTAGTTAAGGTTTTATGTTGTATTAAATGGTATAATATAAACAAAAAGTGGTTTAATTTTGAATGTAAGACACTAAAACTTAGTCATGTATAGTAAAGGATAGCCGGGTTGATAGAGGTTACATAAAGAAACTATCTTTAACTGCTGTGTAAGAGAAAAATGAACATATTTACTTATGGTTGATTTTAATTCTTCCAGATTTTTTTGCTGCTTTGGATTCAAACTTTGATCAAATATCATTAGACACCCCTCTCATAGACTTAGTCCATTACGTACAAGCTGGACTCTCCAAACTTAGAGATATGTTTTGATTCTCATCATTACATACCCTTAGCTTTTTATTGGGATGGTTATGAAGAGTTGGAGACTGAAAAAGTACTGAGAAATTTAACACTGCTCAAATATAGTGTTTGACAATATTGTATTTTGTATATATCTCATATATATATATATATATATATCTTTAGGTTTTCAGAGTAGAAAAACAATTCTCTGTTATTGTCAATAACATGTTTAACTGATTGATTGCAAAAAAATTTTTATTGCTGTGTTTAGGTTTTTCTGTGTAACTCAAATTTTTATTGTCTGTCTTCCTATAAATGAATTCAGTTACTAGTTCTGGAGAACTTGCTCCCAGCAGGCTTTTTGTTTGTACTATATATATATATATATATATATATATTACTGTAAAAGTGAATATTATCATATATTTTGTTGCAAAATGTATGATGTGCTGTGTGATATTGTTATATATATATTTTGTGTAAAACTTAAATCAGAATGATTCAGTGTAAACAGTATTTATTTTAATTTGGTAATGTTTTTGGTAAGTCCACGACATGTAGAACAGGTATGTGTTTCGAAGGTGGACTGTTGAATTACTGTAGGACTTAAGACTTACACAGATGGTTATACTTTAAGTCAAGGAGGTGCTTCACTCCTGTTAAAAGGAAGATTTTATCAATTTCTGTAATGCTTCACTTTCCTTGGGCAACTGGATAGAAATTCTGTACCAAGATAATTGATACTTAAAACCATTGGAACTTCATTAAGAGTCCATTATTACAGAATTGGAAGGGGAAAATGAAGACAGTTGTACATTTCACAAACACTTTGTTTATTAATAATCATGTCTTTGTTTTTCTCCTGAATTCTATATTAAGATGTTTCATTTCTTCAACAAAGCTTCTTCACTTGGTCAAAGTAGTTCTCACTAGTTGTGGACATTACATTTTACCAACTAGCAAAAATATTCTAAACAAGTGAAATGTCTTGATGTAAGGTTTCTTTTCAGCTGACCAAAAAATACTCGGGTTCCATCATCAAATATGTTCAAGATATTATTTCTAAGTGAGTTCTTTTCAAAAAGACAGTAAGCTCAACACAAGTACAAAATACTGAACTGTTGGCCTAAAACATTCTCAGCAGCTAAAGTAATATAATTCACTCTCACTTATAGTTTTATGAGCTCTTTCTAAACCATTACTGATATATTTATTAAGTGTTACATTGTTTCTGATTTCCAGTTCTAATGGTTAACCTTCTTCCATTGTAACAAATGTTATCAGTTTCTGTTGTATTTATTCTTAGTGAACTTTACCTCAGTAGTATAGTGCTTGTATTGTCCATTCCAATAGTTCTTTGTCAGTGGTTTTCTGTGAGGATTTTTTTCTTAGAGGAAGGACAAATTTTTGTTGGCTTGAGGTCACTTACTATTGATAAATGTTGGAATAAATAATGACAACTGTTGGTCTCGACTTTTGGTCACTAATCTTTACCCTGCTATTAGCTTGTAGTCAATTACTACTAGAGACTATTATTATCAACACAATTTTTTTACTGACCTTGACACTACTGTTAGCAACAGTAACAACAATAACAACATTTACATATAGTAAGTTAGACTGACATGGGAATTAAAACTTGGTTTAAAAAACAAAAGAAGTAACATGGTTACAACTTCACTAGGTCATTAAATTGATGATGTAAGGAAGTCAACAGATTTTGTGCTATTGTTTTTAAATAAAATCTTGTAATAATGCTATCATTCTTTTCTACTCTTGTATATACAAGTTTTTGTAGCTCACTTTATGACTGGTAACACTGTCATTAACAAAAATGATAAATTGTATTTACTTAATGTAGCAGTACTGACATTTTTCTGTCACCCACATCAACTGCAGTGGTAAGTTCTGAATATAACTGATAGCTTAGTCAGTGTTGACAACAGATTCAGTAACTTATGGTTGCTGTTATGGTAAAGATCCACAATCCCTTTTCTGAAATCCTTGGGGCCAGTTGTGTTTTGGAATTTTTCAGATTTTAGAACAAATGTATCAACCCAGTAGGGTCCAGGGCAGCACCCCATGATCAAACATTAATACTGCAGCAAAAACGTACGAATACTCACACGAAATGGATTATATAAAGACTACAAATACTACTACAGCTTATTTATAGAGTAATATACTGATATATGAAATAGTGGGATATTTACAGACCATAAATTCTCAAACTTTTTATTTCCAACAAAAACATTTGGTAAAACTTCAAATGAACAGTAATTAAATACATTAATATTTCTGCAGAGAAACCTATGGATATTCACACTAAGTGGGATAAATAAAGACTATAAATAGTATTACAGTTCATTTATATGCTGTAATAATAAACTGGTAAATGACTTAGTGGAATAAATATAGAACATAAATACTCTAGGACATAATTATACAGGTTCAAACTAGGCTAAATACATACTTGCAGTTAAGGTGAACGACATCTAGCTTGAGTATCTTGGAGAAAAGAGTACATCAGTGTTGTCGTCGTCATCAGGTGGCAATCGGACATCTGATGATGGGCCAGGAATAGGGTTCTCAAGTGATAAAGCAGCACTATGACAGATGGCAGTTTTAAAGACTTCTTCAAGTGTCATCTGTCTTATTAACATAGGTTTCTGTCTAAGCAATCTCTCTTCAACTGAGTAAACTGCCATAATCTCTTGCTAGCTGATAAATGCACATTGTTCAAGGGTAACAATTAACTGATCACACATCTTCACCATATTGTCTATGGGTATTTTTTCACCTGTGTTCACAATGTCGTCATCATCACTACCATCCTCATGCTTATCTGTATTTAACACCATTTCAGCAATTTCCCCATCACCCAAGGAATGCACAAAAGGTGCATCATTGTCAATGTTCAGCATTTCTTTGTCAGCTTCCTCCAACTTATTTACGCTTTTGCCCGATAAACCTTTAGTGTAAGTTATGAGGTTTGATATCTTCTCATCAATGACACGAAATCCTTCAAAATCTTCATTTGCATCAAACATCATTGTTAGGCCAAAGTCTGTGCCAAGCATTCGTTAATGCTGAGTTATCAATGTCCTTCCAAGCATTAGCAACTGTATCCTTAATACTGAACTCTTTCAGGAAGTCTTGAATTCCTACACCCCTCCAAACTGCCACACGCATACAATTTAAAAAATAGTCTTTATACTTGCTTTTCATGGAGCATAAAATTCCTTGGTCACAAGGCTGTAATATAGATGTCATGTTAGGGGGTAAGTAAATGCTGAAAACATTACTTTTCACAAGAAATTCGGCAGGAGGATGTGCAGTGCAGTTGTCCAAGAACAATAAAAATTTTCAGTTTTTTTTCCAGTCTAACTTGCCTGCAACGACCTCATGCCACTGGTGTGAAGTGGTTATTGAACCAGTCAGAAAACATTTCTAGGGTTATCCATGCTTTCTTGTTTGCATAATAATGCACAGGTAAATTGCATACACCTTTCAGACATCTTGAATTTTTGCTTTTTCCAATCACTGCCAACTTCACCTTGTGTGTTCCTGCAGCATTGGCACACCCAAGAATAGTCACCCTGTCTTTAGCATCTTTAAAACCTGTTGGTACTCTCTCATCACCTGTTGTTAATGTTTTTCAAGGAGCATAGCACCAGTAGAGAGAGGTTTCATCAGCATTGTAAGTTTGCTCAGGACTAAAATTTTCATCAGATAAGTTTGTATTATCTTGGCAAATTCATCAGTGTAATTTTCAACTGCTTCATGGTCAGCAGAAGCTTTTCCACCACATATTTCATACCATTACACTTCTTACATTTCTGCATCCAACCTTCTGAATATCAACACTCACCTTTTTATGTTCAGTTCTTTGTGATATATTCTAGCTTGCCTCATGACCAACAAACCAGTCAGTGGCATGCGTTCACTTCTTTGTTGTTGGATCCACTCCATCAACACATGGTCAAGATCTTCATTTTTTGCCCTATGCAGTGTTTTCCTATTTTTCATTAGTTTATGGTCATCATTGTCACGATAAAACTTCAGTAACTTGTCTTTTTGTTCTTTCAAATTATATACAGTGGTAGTTCTGACACCATATTTTTCAGTTAGACACTGCACAAACATATCACAATCAAGCTTCTGCAATAACTCCACTTTCTGGGTTATTGATAATGTCAGATGCTTCCTTTTCTCACTGTTACCCATATGGGTATCTGCAGCTCTTTTTGACATTTTCACAGTGAAATTAAATGCAAAGTTACAAAATAAAAAGAAAGAAAAAACAGCAAACACACATGTGACCAGTAGGAGTGTTGATACACAACTGATGCACCTGTCACATTGCTAGACCACACTGCCACGTCACACCTGAGTGAGGTGGGTCAAGTGGGTGTGGAGTTGGGTCAGCTGTTATACTGATGCTCCAAACTCCACAAAAAAAAATTCAATTTTTGGAGCTTTTCAGATACAGGATTGTGGACCTGTAATTGATATGCCATGACATTAACATTAGTAATGATGAGACTTGAACAGTATTTGTAGTGTCTGGTTGTTGGATAATATGTGTAGCTTATGATTGTTGATGTTTGACAATACTTGTGTCTGTTGGTTGATGTTGGACAGTATCTTTTGTTTGTTGAGGTTGCACAATACTTGTGTCTTTTGGCTAACGATGTTAGACAGTTCTTGTAGCTTCTGGTTGTACAATACTTGTATCGTTTGGTTTACGATGTGTGACAGTACTTGTAGCTTCTGGTGGTTGAGGTTGTACAATACTTGTATCTTTTGGTTGATGTTGGACAGTACTTGTAGTATCTGTTTGTTATGTTCCCATTATTTATGTCACTTGTTGATGATTTTGGACAGTACTTGTGTCTTCGGTTGCTGATGTTGGACAGGACTTGTGTAATTTGGTTGTTGACGTCAGACATCTTCTGGAGATTAACATCAATATTTATATCTTGTGATATTATAAATGTTAACAGATTTTCTGGTATTGTTAAATTCAAGACCAGTTGTTACAGCCTTAAATAAACATTGCAGTTCATCTAATCATGCAGTTAAATGATTGATCATGAGGCCTGACTACTGTAGTTTATTAACAAATAAGTATCAAGTGAAATATCATCATGTGTGAACTTTGATAATTTCCTCTTCTTGTGTTTCGAAGTAGTACACAGTTACTTCATGTTCATGATAGACTTGTACAGAATTGATCTCTGATGTAATTATTATTGATGTTTTTTATTAAAATCACAAATTCTGTAAATATAAATTAGAAATATTGCTATGTTTTAAGAATAACATTTAAACACTTGTAAATTATCTCTTGCCACAGAGTTGTTATAAAATAATTATACATATTTAAAAGCTATATTGGTCATACATTGAAAGATTTTGATGTGATAAAGATTATTAGTCTAAAAACTTTTGAAATGAAGTTTTGTTTCAAACAAAGTGATCACATTTGTATAATAAAGCAAATGTTCTAGTTTCATTTCTACTTTGCTGCTGAAATTTTTTTAAACTTAAATGTGTGTACTTATTCACAAATTTTTGTTTGTGCATATTTAACTACACATGCACTGCTTCCAAGTTAGTTGTACAAAACTGAGCCCCTGTAAACGTTTGTTGTTCAAAATCAGCATTGAAGTTTTCAACAAAACTCTTAATTGGGTGTTACACATTTATATTTTACTTATTCTTGTATCAAATTGGAAACATTTTATTGAGAAAAATGAAACTTAAAGAAGCTGAAAGTTGTATTATTTGCTTTTAATATTTTCTCAAAACTGTATTTATGAAATGTCTGGTATAGGAGAAACAAATCTTCTGGTTTAGGGGTGGTGGTGATGACCTGTTTTAATTATAATGTCATATGATGCTACATAAATAGTTTTCCTAGAAATGAATTGTTTGTTCTAAACAGGAATTCTAGTAATAGTGATAGTTTAATCTTTGTGAGAATATGCTTTCATTATAGTAGTACTCCTGTCACTAGTTTTAAATATAATCACCCAGTTGGAAATAATTTTTCAAAGTACAGATTATGTAGATATACAAGTTTTCTATATTACTAGTCAAGGATATGAGAATGCCTGAAACTGTGTTACAAAGTTCCTGAGAAATGTTATGTTAGAACACTTCCTAGAATGTCAAGTTGCTCCAATTAACAAGACACAAGTGAGAGAACTTGTGGTTCTTTGAAAAGTGGTTTACGTTAGTGAGTGTCAATATATGCATGCTACTATTTTGAAATGGTGGCTTGTGTTAGTGAGTGCTGATATATGTACGCTGCTGGTTTGAGTTAAAGGTGTAAATGGTGGTATACAGAACTATAAAGCATGTGGAAGTATGAAAGAACATATTTTTGATTTGGGTTTCAAAGGCTGGACTCCAACTGATTGACTTTGTATAAAAGGCTATTTTTAAATCATGTCTATCACACTCACCCCTATTGAAAGTTATACATCGATTTCTAGTACATCCACAGACAGGGATTCAACTTTGTTTCCTCTTACTGAAAAACCTTTAGTCTATGAATTATTGAAAACAAAAATACAACTTTTATTTAAAGCCACCAACTCTCTCACATGGAATAAGATAAAAGTTTTAAAATACCAAATTACTGAGTTATGTACGCACTAAAAATGGTTTCACTTCGATGTTTTTCAAAATTGGTTGTAAATATTGAAGGGTTTTAGACAGTAAAATCAGAAAAAAACTAACTTTGTATCAGCCTATGGACACAGGTTCTCAAACTGTAGGTTGTAATGGTACTTCAAAATTATGAAATTATCATTTACTGAAAGAGCAATGAATAAAATAAAATACTAAGACATTATAAAACTAATCTAGTAATATGTATATAAATCCCAAATTAATAATTTTAATCAGCATAAATTGAATTATGCAAATTTGTTGTGCACCTGGCACCATTTCCTGCAAATTGCATAAAACAAGACAGATGATTTCCAGTTGGATTAATGCATGAAATCAAAATATAAAATTAAAGTAAATGTGGAGTCACATTGTCATTGGAATATTGTATAACAGGACAGATTAGAAGAATCTGTGTGATGAATTGTTGAAATTTAGAATATCAAATCTCTGAGCAGAACATATTTTGGAAGAAGAAATATGTATTTAAATAGTGATGAATATACTTACCTCTGCTGTAATGTTTGTGGTGTTTCAGTTACGCTGCTTTAAGTTTTTCCTTTGGTTACAGTGTTGTTTTACATGGAGATAAAAAAAGCACAGTAACTATCACTAGCTGTTCTGTGATAACCCATGTCATGTATACGTATTTTACTTTTCACACAAAACAAGGGTATTTTAAATAGCAAAGAAAGAGGTGATTGGTGAACCTTGGTGGGGGTTTGTTTCTTATGAATTTTATACTAAAGTTACCCAAGCTGTAATTTAGCAGTGAAAGACAAGAGGAAAGGCCGCTAGTCATCACCATCCACCACCACGTAGTTGGATTGACTGTCACACTATAAAGTCCACAAGGCTGAAAAGGAAATCATGTTTGGTGTGATAAGGATTTGAACCTTCGACCCACAGATTGGGTCGAACATCATACACACTGTGCCATGCTAGGCCGCTAGTAGGTTTTGTTTTGCTGTTTTTTAGTAATATACAGATAATTGTAACACTGAGTAAAGTTAAATCTATCATACTGAGTCCTTGGGTGATGCGTAAACCTCTCTAGTAATATTAGCAAACATTATTGAGTACATAGTTATGGCGTCTGCATGTTTCACACCTAGTGTTAATAGTGAAAGAAACATGACACTACATACAGGTAAGACAAGGATTTAATAAAATTTCTACAGAACAAGACCTTAAACTTCAAGTCATTCACTAGTTTGTGGATAAACAGAAACTCTATATTCATTTATAAATCAACTTACCACAAGCTCCCTGCTGCAAGCACAAGTAAAATTCAACATGGTAATTACATAAATACCTTGTCCTTGTTGATAAGTATTATAATAAAGTTTCCTCAGTTGGAGACCTTGCTGTTGTGGATGTTGTATAGCATTTATTTTATCAGGCTCATAATATACATAAAACATTGCATTTCCAAAGAAGGGAGGGAACGGTAGCCATAACTCGAGTTTTAATTTTGAAATCCAGGTGTAAAAACTTTAGGGAATTCTACATGGAAACTCACTTTATATATAAAGAATTATGGCTACCTTTCCCTCCTTACACCAACAAGAGAATCAGTTTATTTTTTTAAACACTCATGACTCATGATTTTGTTCAGTGGAAAGGGAAGTTTGTAATGACACATTTTTATTAAAGTAATGACCAGTATCTCCACGGAATATTAGCTCAAAATTACATTTTTTTTCAACATCAGTAACCTAGAAGTTTACTATGGTCAGCAAGCTGTCACTGTTTAAATTAGCTTCAGCTCATTCTGGATCTATTTCTGCATTTGTATGGTTGATCAGTTGTAAAGTAGTACTTGTATTATGATCACCACCTGTACCATTTCATATAACATAAGAACTAACTGTGACACTGGTATTATAGAAAGAAGTCATCTAAACCAAACTATAGATAATAAAGCAACATGAGCACAATCTGATCCAACATAAAAACTAGCTCTAACACTGGTATAACAGAAAAAGGTAATCTAATCCAAGCAATGGATGATAAAACAGCATCAGGACAATCTGATGAAAGAGAAACTTCATCCACATTATGAGATACAAGTAGTATAAAGTAGAAAAAAAACTTCTAACTATTGGAAAATGTTTTCCTTCTGTTTGTTCATTTATATTTTCTACTGATTCTTAATATTTATGTGAAATCCCAATAATTTTACGACCCTCTAATCCTTGATTAAACTAGTACAATAACTGTTTCAGTTTCCATGCAGATGTATACAAAACAGCAACTGTACACTGGAATTTGAAATTGTGATCTAACCTTTTCTAATTAAAACCCTATAGATCTGAAGTGCCAGTCAAATTACTGACTACTTGTATCACTGAAAAAAATATTAAACACTCCTATCAAAATCTGTGCATTTCTTTGCTACGAGTAAACACATAAGAAATATTCAGAGAAAGAAACAGTATGAGTATTTGTCGAATTATGCTGAAAAACTCCTAAATTTAATTGTAGTAAATTTATCAGTGGAACACCAAAATTTTAGGAATAACTAGAAATGTAACTTAGTTGACACACAGTTTTAAATCACCCTGACCCCTATAGGGACTGCATCATTACTTACAAAGTACAATGCAAACAATCTTTACCTGAATATAGTATAGCTACCTGATACGACTTCTATCAACTTAGAAGTCCATTACGTACAGATGAATCTAACAAGTCGAGCAACCTTTCTTACACAGAATTACTTCTTAATGTTGTCATTATTACTATTACTTTGCAACTAAAAAAAAACAATCTAACAATACTTCATTAAGAGTAAATTCACTATGCAATTGCAATGGGATAGAATGGCTAAAACACTACGATAGGTATTGGCACAATCCTGTTGTGATCTTTTCCTGTTCACATACCCCATGCACTCTTTTTAGAACATCTCTGATGCATAGTGACATGGCTGAACTAATCTTGTAGAATATAATTAAATATGTCACTTTAAACATGGAACTAGTATTTTCTATAAATAAGTACTACAAACAAGAGATGAGGTTGATATAGTACAATAAGCACAAGTCTTCTAAGTAGCAAGATCTTCACACTAAGAAAAATTGAAATGTGTCCTACATCACCATCACTGTCTAATTATCAGTTCTTTTTACATCAGTTTTTCAAGTCACTCTAAAATCATAAAATTCATTCCTTCATCACCACTACTGGTTTTAATTATTGAAATGTTTTTCTCCTGTTAAGTCTCTCCACATTAACCTGTAGATTACAAAATTTTTCCTCTTCACACTTCAAGCTGTTTTTTACATCTAGAACACCAGCTACTACAGCTCCTTTTTTATGATGAACATTAGTGTACACGAACTTCTACCTCAGTTAAATGTTTACAATTAATTGATATATATAATATTTTTAATGATAACAAAGAAATAGCAACATTTATTCTTGTATTTTAAACCCAATATTTCACTTGATCATACCATACTATAATTATATACATATTTCTAATAATCATACACTCTGTATAAGAGAATATTGAAAATCCAAAGATATTGTCAATTCAAGTTTCATACAAGATTTGTATTACAAAGAAATATATACAAAAAATTGTAATAAAAGAAATATTGATTTAACCTTCTTAAAAAATTACATTTCCCTGATTTTCATCTAATTTTTTAATTTAATGGCACAAAATAACATATTTTAGCTTTAATGTCCAATATCTTGAAAGTTTGTAACAATCTTATAACACAAATATTTTTGAATAGTCATCCATAAAAAAAATAAATATTTTATACAGTTAAGTAGCTACTGTTTTCAATAACTAAATGACATGAACAGTTTAAATTATGCATGGCCAGTCTTGTTCCATTTTGTTGTAAGATTTCCTAAAAGGTTGCGTAATGATGAGCCCAAGCCCTGGAAAAGAATGACACATTAGGGGGAATTGTTTGTATAAAGTCTCGATAACTTGCCAATAGATAGCTCTACATGTGTCTGACTATGCAATAGAAAAAAACAAATACACACTGGTAAATTAAGAGAACATTTTATTGTTAGAGCTTTAAAAAAAATTAAAGTCTGAACTAGTTTAATATTAAAAAAAAACTTGTTTTATATACAATTCTAAACTCAGCAGTAGATCAGCCTAATATAGTTGATGATGCCTAAAACCTCCAATGTCAGGTATAAGTTTTATTTCAAAACTTGACTCATTCCTTTTCAAATATTTTTCTCTGAACCCTACTTTGACATTTTGAACAGAACTGAGAAGCTGATAGTGTTTTAAGAAACATATTCACTATATTCTGTGAATTTTGATTAACTTTTCTATTAATGTGACTGGAACCGAGTACCATGTAGTGTGGTAACCCGCTCCAGAAAAACAGTACTTCTTGACTTTGGAAGTTCCACTCTTGTACTGTGACTGATACTTGACATTACTATAATGAAGATAAACTAAATAACAAGAACAATGATTTTTTTTCAACTTCTAAAAATTATATAACTGTTGTGTATACAAAAACTTTAATACCCTCCTTACTGGAAACCAACAACAGAGTAAAGAAAGAAAAAACTGCATAGTGAATTCATACCTTGAAACAGGTATATAATATATGTATGTATGAGACAAAAGATAAACTAGACTATAATAAACATATTAATGAGCATACAGCTGTCACACAAAGAAATTATGTAGGGAGAAGATGAAAGTTTCAACAAGCAAATACCCATTCAGCTTCTATTGAACAATCAACTTATTACAGCTGTTTCAACAAGCAAATACCCATTCGGCTTCTATTGAACAATCAACTTATTACAGTTGTTTCAACAAGCAAATACCCATTCAGCTTCTATTGAACAATCAACTTATTACAGTTGTTTCAACAAGCAGATACCCATTCAGCTTCTATTGAACAATCAACTTATTACAGTTGTTTCAACAAGCAAATACCCATTCAGCTTCTATTGAACAATCAACTTATTACAGTTGTTTCAACAAGCAAATACCCATTCGGCTTCTATTGAACAATCAACTTATTACAGTAGTTTTAACAAGCAGACACTCATACAGCTTGTATTCAATAATCTAGTTGTTACAGTAGTTTTAATTACCTGATATCCATACAGCTTTTGTTCAATAATATATTGTTACATATCCATACAGCTTCTATTTAACTAACAACTTGCAAAAGTAGTTTTGCTTTTCTTTACATGTTCAGTAATAAGAAAACACATTATTATTGAAAAGTATGCAAAAGTGATAATCAACAAGCAGGGAAACATTCCAGTAAAAAGGCATGCAAGACAGGGACTCAGCTTAATCCAAGAATGAAGAAAATAAATAATAGTTGAAGCTCTGCAAGACAACTTACGGAAGAGTTAGTGAGTTGTTTGTTTTTTCCACAATGAGATGCTAACCTGAAAGTCATGGGTAGATGTATAAAGTGTTAATGTTCTGAAACACATCCTATGATTAGGAAACACAAGTCTTGCTGCATTCAACAGTTCTTTCCCTTTTAGAAACAACTATAATATGTTGTCCATTTTCATTCACTTATCATAATTACTGCAGATATTTCTATTTAATTCATAAACACAACCATAGGGATATTAACATGCTGATACCCACAACAAGAACTAAAACGTTTCATTTAGAAAGACAACAAAATAAACTTCTTGAATCAAGTACATGTTTTGTAGGATTAATTACACACAAAAAATAAAAACAAAAGATTTATAACCTTTCATAACTTCCTACCATTGTTAAATTACACACGAAAATGAAATTATCATCAAATTATATATTTAGACAGAATAAAATGAAATTCTCCAGCACAATGTGGATTAAAACATCTTAAGCAAGGTAAAGAATAACTTGATCTGTAAATCTGATAATCCATTAATAACGACTCCAGAAATGGCAACGTGACCTATAACATATTAATAACAATTACAAATAGTAACATGACCCTATATATATATATATATATACACCAATATAATAATAATGGCTTTACAACTGCTAATCTGACCCTATAAATATACTAATATAATACAATAACTCTGCAAATAGTAACCTGACCTTTAAATATACTAATATAGTAACAACTCTACAAATATTAATCTGACCTTTAAATATACTAATATAGTAACAACAAATCTACAAATATTAACCTGACCTTTAAATATACTATCTTAATAAGAATACCACACATAACTTGATGATTAAATTTGTTGATATCTTAATAACAACACTAAATACAATAAGATATGTAGTTACAGAACTTACATTACTAAACATCACAAAGCCACACTTTTCTTCTATTAATAAATGTTACAGTTACAGTACTCATGTTGCTAAACATCACATCGTAATACTTTCCTTACATTAATAAATGTTATAGTTACAGTACTTATGTTATTAAACTTCACAAAGTCATCCTTTCCTTCCATTAACAAATGTTACAGTTACAGTACTTATCTCACTAAACATCACAGTCATACTTTCCTTCTATTAACAAGTGTTACAGTTCTGTGTCTGAGAAATGAAAAAATGTGGTATGAGATTACTATTAATTAATTAATTATATAATTATGATTCAATGTTGGTGTGATGTTTTAATAGTAAAGGACTTTCTGTATGTAAGTAATCATTCAATTATATAACAAATAAAGAATCGATAATGGTTACATATGCATTAATTCACAGGGATTTACGCTTTATTAATATATAACTGAAAAGAACAGAAATAGAGAAATTTGAGTGGATGGAAGATGTTGTGCAGGACATACAATTATGGCTCATACATCATTCATTAAAATCGTTTTTATGATTTTTCTTCTTAATATCAGGTTCATGTTTTAGTGTGGCAACACTTTGGTTACCTAATACTCTGGTTGCTTCAGTACATATTTCCATGAATTTAAGATAGAGACTTTTGGGGTTATTTTAATCTAAACTCCTATAACTGTGCAGTTGATACATTCTATTTTATACATTTACCTGGCAGGGTAAATTCATTTTATATATTTTACACCATGTTCAATTTCTTTTTCAGGGGTGAAAAGGAATCTAGTCATTACTTTGAGGCTATATTTATGTGGTAGTCTATTATAGGTACCTTAGTGTTTGCTATAAATGAGTTAGTGCTGATAAGTAGGTTTCCTTTGTTTATTGGGTATCATTCTTCCTTAAACTATCATGTGTGAGAATCTTATACATTTGTTAACAGTTTCTATAACTACTGTGCCTAGGAACTGGTATCTATTAACAATGTGTTGTAGTAAGTGGATAGTTTCATCATCAATGTATTCTCAGCCATAATAAATAAGTGTTACACTAATAGTTCATTGTAATCATTTTCTTCTCTCTAAGTATCAACTATTTAATTTGATATAAACAATGAAGAAAGAGTTAGATAATTCACAAACCTTATTTTGACTTTCTGCATTTCTCTTTGCTAACACTTCTCTGTGAGCATCAAGACATTTCTGGTATCGGAGCTTTCAAGAAAACAGAAACAAATTAGCATTTGTGACACATGTGACCTAACCTTATCTATACTAAAATGTTCTAGTTCTATAATATGTCTCAAGTCAAAAATGAAGTAAATGTGACATATCTGATCTACCATTATCAATAGTAAAGTATTCTAGTTATATGGTATATCTGAAGTCCAAAAATAAAGTAAATGTGACACATCTCTCCTGCCATTATCTACATCAAATGATTCTTTTTAAATTGTATATTAAAGCCCAAGGATGAATAAATTCATAGTTGTTGTTTTTTTCTCATCTCGATGTAAAAAGTTAGATTTACTAGTGATACTCTTAACTGGATGATCCACTTATTTCCTGTTAAAACAAAACAAAATATTTATCTATATTAGTAATTTAAAATAACAGTGAAGATGATAAAAAACTAGATATTTTATTTGAAAGTATATCGTGATGACAAAAAAACCGACCTAAAGGAACATGTATCTCAAAATGGCTGATATAGGTATTGACACCTTTACTAATAAAACAGAGAACACTTCGACCTTCTAAGGTCACCTTTGGCTTAATAAAAAGATTCATTTGAAAATATAACTGTTTTGAAGATTTATTCTACCAGATATATCTTACCAACTTTCAAATAGGTATATTTTATTGTAGGTTTCCTTTGGAAGATTTACATAGGGAATGACTCATGTCAAAACAACAAAATATGACCTTTCTAATAAAGACTTTAAATGGAGATTACAAGTAATAAAAATATAAACCACTGTAATAAAAACTTTTCAATTTATTTTAATTTCTGAAAGTGTAATTCTGTGATAGTTTTACAAGTCTTGCTGAACTGAAGAAACTGTTTAGAAAAGCATGATGTGATGAAAAACAGAATTACAGCAGAACAAGTTTATTAAACTGTGAAAAATTAGAGCAGAAGAGGTTTATTAAACCGTAAAGAACTAGAGCAAAACAGGTTTATTAAACTGTAAAGAACTAGAGCAGAACAGGTTTATTAAACCGTAAAGAACTAGAGCAAAACAGGTTTATTAAACTGTGAATAATTAGAGAAGAACAGGTTTATTAAACTGTGAATAATTAGAGAAGAACAAGTTTATTAAACTGTAAAGAAATAGAGCAGAACAGGTTTATTAAACTGTGAAGAACTAGAGCAGAACAGGTTTATTAAACTGTGAAGAACTAGAGCAGAACAGGTTTATTAAACTGTGAATAATTAGAGAAGAACAGGTTTATTAAACTGTGAATAATTAGAGAAGAACAAGTTTATTAAACTGTAAAGAAATAGAGCAGAACAGGTTTATTAAACTGTGAAGAACTAGAGCAGAACAGGTTTATTAAACTGTGAAGAACTAGAGCAGAACAGGTTTATTAAACCGTGAAGAACTAGAGCAGAACAGGTTTATTAAACCGTGAAGAACTAGAGCAGAACAGGTTTATTAAACCGTGAAGAACTAGAGCAGAACAGGTTTATTAAACCGTGAAGAACTAGAGCAGAACAGGTTTATTAAACCGTGAAGAACTAGAGCAGAACAGGTTTATTAAACCGTGAAGAACTAGAGCAGAACAGGTTTATTAAACCGTGAAGAACTAGAGCAGAACAGGTTTATTAAACCGTGAAGAACTAGAGCAGAACAGGTTTATTAAACCGTAAAGAACTAGAGCAGAACAGGTTTATTAAACCGTAAAGAACTAGAGCAGAACAGGTTTATTAAACTGTAAAGAACTAGAGCAGAACAGGTTTATTAAACCGTAAAGAACTAGAGCAGAACAGGTTTATTAAACCGTAAAGAACTAGAGCAGAACAGGTTTATTAAACCGTAAAGAACTAGAGCAGAACAGGTTTATTAAACCGTAAAGAACTAGAGCAGAACAGGTTTATTAAACCGTAAAGAACTAGAGCAGAACAGGTTTATTAAACCGTAAAGAACTAGAGCAGAACAGGTTTATTAAACCGTAAAGAACTAGAGCAGAACAGGTTTATTAAACCGTAAAGAACTAGAGCAGAACAGGTTTATTAAACTGTGAATAATTAGAGAAGAACAGGTTTATTAAACTGTGAATAATTAGAGAAGAACAAGTTTATTAAACTGTAAAGAAATAGAGCAGAACAGGTTTATTAAACTGTGAAGAACTAGAGCAGAACAGGTTTATTAAACTGTGAAGAACTAGAGCAGAACAGGTTTATTAAACTGTGAAGAACTAGAGCAGAACAGGTTTATTAAACCGTGAAGAACTAGAGCAGAACAGGTTTATTAAACCGTGAAGAACTAGAGCAGAACAGGTTTATTAAACCGTGAAGAACTAGAGCAGAACAGGTTTATTAAACCGTGAAGAACTAGAGCAGAACAGGTTTATTAAACCGATAAGAACTAGAGCAGAACAGGTTTATTAAACCGTGAAGAACTAGAGCAGAACAGGTTTATTAAACCGTGAAGAACTAGAGCAGAACAGGTTTATTAAACCGTAAAGAACTAGAGCAGAACAGGTTTATTAAACCGTAAAGAACTAGAGCAGAACAGGTTTATTAAACCGTAAAGAACTAGAGCAGAACAGGTTTATTAAACCGTAAAGAACTAGAGCAGAACAGGTTTATTAAACCGTAAAGAACTAGAGCAGAACAGGTTTATTAAACCGTAAAGAACTAGAGCAGAACAGGTTTATTAAACCGTAAAGAACTAGAGCAGAACAGGTTTATTAAACCGTAAAGAACTAGAGCAGAACAGGTTTATTAAACCGTAAAGAACTAGAGCAGAACAGGTTTATTAAACCGTAAAGAACTAGAGCAGAACAGGTTTATTAAACCGTAAAGAACTAGAGCAGAACAGGTTTATTAAACTGTAACGAATTAGAGCAGAACAGGTTTATTAAACTGTAAAGAAATAGAGCAGAACAGGTTTATTAAACTGTAAAGAAATAGAGCAGAACAGGTTTATTAAACTGTGAAGAACTAGAGCAGAACAGGTTTATTAAACTGTGAAGAACTAGAGCAGAACAGGTTTATTAAACTGTGAAGAACTAGAGCAGAACAGGTTTATTAAACTGTGAAGAACTAGAGCAGAACAGGTTTATTAAACTGTGAAGAACTAGAGCAGAACAGGTTTATTAAACTGTGAAGAACTAGAGCAGAACAGGTTTATTAAACTGTGAAGAACTAGAGCAGAACAGGTTTATTAAACTGTGAAGAACTAGAGCAGAACAGGTTTATTAAACTGTGAAGAACTGGAGCAGAACAGGTTTATGACACTTACTTTACATGCAGCTTCAATTGTTTTACACAGAGCTCCAGTAGAAGGCTCAGAATAAAATACATAGGCCATAAACTTATCATCAGCTGTATGCATTATAAATCCACAATATCTGTAAAAAGGAGAAATGAAGTTAGTGATTACAGGTTAAATTATCATAAAATATAAAGGAAGACAGAATGTTCCCCAAAACAGAAAAGTTTTAAAAGAAACTCTTTAAAGGTAAAAGAATCATAAATTGACAACCTTTTTAATAAAGAAACTGTTCTTAGAGTGGTAACATGATAAATCTAACATGAATTAGAATATTTTTACATTTAAACCTATCACACCATTATTATTTTGAAATGGCAAATCCACTACATATTTAAAATGATCACATTATTTGAAATTTTATTTTTGTAAAAGTAAACATTTTAAAAATCTTATATTATACTTCTTTGAAATCTAAACAGTAAAATGAAAGTTGTTTAAAATGCATTATATCCACACCCGTGAGATGTAAAAATCTAAAACAAAGTAATTTAATGCCAGAATATATACATGCACAATGTATTTCAAATATAAATAGTATAAAATAATGTTTAAAATGTCATAGCACATCAAAATCTTTAATAATTTTAAAGATTTTAAAAATATTTCACATATTCAGAACACCTTAAAAATATGACATTAGCAGTAGATCTTAAACATATTTTAATAATAAATTAAAATCTTTGAGAATTTATGGTTTATGCTAAATATGATATTTTTATACTGCATTAACCTGTTCATAGCAAACAGTAACAAGAAGACACAAAATAACACTTACTTCACATCACGTCCAATTCCCAAGAATGATAAAAAACGTACTCTGCATTCCACAAGAATCTTTTCTTCATCCTTAAACAGATAAGTAAATTTACAGTTATATTACAACAGCCGTACATTCAACAAGCGTTTCTTCATTCTGAAACAGATAAATATACTAATTTACAGTTATATTACAACAGCTGTATATTCCACAAGATTTTCTTAATCCTTAAACAGATAAATAAACTACTATGCAGTTATATTACACATTCCATAAGGCTTAAATACTGAAAAAATTATAACCCCTGGAGTTACAGTATGTATATATATTATAACCTTAAATTTTTAAGCCATAAACAAAACATTAACATGAAACAAAATACTCTGCATACTTTTAAAAAGGTACAAACTGCAACGTGGGATTATAAAATGAATCCTAAGTTTTGGAGGTGAGTGTGAAAGTAGAACTCTCATTGATGTGGGAATACACAGCCTCTCACACTTACTCTCCAATTTGCTAGTCTCACATAAGAAAATTAGAAATTAGATGAGTGAGCTGTGGGTGCTTGAGCCCACAACATCCCACTTCTATATCACCCTTCACTGCCTGCAGACAGTTGTGGGAAGGTGACTGCTCTCCCAAGTTAAAATAAGAGAAAGATAGACATAAAATGATGAAAAATAAAAATAAATAAATAAAAGATGAAAATAAGGTACTATCATTTGGGGGTAAGATAAAAGATTCCTGACCCCAGTATGGTAGAAGCACTAATTAACACGACATCAGTAAAGTGATAGTTTACAGTTATTGTTGTGCTTTTATATGTGGCTTACGATATACATCCCCATAAAGTAGTACCAAGTTCTTAAATGACCTTATTTTTAACTAAAAATAATTTTTAATAAAATTTCTCTGATTTTTACTTTCTTTGTATTTATTACAGAATTTAATAATTTTATTTAAAATTTCTTAATTAAATCCATTAACTATTAATTTTCATATTAGTATGTCACTATTATTATTAAAATATTGTAACTTATTACAAAGTTTACAATATCTGAATAACTGTGAAGTTATAATGTTTATAATAGATGGGTATGGTACATTACTATGTAAGGAGGGTAAACTGTACATTGGAAAATCAAAATATTTTCTTTCATCAAAAATATTTATATTGATATCCTTTTTATCAATTACTTTAACCTCTAAATCTAAATAACGTGTATCTGTATTAGAAATTTAAGTATTTTCAATTTCTAATTCTGTTAGATAAATGGTGTCAATAACATTATATATTTCAGAATTATTTATGCTGATTAAATCATCAATATATCCACAAGTAAAAATATCTGGATTTGTACAGTTGTCAATAAATATATTTTCATAGTAATATAAATATAAATTTACTACACAAGTTGAATAGTTAGCTCCCATTGGAACTCCTATTACTTGTTTAACAACTTATTTATTGAAATAAACAAAATTCTTATAAATACAGAAACTTTTATATTTTTGGAACTATATTTTCATTTTTCCAGTTCAATAAAAGGATAAAAATATTGTTTTATTAATGAATTTAGAACAAAGATTAAATCTTGAATGGTATTGTGGTATATAAGGTTATAAAACCAAATGTTTGACTACTATTTACCTGCTCACACTTTTTTAAACATTCTAAAATGGGTTGGTTTTTTTGTTATCCAAAATGCATGTCTTTTATTGTTAATACTTACATTTTCTATTTTATCAAGTAAAATATTAAGTAATTTATTTAATATGGCCAGTTGTTTGATAATCGTTTTAATTAAATTGGAAATAAATCTGAATTTAATTAGAGATTCATGTAATTTTGGAATAGCATAAATAAACTGCAAATCTACATAAAATAATAAGCTTTAACAAAATTATTAATTACTATATCGTTGGATTTGGTTGACAGCTTTAATAAGTTTATGTAGTATTAATTTCTTTCATCATAATTAATGTATAGAATTATATCAATATCACAGTTAACTTTATCAATAACTATAACATATTTCTTGCAATTCTTTAATCTTAACTGACAACTGCCACACCCACTTGTCACATCCTGTCTTTCAGGATTTGTTAGTAGCCCTCTCTTATGTTTAATTCTATATTATAAATAGTATAAAATGTTTTCATCTACCAAATGATACATTGTATAATGTTTTCTGAACAGAGAAGTGTCAGTTTCTCTGTTAGTATAAGCACTTTTCCCAGGAGAGAGATAATGACTAGCTTGGATGAATTTATAATAGGTCTTGTGGTATATTTGGAAAGCCAAAAAATTTATGATAGTTAGACGAAATTGTTTGCTTTTTGCATGTTATTATTCTACGTTCTCTGGTGCATTACATAATTAAATAAAAATTGTTGAGTGTATTAGTACCAGTAATACAAAAATGTAGGGCTACGTGTCATAGAGGAAAAAAACAAACAGGAAAAAGAATACTCGGTTAAGTACTTTGTTTCTTATTCTTCATTTTTATTCTCTATTTATTATTATAAGGAAAACTAACATGTAAAATACAGATCTTTATTGGTTATTTAAAATTAGATTACGTATAATAAATAATAAACAATAATAATCATATAAAATTGTTTCACCAGGGACTAATGTGAAAAGCTGGTGGGTATGATAATTTAATAGCTTAATATGAGTTGCACATTCCACAAGTAATTTTCAACTTTTAATGGTACAAGTAGTACTTAGGCATGGTTCAAAGGGCAATAAAGCAATAAGATTTAAATATATGTTACAAATCTAAAGCTACTTGGGATAAACAAATGTAGTTTTATGTTACAATTTAAATTCATTCTAGAAAGAAAAAGAAGGTAATTTAGACTTATTCAGATTTATTTTGGTAATTATAAGATTGGTCAAACTGACCAACCTTGTACATAGTTAGGGTAGTTTTACTGTAAACAAGCATTTGAAATATATTTAGGAGGTATTAGAGATTATAAAAATTAAATTTTATGTCTTAGAGTTGAAGAAAAGTACATTTAATCTTGAAACTTTGTAGAATGGAAGGCAATTCCCTGTTGTGGAGACACAAGAGGATGATGTTCTAAAAGTCTTCCGCCTTTCATCTTTAGTTGCCATTCATTCTACAAAGTTTCATCATGAATACTCTTGCCTGAACAATCAATCAAAGAATACTTTTAATCTTTAGATGAAAATCACTTTGCACAAAGACTATTCCAAACAAATACTTGTGTTGAGTACTATTTGAGCACAGATACCCTGAATGTTACAGACAAACCTTTTTACAATTTACAAAATATACTTTACTAAAAACACATCATAACTAAAAGACTGTCATGTCAAAATCTGTGAAGACATTGGAGCTATATTAAGAGTTAGCAGTATTGAATTTAAAAAAAGGTCATGTGGTTGGTTAAATTGAAGGAGCTCATACTGAGTGAGAGTTATCAAGTCACGTTATCTTTTCATTTCAAAGGACTGCTTGTAACACCAACTATGAAATAAAGTCTAAAGTAAAATTTTGAATAAAACTAAAAATAGTTCAGAAACAGTTCAAGAAAGAACAAATTGTTTAATAAGAGAAAGAAAAAGCAGTTGATGACACAATCAAATCAAGAAAACTTGGCAAAAGTTAAGATAACTAAAAAGAAAGAGACAAATTTATGCCAAAAGAAATGTAAATGGGTCCTGGTCCTTATATCTTCCTTGTATACTGTGCATATTTTGTGGATACACAATCTAGTTGTTATCATAATATTTGAGCTTTTTAGTACAATGACATGTTATAATGATATCAATAATAGGTGTAGATGAAACGAGGTCTTTGTGATTGCTAACTTATAAGTATTCGGATTTAAGATTCTCAAACTTCTTACAGTACAATTACTATAATTACAATTTATGTTACATGTTTGTCATAAATTTGGTTATGGCCACAAAACAACATATGTATAAAACCTTTCTCTACCAATATCACCTGCACAGGAGCCTAGGCTTACCCCAGATTCAGCTATAGAGATTGTAGAAGGAGCAACAGCAATGTTGACAAGCTGGTATTCTTCTGGAGGAACCAATGCTACTAATTCATCTATTGCACAGTTCAGGACATCAATACCAGTAGCCTTCAGAGTTGGGGTAGTGCCGACATAGTGTGCCTTCAGTCGTTTCTTGGGCTCCTCCATGGGGGTTGGAAAAGACTGAGCTGTAAGAGTTCAAAAACGATACTTTCATGGCTACACATGTTCTTCACTTAAATTCTATATATGACTATAGTTAAGTACTGTTTGAAATTAAGAACAAAACTACACAATAGGTTTCAGTACTCTGCCCACAAAAGGTACTGAAACCCGATTTTTAGCACAATAAGTCCACATGAAACAATATATGCTGTTATAATAAATTGGCAAACAACTTCTTCTAACTATGATGATGCAATTTATTTTGGGAGAACACACTGTATTGTTTTGACAGACCAACATTCAGACCCATTGGTTCATTGTGCTTATAAATCACTAATTGTTAACAATATTTACACATAACTATTCTTATGAGGATAATTTTAAAACATTTGACAACATTAATTCATAATGGCTCTTATAATATGCTTTTGGTATTATGTTATAAGTTAAAAAGTAACATGGTTTAAGAGGGGTTAATAGTTACTTGTGAACACAAACATTAAGTACAATTCACCAAAACCTGCAGTCATTTCAAAAACATTTCCTTTTACTTCTAAATATTAGTCTAAGAAAAAAAAAAATACTGGTTAACAATGCTTACCAATAACTAGCAAATATAACAGCATCAAAAGTTTAATACTGTTTATAGGAATGTTGTAACATTAACTGATGGATGTTGGCTTCCCGAGCAGAAGTATCAAGTGTTGTAAACTGGTATTTTAAATATGACAATACTAATTGCTGGATATTTTTTAAATGGATATAGCAGTACTAATGGCTCAGTACCAGTATCCTGAATGTGTCAATATTAATTGTTGAATACTTCTTATATGAATATAGCAGTACCAACAGTTGAGTAACAGTATCCTGAATGTGTCAAAACTAATTATTGGATACTATTTATATGGATATAGCAGTACTAGCAGTTGAGTGCCAGTATCCTGAATATGCCAATACTAATTGTTGGATACTTTTTATATGGATATAGCAGTACTAGCAGTTGAGTACCAGTATCCTGAATATGTCAATGCTAATTGCTGAATACTTTTTATATGAATATAGCAGTATTGACAGTATCCTGAATATGACCATACAAATTGTTGGATACTGTCAACACGGGCTAGGTCAATCTGACTGATCATGTGATCTCTTTGTACTTTTCAATACATCTTCACAAAATTTGGGAGTCTTTCAGTTAACATTATGTTTCTCACGTACAAAAAATATCATGTGTTTTAGTGAAGAATTTTAAACAAATTAAAATATAGATTTGTTCATGAAAATAGAGTAGTTCATATGGAAAGTAATTTACATGCTAAGATTAAAAAATATTTTCTCATTTCAAAAATTTCAAATTTCCTTTGTTTAATTATTCTAAAACATCCTAATTATATTTAAAACAAATGACTTCAAATTGTAACATGAAACTATATTTGTTTATCCTAAGTAGCTTTAAGCACACGACAGTATACATCTTCACACCATTATTAGTTGTAACTTACTCTGGTCATGTGCAGCTCACATTAAGCTACCGAATTAGAATTAAATTAGCTGTATGCTACTCAAGTGTGTGCCTCATGAAACATTTTTATTATATTATGATTACTTATTTTACCTAACATAAGGTTAACCAACCTAGAAAGATCCTTATTTTTACATTTTAGTTACTTTTATAATACAAAATAAGTATTTCTTGTTTTTCATATTTATTTAAAGTACTTACTCTTTTTTCTTAATGTTAATTATCAAGGACATTAAACCCTAATTTTTTATAGTAATGGTAGTAATGCACTAAATAATTTTCATTTAATTAACTAACACACCAAATAACATGTAAAAAGTAGATAATTTCCTGTAACTTCACAATTTTTCTGGCTTCTAACTATGCAACAAGAGCCATACAAATTCATCCAAGCTATTCATTAATTTTCCCACTGGAATAGTGTTTGTACTCCGAGTGTAACGAACTATTATCTATCCAAAATACAACATTATATGTCATTTGATAGATGAAAACCTTGACTTTCTATCAGTTATATATAATACATATTTAAACATATGAAAAAACTATGAAAGTATCCTCAAAGAGAGGATATGACAGGAGGGTGTGGAAGAAGGATCTGGTTTTATACTGATAGCTCTATAACTAAACAAAATTGAAAGCTATAAAAGTTATGGTTTGACTCAGAAATGACAATTCTATAGCAAGTTATTTACATATAATATTTTACTCTTTTGAGTAGTAATGGAAATAATAGAGAAGACGAGATGCCTAAGGGAAACATGTTGTGTGTCATACTAGGAGAAATTCAAGTATATATTTTTTTATATTTCCTTGTAGAATTTTGAACTTGAAATTTATATACTATTAAAATATGGATTATTAGTTAAGGGTTTATGCTATACTAGCTAGTATAACATACACAATAATAATAAAACTTTGTAGAATGTACAGCAACTGCCTGTTGTAGAGACACAACTGTAGAGGATGAAGTTTCAAAAGTCTTCTTCTACAGTTGTACCTCCACAACAGGTAGTTGCTGTACATTCTTCAAAGTTTCATCATGTATACTCTGCCTAAACAATCTATCAAAGAATACACAATAATAGTTTAATAAAATTTTGAATGTAAGATACTAAAACGTTGTCATGTATAATAAAGGATAACCAGAGTGAATAAGTTATATGGATATAGTAGTACTAGCACTTAAGTACCAGTTTTGTGAATATGGCAAGAGTATCTTTTGGATGCTAATTATATGGATATGAAACTTCTAGAGATTAAGTACTGGTTTTCTGAATATGGAAACATCAACTGTTTATATGAAAATGGGATTACCAGATGTTGAACATTGTTTCGGTGAATTCAGTTTTGGTTTTGCCAAATTTCAACATATTTAATATTTGGAAACTGCACATTTATTGGTTTTTAATGAAATACATTTTATATGTAGCAGTTTCTTTTGTATAGTATATGAGAAAGAGTAAAAATATGAAAATTAAATTCAACAAACAAACTTTTCAAAATATTTCACTAATAAAAGTTCATAGTTCTTAACTACTGCCACTATTTTAATCATTAATGGAATAAAATGTAATGCTAAATGCTATGTGATAAACTAGTTGGGAACAAATTGTAATATGTATTAAACTGTTACATGCTAGAGACAAACTAATCAAAAACCAATTGTCACGTGCTCTACATAGTATATGCAAACTAGTCAGGGGCCAACTGTCATATGTACTCTACATAGCAGAGACAAACTACTCAGGGGCCAACTGTCCATATGTAATCTACATAATAGAGGTAAATTAGTCAGGGTCCAACTGTCATATGTACTCAGCTACTAATTGCTATAGATAAATAATTCAGAGATCCACTTGCATAAATACTTAGATAGTTTTATAAAATATAAAAAAAACCTACATTTACTCTTCACCTATTTTTGTGTTAAGAAAAAAGGCATACATCACAGCTTTCTCTGCAATAACAAGGATAAAAAATATACACTACCAACAACTTACATACTTATATTCTGAAACATGAAATGATTACTTATGCTAAAACAAACATTTCATTTTAGTTACCTTCTGTAGCTAATGTAAAAATGTTCCTCCCGAGAAATTTTAGTGTAAAATTATGAAGAAATAATTAACTACTTGCACTACTTCACTGTTATTCAAGTCACTTTAAGTATTTGTATTTGTGTTAATTTCTGCAAAAAGAGTCAAAGCCAATATGTATTTTAATCCATCATTACAAACAGGGCAAATAAATACACCCGTTTTTAACGTGATCAGTGCCATAGACAAGATAACTCGTCCAAGCCGATCGGTAACACAGTGCCACAGACGAGTTAATTCGTTTTCAATAATACCCAACTTCAACGCTAGATGTCAGCACCATACATGCATTTGACCTACTTACAAATTGTTTCACTTTCGATCCAAAATGTTCAGTGATGACGAGAAACCCACTTGTTGAGAAATTTATATGCAAAAACGGCTCGTTTGGGCTGAGAAAACACTTTACATAGAAGGTCGAAACGTTGTTTGCTCTTCTATGTAAAGTGTTTTCTCAGCCCAAACGAGCCGTTTTTGCATATAAAGATCCAAAATGTTGTCACGAAAAAAGTTACAAAATGAAGAAACACTAAAGTTGTATTGTCGCAGCTGAAATACTTGACAGTCAATAGGTTAAAATAGACAAATTAGTACAGAATCTTTGATCAAATAGCATCTGCTCTTTCATAAGGACAAGTGACATTTTAAGTCAAGCCTCCTCCTGAAATAAAACAAAATATCTTTGCGTAACAACCTATAAACTTTAAAAGTGTTACATTCTTACATTAGCTCACCACTAAACTGTCTGTTTGTATATTAAGACCAAAACATTAACACTGTAAATGTTGGATATTACATTAATGCTGTAAACATACAAACTGTAAAGAAGCTTACAAGTCTGAAAGGTGTTGGAATTAGAAAGTCTAAGCCTTCTCTGGTCGACTGGAAGTTCTGTGGGCCGAACTGCTCCTCTTTGCCATGTACACTTCTGATGGTTTATTGTGTGACTTGCTGGTGTCTCGTGCCCACCCACAGGTTTAGCCAGGTTGTGTTGAAGGCTACGTTCCAGCATGATTTTCTTACAGATGTCTCGTAGGGTGTTAGCAATAATTCGAGCAGGAATGTCACATCGAAAAACATGGCACATGTGCTTTCGGGTAGACCTGTCACGGGCCACGTAGGCAAAGTCCCTAGACATCAGAGAAGTACAGTATTCTAATTCCAAATTGTATTCAATAAAAATCAATATTTTGAAATTATAAAACCCATTGTTTAATTTCTATTCTGTATTGCAGTTAATCAATATTTTTATACCTACATATGATATGGTTAATTGAATAAACCAACATTAATATCTTTTATTAATCTGTAGTACTGCATGCACAGCCAGCCAAAATTAATATAACATGCAAAATAACAGAATAAACAAATGCTTACAAAAACAAGACTTCATACTGCAATGTTTACAAAGCATATAATAAAAGCAAACACATGTGATGAGAAAATCTATTAAATGAATACAAATTTTAAGCACCCACAGTTTTACAAAACCATACTTCTATTCATGTATGTTACACTTTAATCGCTAACTAATTACAATAGTCAGTAGGTCCTAATCACGTAACTCATATATAGCCACTGATACACAAATACAGTGTGGCTTGTTTGCCACTAAAGTAAAGAGTTTTGCCCTACACTTAACAGATAACATGTATCAAGTGAAGTAAACACCAATAAATACAGAGTTACATTTTTCATGTTTTCCAATCCACATTTTTATTATTTCTTAAGAACTTTGATTCACACCAACACTGCTAAAAGTTCTTCCATGCTCAGCATGTCTTTCATGCAAAAGCAAGTTCAGAAAGAGATAAAATCCAAGGGTTCTTTACCTTTCCCTAAACCGAAGCATCAACGATGTCACGAAGGGATAGACAATTGGAAAAAACAAAACAAAAAAAGAATTAATAATTCTTTAGAATATCCAACTTATAACTGTAATATCTATTTAATTTATAACAACTGACTTATAACTATAATGTATACTTAATTTATAATAACTGATTGTTTAACAATGATGTATATTTACTTGTATAAATTCTCCTACAAAAGTTTATGATACAAACCAATCTGAAATGCACCAGTAGAATGCAGCTAGTAAACAGTGAGTAAAAACATAAGTAGATCAATGTGTATGTGCAACATCCATAATTGTGAATTACGTCAGATTAAAGATAAGAAACTAATGTGTAACTGGGAATGCTTTGTCACAAAACCATATCAAAGACTGATAAACTTGATATCCAAAAATATTCAGATTAGCCAAATGAGCTATCACTTGCTGTTTTGGAAGAAGTTTGAAGTATTTGTTTTCAGGAGGAGGAAGGATTAGAAGTGTGAGAGGAAGTAGGTATGTATCAGAAATACATTTCTAGTATACAAAAATTATAACTTTCAATAAAGTATATTACTTATGCTCAAATAAATAACTAGCATCCAACACTGAATACATGGAGGGACTGGAGCAAAGGAAAGGAAGAAGTATCTTTTGAAAGACAGATTCTAAGATGCTTGGTAAGTGGTAAGAGTCTCTTGTGCTCCACTTGAGAAAAAAAGGGGGAGATTCATGATGGAAAAACCCAGAGAAATACTTCATTCCATCATTTGCCTGTGCAGTAGGTCATTTAATGAAAAGTAAACAATGTTTCAACCTTCCTCTCTGATTTATTAGTAGAAGTGTTAATACCTATACCAGCTGTTCTGAAACACAGAATACATTGGTATGACACCCACTGTGGAAGGGACTGAATACTTGCTTAAGCATTGTAGTCAACACTTGCAGGAGAGGGTGCAATCTGTTCGTAAGTGTTCTCTTCAACTCCACAAAAAATAATATTATTGCAGGTAGTTACTGAGTCAACTCCTGTCCAAAACCAATCAGCATCAGGTGTGTGTCTTTCAGTCTGAGGTAGGAACAGGGTGCTAACTGACTTCATCTATGACCAGGAATTAGAAGGGAAAAGTAGTTTTCATTCCAACAACCCATGCAGGTATCATGTGCAAACTCAGAACAAAACATCAGGACACTTGGGAAACAGTAAGAAGAGGGGATGTAATGTGGTGGGTGAACTCCAGTCCAAATTCAGGTGGTATCAGGAATATTTCTTATGGTCCTTGATAAGAGAAAGATCTAAAGCAATCATGTGCAAGGACTTATTTGGTCCTACTTTAATACATTGCCAGACCACTCAGGAACTGACACTGGCAGTGATAGAGAGAGCATCTGTTGGCTGATTCTACACTAATCCAACATGAGGTCACCCAGAAACTGGCATCTAGGTGGTAGTAGAATACTGACATCTAATGAGTTTAATTATATAAGGGATAACCTGTGCTACTTTGACAGGGCACAACAACTGCCCCACTTCCCACTGAATTCTGTCTCAATCAGCACACCAGATGCTTGTAAGTGGTAATAGTCTCCTGTGCTCCACTTGAGAAAAAAAGGGGGGAGATTCATGATGGGAAAACCCAGAGAAATACTCAATTCCATTATTTGCCTGTGCAGTAGGTCTTTTAATGAAAAGTAAACAAATATCAGAATCCACTATGAGGATATTCCAAGCAGTCTTGCAGAATACCCCACCTAAACAGTAGGCATATATAGAGAGCCAGGGTGACTAACTAGTACAAGCACCTTCCACTAACCTGGCTTCATGCAAAATTTTAAGAAGTGTACTGTTGAAAGAAACATTAGCTATTTGGCAGGATACTCTGTAGCAAAACTGTAGAGAGGAAAAAAACGAGAATGTACTCATGTAACAAAGGTGAGCAAGTGTAGGAAAGCAAGTGAAGGCAGACAGTAGCCCACAAGAGGTAACAGTGAGTGAAGATGGGAGACATAATCCACACCCCAGCCCAGAAGATCTCATTAAGCAGTCTTCTGAAAGGAGAGATGACAGAAAGGCAAGATAACACAAAACAGCATGGACAGGACACAACAGTCTAGGTGGGTGAAATCACAGATGAATGATGAACTGGGTCCAGCATCTTTATGGCCGAAATCCTTACACAGCCATAGACCCATGACCCATAGTCTAGCTTTGATCAAATAAGAGCACGATATATCTTTAGCATAGAACATCAATCCACTCCTGAAGTGGTGGAAGAGAGGACACGGAGGATATTCAGTGCCCTTGTACAGTTGGCCCGTAACTGCTTGATGTGTGGTATATAGGTCAGCTTACAGTCAAAGATAAGCCCCAAAAACTTTGTCTCAGGGATCACAGGTAGCACAACTTCACTGGTACGGAGTTCAGGATCAGGGCAAATACCCTGTTGGTAGAAAAAGTGTATGCAAACACTTTTAGAGAGAGAGAAGTTAAAACCATTTGCTGTTGTCCACTTCAGTAAATAATTGAGGGCAGTCTGTAGCTGCCGCTCAATATACCTCATACTTGACGACTGACAGGAGATGTGAAAGTTGTCTCCACAGAGTCCGTTTGCAATAGTGAGAGGGAGTTGTTCAGTGATAGCATTAATCTTTATACTAAAAAGTGTGACATTCAAAACACAGCCCTGAGAGACTCCAAGTTCCTGTAGAAAAGAAAGGGAATGTGTCGAATCTACACAAACTGGGAATTGCTTGTCCAATAAAAAAATTTAAATAAAGGAAGGAACACAAGATCAACTTATGGGTGTCAAAACTACAAGTTACATAATGGAACCTAATCCCCTATATGGAATAACAATTACATCACCCACATTTAATGTGCTATAGGCAGCCAATTTGAAAACATGACTAGGGTGAGGATACTGCACAGTCATTTCAGTTGTAGAAGTACCACAAACTTGAGTAGTGCAGTAATGCAAATCATGAGTTGTCTAAAGGCTACTAGCATGCAAATTTCTAGTTTTCTGTGTGAAGAGATGTGCATCATCTTGATATCACTACTTTTATTCTACAATTGTAAAAGTTTTCTACTAAATCACTACTGTTGTCCTATAATTGTGAAATCTTCTCCTACATCACTATTGTTGTTCTACAGCAGTCAAAGTTCTCACACATCACTACTGTTTTCCTACAATTATGAGCATTTTTTTAAAATTAATCACTACTGTTATTACACTTGCTGTTTGCCACTTAACAAAATTTCCACCTTTCAAAAGCTCAAAGACTTTTGTATTCTCATCTTTAGAATTGTAAAACTTTTATAGTCTTTCTAAAATGGTAAATCTTTTGTTCCAAATCAGTTATAATTTTCCTACACTGAAAATTTATTTCCAATAGATACTTACCTCTTTCACAAGATAAGCTATTCTTTCCACTGCTGCTCTCTAACTGTAAACTTATTTTTTACTAATGCATGCTACAAGCCTTACACTCCACCTGTTGTAAAGATTCCAACATGTTTCTCACGCAAATCATCATGCATCATTTGTTAACTAATAGGAGCATTACATGCTTGCATGGTGTACGTAGCTCCCTCTACACTCCCTTACCAAACCCTCACATCAAAATTTGGCAGATGGAGAAAACATCAGCAGTAATGGAGAGTGTGGAGGAGGTAAGTACCTATGGGAAATACATTTTCAATATAGAAAAAATTGTAAATTCAAGTACAGGACTTATGCCCTCTCACAAGATTAGCTAGAATCCCATACTGAAATGGAGGAGAGACTGAGGAGAGGGAGAAATGGAAATACCCCTGAAAGTGTCTAAAAGATACCTTTGATCATGAGAGAAAAATTTGGGACACCACATCACTTCTGAACAAGATATACTCTTCATCTTTGGGTATAATTTGGGAATCACAAGGAGAGAAAATGTGAGGTGTCACGTGGTTAGGGCATGCTGAACTATACACGGAAGGTACATAGCATTCCATACCTCCTTCATGGGGAAACAACAAACCACAAGGGTAGGATGAGGACCATGCCTACATTCCCTCTCACCCAAGAATTGGGGATTAAGATCCACACCAATTATGAAAGAGGAAATAAGAAACACTACAATATGAAGGTCCAATCTGGAAGCACCAGAATGTGAATCCAGCCAATGCATCTAGAAAGAATGTAATAAAGGATAAAGACAGGGAAAGGAAAAATGTTGGGATAATGGAGAATGAAGAGGATGAGGATAAGGAAACAGCACCCCAAATTAAGAACCAAAAACAGTAGTCTACTAGGAATATGATGAAAGAAAAGGTTCAGATGGTGAATTGGTGACAGCAATAGAAGAAAGGAAGGGAGAAGTAGAGGAGGAATAACTGAAAATGGAGCAAGAGAAGACAATGGATAAATGGGTTAAGAATAAGCAATCCAAAGGACAAAGAACAGAATGTTATGTAGAATGGAAATAAACCAACAAAGTAACAGAAAGGAAAATAAATGAAAAGGAAAATGTTTGACCAGGCCCAGGTGAATAGGAAAAGAAAACAAAACCAACTGGTGAAAGGAGGAGAAGATAAATGTAACAACATAGGGAACAAATCACCAAATTCCAAGTCAGTGAAAATATGAAATGAGAGGACTGCCACATTATGTAAACTCATTCCTGTTAGCAGAACGATCTGCCAGAATTCTGAAGGAACCCTGCACATAACACAACAAATTAATCTGGCCATCATGAGCCCAAAATATCCAAGTAGAAAAACACAAAGATCCCAACCAGGCGTATCATAGAAATATGAGCTACAACTCATATTTGAGTTGAGTGGTCAGATTGAAACATCATCAAACAACTTCTAGGTATAGGAAACAAGGATTCCAAAGCCAGTGAACAGCATGAAGCTCTAGGACAGTGATAAGAAGAAAACAAGGAACATCATACCAAGAACCAAAAGTCAGGTTATAATTGATAGATGCACCCTGGCCCTGAAGGTACCCATCCACAAATAGATTTTCTTCTATTCATGGAGTAGGGAACATGTTCCTGCAAAATATGAACTTGGACTCAACAACAAAAGAGTTAATCAAAACTTTATTAAAGGAGTGAAAGAAATCAACAGATCCCAAGGAAGGTTCCATCAGCCATGTAGGACCCACTAAAGGACCTCAACTGAGCTCAACCAAGTGGTAGAAGAAGAGTCAAAGACCCCATTCCCACTGCAGTAGAAAGGTTGATTGGTTTGGTGTTTTATAGTGCAAAGCAACTATGCCATCTGTGCCAAATAACCAGTAAAAAGTTAAAATTAAAGTAAAAGTCATAAAAGGAAATTAAGATAAAACAAAACAAAGTTTAAATTTTGAATTAACAAAGAAAAAAAACAAATAGCATTAAAACCAATTTTTACATCTTGTCTATAGTGGTTAGAGAAAAACTACAGTAACACAAGTTGTAAAGGACTTTCTGTAGCATAATTGTAATTATCATAACTCGCTAGGAAGACTAACAGGTAAGTTCAACAACCACCGTTAGTCACCTGAAGTCCTGGTCACAAGTTATTTGATGTTACAGCCATTTTCTAATTTCAAATCCAACTAGATGTACTTTGATTCTTAAAAGGGAATCACATTAGAAAAAGATTTAATACATAAATTAAAAACTTAAATAGCATTAAAAAGATTAATGGCCTTTAAAAAACTAAAATCATTTCTGAGGTCAGTCCCAGGTAAAAGAAAACAATGAGTTAAAAACTGTGACCAATGTGTAGTCTAGTTACAACAAGTTCCTCTTTCTGATCCTTACAAAAGCATGACATCCAAAGTCCAAAAGAGGGTTTTATTTAGAAAAGCTTGTTTTCACATTGCTCACTCCAACTCAACTGCCAACTGGAACAGAGCCGAGTCTTGAATACAGGACCATAGTCCATGTATGGAACAGGCACAGCAGTGATAGTGACAGAGCAGATAGATTAAGCTGGGATGTCACTGTGCTCATTCCCGTGAATACCAATGTGGACTGGTATCCAGAAAAACTAGATACAAGTAGATGTTAAAGAGAAATGGGCAAGTTGGTTTTGAATATCGGCGAGAACAGGGTGTGAACTAACATGAAGCGATTCCAGGGCCAGTAGAGAACTGAGTCAGTATAAATAGTGCAATTTGAGTACTGCTTAGCTTCTATGTGATCCAGGGTAAGAGAAATGACATACAGTTCAGCAGTGAACACAGAAGCTGTAGATGGGATTCTGCACTCAACCACCAAATCACAGCAAACCATTGTAGAGCCCACACAATCACCTGATTTCGATACATCTGTACGAATAGGAATGGAAGGATAATTCAAAAGACGTTCAGCAAGTAACAAACAGTATTTCCAATTGGGAGTGTCTGCTTTTCTCAGATGACTTAAAGATAGGTCACATTTGGGAACTGTAATAAGCCATGGTGGGATGGGCTGACCAGTGGATACAGCAATGTTATCCAAGGACAGACCCAATTCATACAACTGTGTCTGGATATGCAGGCTGAAAGGAGCATGTACTTTTCTTACTAGCTTACATATATCAGAAATTACTTATTTAGCATATTACTGATCTATAACATTCACAAATCTAGTGAAAACAATAAGTTTCTATAGATGTATTGATGTTACTGGATCTGAACACTTTGTATAAAGGTTTAGATATTTCTATTACTGCTGTATGAATATTCAACAAGAACTTATTTATTTATACAAGTCCTTACTGGTTATTTTAATACTGGTCTCTAAATAACCAATAAGGACTTGTGCATTTACATGACTGGTCTCTAAATAACCAACAAGGAATTGCATATTTACATGACTGGTCTCTAAATAACCAACAAGGAATTGCATATTTACATGACTGGTCTCTAAATAACCAACAAGGAATTGCATATTTACATGACTGGTCTCTAAATAACCAACAAGGAATTGCATATTTACATGACTGGTCTCTAAATAACCAACAAGGAATTGCATATTTACATGACTGGTCTCTAAATAACCAACAAGGAATTGCATATTTACATGACTGGTCTCTAAATAACCAACAAGGAATTGCATATTTACATGACTGGTCTCTAAATAACCAACAAGGAATTGCATATTTATATGACTGGTCTCTAAAAAACCAACAAGGACTTGCATATTTATATTACTGCTCTCTAAATAACCAACAAGGACTTATGCACTCATGTTGCTGGTCTATAAATAACCAATAATGTCTTATGTATTTATGTTACTGGTCTATAAATAACCAAAAAGGACTCATGTATTTATAAAATCAATCAATAAACAACCAACAAGAACTTATTTACTTATACTACTGGTCTATAAATATTCAACAAGCATATATTTTTCTTATTGTCTTACATATATCAGAAATGACTTATTTAGCATATTACTGATCTACAAAGGACTTTTGTATCTATGGTGCTTGTCTATAATTAATGAATAAGGACATATGCTTTCATAAATTGGTCTTCAAGGGCTTTCTTATTTTTATTATTGATCTATAAATATTCAGTAAAAACTCATGTATTTATATTATCAGGTCTAAAAATGGTCAACAAATAATTATTTGATCTAAAATTATTCAACAAATGCTTACTCTTTGACAAACTATTTTTAAATGCTTTTATTTACAGGTTACTGGGGAGGGATTAAGTTTTATGTCTGATATTTTTGGACATATTGTGCATTCAAAATGAACTATTTTAATACTAAGTATATGATGTTGAAATAGTGAGAAAGAATAGTTAACAGCTATCACAGATAGATACAAAATACACATTATATAACTTTCATACCACATTTTCACTGCAAATAAAAGATGCAAATATACAACAAAAGTTTTAACAGAACTGCAAAATCTGATGATTTAAGTAAAAAAAAAAAAAGGAGTAAAAGTAATTTTCAAACATTTTAAACTAAAAACATAAGTTACAGCAACACTTTCTAAGCCAACAAGATATTAAAAAATGAAGTTATTTCAAACTTTGTTAACTAAACAGTTCATCTGAATTAACCTACTACTATAGATCTTTACCTGCCATTGTCATGACCTACTCCCCACACCCTAATGGTGTGAATAGGTTGTGTATTTAGGACGTTCATGTCTTGAGGATGTACCAGTCGAAGGCAGTAGTCATCAAGGTCCATGTATAAATCTTTTCCCTACAAAAATAATTATGTCATACATGTATTAAATTTAGTTCCACAAAAAAAAGAATTGTTTACAATTTTGCATTTTGTAGTAGCTGAAATAGTTTGTTTGATAATTATTTACTGCTACTTTTACACATAAATACATCTTTATATATCATAAACTTTAAGTATTTAAAAAAAACTTGTTGATTCATCTAGGTTACTCTTCAGTAAAGTAAACTTTAAAAAAAATTAAAGCCAGTCCTTATTTAAATACTTATCAAGTCTCCCTTTACGATTCTTTATATTAACTACATCTACAACACCTGAAAGAAATCCATTCAAAGATAAATAAAGCTACCTTAGTTGAAGATTACTCCTCTACTGTCAAAATTTATATATGTTTCCTAGTCTTACTATTCTTGCTGTTAAAAAATGATGCATCAACACTAGAAAAAGAAATCTTAAACCCCTCAGTCAGATCCCCTATAACTCTTCTTTTCTCAAGAGAAAACAAGTTCAAAAATCATATTCTCATATGACAAACTTTCTCAGATATCACCTCAATACCATTCTCTGAACCCTTTCCAATAATTAAACATCTTTCCTAAGGTAAGGAGCCCAAGATTTAACACAATACTCAAAATGTGACCTAATCAGTGACCTATACAATGAAATTATAACCTCTTTAGACTTGTATTTAATGATTCTATAGGTACAACCTAAAATTCTATTTGCCCTACCAATAGCACAGTACACTGTTTGGATGTCTCAAGGGATTGATCAACCAGAATACCATTACTTTTTACTTTCATGACACTATAAAGGATATTCACATCAAAATTAAATACTCATAATTCAAACTGTAGCATCACACATGCATTATCTTTCATTTATTATGATTAAAAGTCATCCATCATTTGTTTGCCCAGCTCACCAAGTATGCCAAATCTTTTTCTAAAACTTTGATATCAGAAAATTTAAATAATCTGTTGACCATTCCTCCTATATTTCTTGATTTAAATAAAAAAACAAACAAAGGTTCTAACAATAATTCTCAAAGTACCCTACCCACAATATTATCCAATTTCACTGAACTCCATTTATAACAACCCTTCCGCTTTCTTCCATTTGGCCACTCTTTCATTAAAATTGATAAATTATCCCATACACTTATAGATTTAATGTTTTACAATCCTTTTATGTGGCACCTTGTCAAATGCTTTCTGATAATTCAGATACACCAAATCTACAACTTTATCCTCATCTATATTTACAGTAACATTTTCAAATAATATCAAAAGATTTGTAAGGCAATATTCTCCCTTACTGAAACCATGTTGACTATTCAGTAAGATTTTACACTTTATTAAATCACTTTGCAAAGTATCTTTTACCACACTTTATAAAATGTTTGCCACAACTGATGTAAGATGAACAAGTCCATAATTACTAGAACAAATTTTATTACCTCCTCGAAAAGTGAAGTAACACAAGTCAGCTCTAATCTTTTAGTTCTGCCCACTGATTCAAGAACTTACATAAAATAGTAGCAAGGGGATCATAAATCTTATCAATAATCTCTTTCAAAACCCATATTTAAATATAATCTGGCCCAGGATCCTTATCATTCTTAAACTTCCCAGTGTTTTATCAGAATTAATTCAGCCATCTTGTTTAACCTCATTTCCATCTAGCTACTGTCAATGATGATGAATGCTACTTAAACCTTCATTAGTAATTTATAAATAACAATTTTGTAACTTAGCCATCTTACAATATTCAGAAATGAGTGTTAGTTTATTACCAATTCAAGACCCTGCAAACATTTCACTTACTATTAAAGTATTTAAGAGTAATCCTCACTGTAAATTTGACATTTTTCTAATGTCCTGTTTTACCAACTTTTCTGATCCTCTCCCACAGTATCAGTTAAGTTACAATTCTACTATTTATTTTCATCCAACTGTGAGTCAACTTGGTCTTTACTTAGTCTCCCCAACACACACTTTTATCTATAATGAAAATCTGTACCTTGAATATTTAAGAACAACTTTTCAACAACATCTTTAATTATTTCAGCTATCCAATAGATCACTTACCACACTCTCATTGTTTGTGTTCTCCATATGCAGTAAAACATCAGAACTAATCAATGCACCCAGATATTTACCAATTTCCACCCTTTCAACCATTTCTATATACAAGTTAACAATAAATTTAAAATAAAATTTTTTCTAGTAGGTTCCTTTACCAGTTCCAGCAAAGAGAAGTTGATCTGACTGAAAACACTCAAGGCAGAGATACAGGCAACATTCCAGTGGGAGTTTCAAAGGGGCAAAATATAAAGAGGTCATGTGGTCTGTCAAATTGACCAAGATCATACTGAGAGATTTAAATGGATGTGTTACTTATATAAAACATGGTTCACTATGTTCAGATGTATTAAATGGACATGCTACTTACACAAAGTGCATCTAGGTCTACTAAAAAAAACATGGTACTTGAAAGAAATAGATGTATAAATTATACAAAAATTAAAACAGTAATATTTCTGCAGGTAAAAACTGCACAAACTAATGCCCCTTTTCAAGTTCATTAAACAGCATAAATGAAGGTAATTACCTCACCCCAGCGACCCACAACATCTAAAATTGCATTTCTTCCAACACTAAGGTTAACAATACACTTATTCACTGCTTTACTGCTTCTTTCTGGTGTCAGGTCCTCTTCAGCTATTTCCATCCAACCAAGAGAACGAACAGCAAACCTGATGGGTTTCTGTATAAGAAGACAGTCAATTTATGGCCAGAATCACAGTCCATAGACCATAACATAATAATGCAAGTTTTTTTTTCAATCATTATCTTTTGAAATAAAATTGAACTTACAACTGTCAATATTGAGGTTATTCTACATTAAAAAGATTATTCACTTTTTTATTCTAGGAACCATACATTTCTATATTTCCAATACAAAGTCCAATTATGACTTATTTTACAATTGCATTTTTTTTAAATCTAAAGAAAACTCTCCAGTACTATTATAACATTTATCCATGCCACTCAGTACCTGCTTTAAAATTGACAATTACTTCCTCTAATTAATTCCCTTTCTTCTAACTGTAACAAATTAAAAAGAGTCACACTAGTGTAACTGTCCACTTTATTCAACTTGTCAAACAACATTCATGAGATTCCCTGATTATAAGACAACTACATGGGAACAAATATCTTAACGTGCTGAAGAAACATACTGACTGAACGTGAGCAAATATACACAAAATGTCATTATTCTGTCATCTTGGTAATAACAACAGTCAAATACCAATGGAACATCAAGTCTCCCACAAGATGTCCCAAATGTCACAAGTCTGTCCACTTGATAACAGACATTAACTGTTTTCAACAATTCTACCACAAGGTGTCACAAATCTATATTCTCAAGGCAGCTGGTATGGTTATTAAAACTTTAAAATAATATACAGAACAAAGTTTCGAACTTCTTAGGTAATCTTCATTGTCATCATAATATCATAAGTGTGTTCACTTGTTAATAACAAATAAATACAGATTAAACAACAACAATTCTGTTACAGGATGCCACAAGTATGTTCACTTGATAAGAGATACTAACAACAACAACAATTCTACTACAAGATGTCACAAGTCCATCCACTTGGTAAGAGATACTTACTGAATATCAACAAATTTTACTACAGGATGTCACAAGTCTGTCCACTTGGTGAGAGATACTTAATACAGCAACAACTCTACCACAGGATGCCACACATCCATCCAGTTGATAAGATACTTACTGAATATCAAGAACTCAACCACAGGATGTCACAAGTATGTCCACTTGGTAACAGATACTAACTGACCATCAACAACTCCACCATTGAATATCACAAGTCCATCCACTTCATAAGAGATACTAACAAACAACAATTCTACTATGGGATGCCACAATTCCGTCCACTCCGTAAGAGATACTAACAACAACAACAATTCTACTATGGGATGTCACAAGTCCGTTCACTTGGAAAGAGATACTGGCTGAATACCAACAACTGTGATAGAAGATGTCATAAATATCTCCACTTGGTAACAACAAATGACAAAACATCAACAATTCTACTACTGAATGTAAACGCAAACTAACGTGGCAGGGGTTTAGTTTAGAGAGAGAGAAATCAGAAGAATTCTCTCTCCAACTGGGGTGTTCAGGAATGTTGTGGTTACTCTTTGTCCCCTTTCATGGAAGGTTATTGAATTTAGCTGTTTTGTTTTTGGACTCTTTTTGGGTGAAGTTGGTCATAATTAATATTATTCATGAACAAGGCAAAGGTAGCACCGGAGAAAACAGCCAGAACTCGTCCCAAAAGGCAGATGGCATAGTAAATGTAAACATAAACATGAAACGAAACAACCTGATTCAGGGCATGGCAATAAAGTTGCCTTGGCTGGGATCTAAAGATCCAATGCCAAAGTGTTTGCTGTGGGGGGGGAAATGGGAGCACCCCGAGATAAACCCACTTTCACAGGATAGGTGCCGGAAGTTTTACCTGTCCTATGCCCAAGACCTGAAAAAGGAAATACATAATATTTACTTGAGTTTTGCCCTTTAAGTACTTTGTTGTGTGATTTGTGATTCCTGAAATATGTTGTATGGTGAAATAAATTTGGTTGGTGCACTGGTTAATTTACTGAGTGATGCAGTTAGTTTGTTTCTGTGTTCTGCTTTTAAATAGTATTTAAAAATAGTATATTTCTGTTAGTCTGTTTCTTAGCATTTGTAAGTTGCTAATTTGATGTATATAATTTACTGGAGTGTTTGATGGTAGTTTGAATGCAGATCTTAGTATTTTGTTTTGTTGAGCTTGGATTTTCTGGAGTGTGTTATTTGACATATTATATGTGACTTGACATCCATACTCTATTAACGGATGGATGTAAGCCTTGTATATTTGGATAATGGTTTTTGGTGAGCATTTTGAGTGTTTGCTGGTTAGTTGTTAAGTGTGAAATGCGTCTAATTGATGAGTGTATGCTGTTGACATGTTTTTTCCATGTTAGTTTTGTGTCAAAAGTGATACCACGGAATGTGATGCGTTTGCTCATGTTAATGGGCGTACTTCCGAGTGATAATTTTACTTTTTCTAGAGTTTTCCTTTGTCTTTTTAGTTTTCTGTAGAAGATGATTGCTTGTGTTTTGGTTGGATTTAAAACTACTCTCCACTTGTTACTCCAGGTCGAGACGTTGTTAAGTGATTCTTGCACGCGAGACATGGCCATTACTGGGTTTCTGGAGGTGCTCCAAATAGCAATATTGTCTGCATATTGTGAATTATGAGTGTATGTCAAATTGGGGAAAGGTATGTCGCTGACAAAAACAATAGTGGAGAAAGGACTGATCCTTGGGGCACTCCTGCAGTTATATTGAATGATTTAGATATCCATTTAACTATAGTAGGATTTATCTTTAGATGAGTTAGCTTGTACTTGATGGCGTTGTGCCATACGCTGTCAAATGTTTTTTTATCGTGTAGAAATACACTAATGGTTACTTGGTTGTTATTAAAAGCTTTGTAGACTGATTCGATGAGTCATGTGAGGTGATCTGTTGTTTGCCTGTTTTTCCTAGAGGCATTTTGGGATTCTGGAAGGATATTATTTATTTCACAAAAATGAAGAAGACGGTTAGAGATAACCCTCTCCATCAGTTTGCCAAGGCAGCTTAACAGACTGATGGGATGAAAATTATCTGGATTGGTCCTGTTAGTTTGTTTCTTTGGAATCGTGGTTATGATGGCTTTTTTCCAAGAGTCAGGGTAATATCCAGTTGTTAGTGAAATGTTCATGATGTTTGTGAGGTGCTGTAATAGGAGAGTAGAGCTTTTTTTCAGAATAATGTTTGGTATTTGGTCATGTCTGGGGGAAGTGTTTTTCAAGTTTTTAATATTAATTTTTAGTTCAGTGATGGTAATTTTCCTGTTGATTGAACTTGAGTATGTTTCCAGTGTCTCACCAGGGAATTGTGGTGAGAATGAAGCTTGATTTGTATTTATGAAGTTGTTGACATGATGTTGGTGTTGTGTGTCAAAGTCGACTGAATTTAGGTTGCTGAAGGAGGATTCGCAGTAGTCGGCTTTCTCTACGTCCGTCCTTGCGATTCTATTGTTGTGTGTGATATGTTGTAGCATGTGATTTGTGTTTTTGTCGGAAGAAATACTCTTGAATTTTTTTCCAAAATTCTTTTGGATTGTTTTTTATTTTTTCCAAGTTTTTACAAAAGTTTTGCCAATTAGTTTCTTTTGCTATTTTAATTTCTTGTTTAATTTTTGCATTCTACTGAATGTATTAGCTCTGTCCACCAGTTAACAACAAACAGATATTGAACAAACATCAACAATTCTTTTATAGTTTACTGGTACAAACTTACTTTATCTGGTGTTAAGCTACACAATCCTTGTGGATAGCTTCTCCTCCTGAAATAAAAGAATGTGTTTGATAAATTAACACATACACATTGATACAGTAATGAAGAAACATTTAAATACATGAGAAAAGTAACACCCACACATTTCTAAATTAATTAATAAACACTTTATTAGTTTAGAAACAACAGCACACAAACATTAATTGAGTAAAGGTGAGAAAAGTATAAAAATGATCTAAATGCAATAACAGATAGATCATTACAGATGGAAAGAAACTGTTATCACAAGTCACATTGTATGGCATTAGTTTTAGATGTGGGAGATATATACAGTTGAGTCAAACTGTCTGTTCTTCCTGAAAAAATACTCAGTAAAAGCATCAGTGTAAGATGCATTATAGATATACTGACTACCACAAAATACATCACAAAGCATGGATGGATAACAAGCAATGATGACTTGTTTCAAGGATCATGGCTCTTGCTACTCATGTTTAAAATCTACACCATAGGTTTAGTCCATCTTGGAAGTCCAACTGATGCTGGGTACTAACCTTTACCAACAACAGTCTGGAGTAGCAAGGATGTAATTGAACACAAGATACAAATGTTGCAATGACATAGGAGTGGTCATCAATCTTGGTAATCCACAGCCATGATTAGAAAACTCAACAAAAGACATGCTAATGGGAACAATCTATCAATATCTTTTGAGAGCAATGGCATCTCTCTGGAAGAAACTTTAAAATACCTGGATGTAACTACCTTACCTTCACTAGCCAATAAACACCACGATAACCATCGTTACCATAAAGATCAATGCACTGAAAGTAGCAGCAAGAAAAAAGCACTGCTTGTGTTCTACCTGTATTATTTGCTCTTACCAGGATTCTACACCACTGGTGATTAGTATAAGGAGTACATAGTTAGACAATATAAAAACAATTCAAAAACTTGTTTTCACAGCTAGATGAAAGATGTAATTCATTCACTCACCATCAGAGCCATATTTCACCTCAAATCATCTGTAACATCAAAAATAATAAATAAGTCCAAGCAATCATAATTCTTCACTAGATCCTAGCCAAATAGAGACTATGTATTCCATAATCAAGATACTGCTCTATCATGTGGGACATTTCAGAATCATAATAATTCAACAGACATCACACAATCAGATGAATCACTAAAATGTACTCAAACAGCAGGAGTTCAGTTCCATCAAACTTCTGGCTAGAATAATAAATATGTATTCAAAGAGTTCATGTTGTTGTAAAGTATTTAATCTAATATTTGAGCTTAAGCCCCTACTTTCCCATACATACTTTATTTGATTTTCCCACTTCCTTGAAGGTCTTACATCTTGCATTGATGATGGAACAGAAGACCATATAGATTTATTCCGAGAGGGTGGTTCAGGAGTACTGTCTGAAATCTGAAAACACATTAATGCTAAAATACAAAATGTATTTGGAAATGAACTGATTTAAACCAAACAGTAACACCTCATACACTTTAATGTCTATAAAGTATATGGACTAAAGAACAAACATCCAGTTCAGCAATTAATACTGTAATATGTATGAAGTATATGGACCACAAAACAAACATCAAGTTCAGCAATTAATACTGTAATATGTATGAAGTTTATGGACTACAAAATAAACATCTAGTTGAGTGATTAATACTGTAATATGTATGAATATATATGGAGCACTAAATAAACATATAGTTCAGTGATTCATGATGTCCTAAAACCACATTGGTCCAAAAGTCTTGATAAAAATGAAATAGAAACCCTATAACCTAAGCACTTTTGATAGGTGGACCACTAAATAAACTAGTTCAATGATTAACACTCTATAATATATATAAAGTGTATGGACCATTAAATAAACATTTGGTGCAGTGAATCTAAGTGTTGGAAAAATTACAAAACAAGCTGAATAAAATGATGCAATGTCAAGTTGCTTTAGTTTGTTGTGTTTATGTGATATCGCTTACTCTTTTTGGATGGAGTTTCTGTAATTCTGCACATTACATCAACCCAAAACACACTAATCATTACTCTAACAGGTCAAGGGTGAAAGACCATGTCATTACATTTGTTTTCTTGTATTCAAAAATTTTATTGAACTACTACTTTATGTCAATAAAGTTTGGTATCAAATTGTAGATTATAATAGAAAATTTAATATTATATATAAGTTAACTTATTAGTATAAAAGTAAATATTAAAAGAACACACCTAAATATAGATTTCAGTGAGTCATTTGATATGCTGAATGCAGCACTGGTTAAAATTAGTTGTCAGTGACGTCAGTTTATTAAGTAAAGTTTAATACTCTCTTGTAATATTATACCTTTAATCACAGGAAGTGTTATCAATGGTGTTTCGAGTTAATAAATATGAAAATACATCCTTAACCACAGAAATATATCTAATGAAATAAATGGGTTAAAAGTCTAAATTACAATATACATGTTGACAATGAACTTATGTTCTTCCTATGTAACACATACTTTTAAATTATATGATTAATACAAGCAGAAGGTACGAAACCTTTATATATGAGTTGTGTTTTTATATAATTATTTAGTTTTTCAAGCAATAACCTAGAATTAAATATGAAAATCCTTAAAATGCCATAACAGTTCATACTTCTGTAATCTCTACTTCAGAAAAATAAACACTTATGTTAGGTAGTTTGTACAAGTTTTACGCTATTTCTTACACAAACAATTTCCAGTTGAATGTTTCACACTAAAAAAAGTTGTGAACTTTGAGAATATGTGTGAATTTCAAATGCAAAACTGAATTCCTGTATGACATTTTGTTAGCACTAACTTTAAAACATAAATATAATTCACTATTTAATTTAAGAAACAGAATATGCAGACTACCTAATATAAGTGCTAGGCTTAGATTAAATCATTAAGATAATCCTTATATTACACATGAGAAAGACAACATACCTGTAAGTTAGAGCCCTTGAAGATTTTTCTTGCTCTGCTCCTTTCATTCAGTGGTAAAGGTGGAGGGGCTTCTCGCTGGATGGTACCACTACTGATATGCCAGTAATAAGGTCCACTGTCATCTGCAGACAGCAAACAGAGAGGATACTTATGTAAGACACAACATTAAAACAGATCTCTAACTTATGACAATGCACTTGTTTATAGTAAATATTGATATAAAATGCACAAAGTGTGACAGAATTTAAAACAGACTATGCAGCTGTTGTTGCAATAAAACATTTTTAATTTTACCATCAACTAACACATAATTTCAAATACATATCTAAAATGATACAAAATGCTCAAACTAATCATTAATTTATTAGATACATCACATTTAGCAAATACCCCAAAATCAGAGCTGTGGAAATATAGAAATGTACCACAAGTTTGGGGAAAATCTGCAAATACATGAATCTACAACTATATATTTATCTATGTATTAAATGTTTAGAGATGATGGGGCATAAGATAACTGTAGATGCATAAATTTACAGCCATTTGTCACCTATTTAGAAAATGTATGACATAAGACAACTGTAGATGGATTAACTTAGTCATATGTCAGATGTTTAGATAAAAATGGGACATAAAATAACTGTAAATACATGACTTAATGATATATAACTAAGTTTTCACTTTTGTAAGGAAATATTAAAATCTAGAAATTCCCCTAATCTGAGAATTATTAGACTTGCTCTCTTGATATTTCCTTGTCTCTTGCTTTATTTACCACCCTTCCAAGAAGTATGCAATTTAACATAAATTACCTATTATAATATGATCATTGTTCAGGCAAAGCATAATTTTCACAGTCTTCAATATCATTTTGTTACATAACAATGAAATAGACAACCAGAACTCCCTTGCAACATGCACCTGTTACATCCTCTCTTTCAGAAATTGTCTATAGTTCTCTTTGACATTTAATACTACATTTCTTATACCAACACTTTCATCTATCAAATGATGTATCATACTGCACTCTCTTCTGTAAGGAGAACTGTCAATTTAATTTTCAGTTCAAATATGATTCACACAGGAAACACACTGACAAGCTTACATGAATGATTAATAGCTCTTATCACATAGGTGGAATGCCACAAAAATTGTAATAGCTATGTAACATTGTCTGCTTTATGCAAATTATTATTCTGTATTCACTGGCACATTATTTAATTAAATAGAAACTTATTTAGTGCATTTCTCCAATTAGTATAAAAAGTAGAGTTAAATGTCACAGACAGCCATGAGTATTAAAAATAAAAGACTAGGGTATGTATTTATTGTTTTCATCTTTATTCTTTATTTATTATGATAAAAGTAATCAAAATCTAGAAATAGGAAAGTTTTTATGTTAGATTAGATTAGTTTATGTCAAATAAATGACAATACCAATATAATAAAATATATTTATGACATATCCTTGTCAGCATCTCTGAGTAACTTGTGGATAATGTAATTTCATAGTGTAATGTGAGACTAAACTAAACTTTTGAACTTTATTTCAGAATATTTAAAGATTATGCAAATAAAATTTAAGGTTTGTGAGATGAAGAAGGGTATTTTTCATCTAAACCTGGAAATCCTTTAGGGTCATTCCATGTCAAAATCATCCAGATTTTGGAAATATTTCCAGGTGACCCCCTCAGAATGCCTTGAAAATTTTGACATGTGCTCATCTACCCATATAATGAAAATTTGCCAAAGATTAGATCAATATCTCTAATAGTTTCTGATTTACAGCTCTGTAAAACTTAATTAATTTTTGTTATTTTTGGCAAATTCATTTTCAGGCAACGTTGGCTGCTTAAAGCTGCAAGAGTAATGGTGCTAGGAGGCTTAAATTTGCTGCACTGACTGAATTAATCTCACAGAATTCAAAAATGGTCTCAAACCAAGTTTATCTCTCTTAGGATTTTCATAGTGAGGCTGTAAAATCACCTGAAAACCCAAAATCGTAAAAAACATTTGTTTATTTAATAAGCCATAGCTCTAAGACTTAATATGAGAAAAAGCTGAATTTTGTTTTCAAATTTTCTATAACATATCAGTTGATAAATCAGCATGCTAATATACAAAAGAAAGACAAACCCAAATACTATGTCTTCCTGTCATATCCTTTAAAACATATAAGCCTTGTAAGATTTACCAAAGGCACTTCCACAAGCTAAACAAACATTATTGTCTATAAATAAACAGTGTAAGTATGTATATCATGTGCATTCTAGTCTATATAAATAAGAACATAAGTATATTTCATTTGCAATACTATGCATCATATACACATATAAATACATTTCATCTTCAAACCTTCATGTTTTTCCCACCCAGGAGGTAACAAGTCATCATCAGTGTCACTTGAAGTATTGCTGGTATCTTCTTGAAGACAGTTACTATGAGACAAAGACTCACAATCCTTCTCAGTGTTTGTTTTCCCTATTTTCTTCCTCATAGGAACTGCATACAGGTCATTATTTACACTTCCCTGGATGTGAGGAATTTCTTTTTCAAATACTTCATCTCTGTCTCCAATCACTCCATGAACTTCTATTCTGTAAAAAAAATATTTTATGAAACAATAAAATAGCTGTTTCAATATCATACAAAAAAGAAAACAGTAGTTTTGAAAAATGGTTAATCCATTCATTACATAAAAAATGGAAACTTGTCGATGATATAATTAGTCCATGATGTATTAGTACAATGAATAAAAAAGGTTCCACTGGAGATAACTTTATGTCAATGTTGCATTGTTTTGTAATTCTGTAAGCCAGAGTAGAAATTAATCTCCATACTTCTTAAAATACATAACAATTATCAAATATGATATCTGAGCAAATCAAAGCAATTGCTATTTTGATTTTCACTGATAGTATCTAACACTTATTTTCAGATTTATTTTGTTCCAACACCATTTTATTGCAGTTATATGTAGTGGAATACACAACAGATTTATTTAGGGATGCACTGATTAAATTGTTTTTGGCCAATTCTGATAGTTGATGAGTATCCAGCCATATCAGCTGATATTAATATTTAGTATTAGTGCAAATAACATACTTTAAGTTACTGGAACAAACTTGGGCACTTTAAACTACCGGAACAAACTCAGGTACTTTAAACTATTGAATTTCTTTGTGAGTGAACTGTTGGAGAGAATCAGAAAATGGTCATCTATGAAAACCAGATGGATTATGAAAAGCACTTAGGAAAAAAATAGTGTGCTTTAGACACAGAAGAATTATAAGAGCTTCTTATTAAATGTAACTTCAGCAAGGCTGTTGTCTACATCACAGTCTTCAGACAGAATATAACTAGACACGGTAATATGTACTGCAGTGAGTATCAAAAAGTTCTGTTTATAAAGTTCACTACACCTCTATACTCTTTATACTATAATACATTACATAGCAGGTGTAGTAAAGCTGAGCCCATCACAGCAGATCAAGTATTGATCTAACAATATTTAAACTATCAAAGATACTACAATTACTAACAGAGTGCTGAAACTTACCTAGTTTCTTGTTTCTTTATATGATTTTCAGAGCTGCTGTCACTTTGGTGTTCAAACGATGGTTCACTTAATTGTAAAGAAGCAGCTTCAAGCCCAAGGTAATAGTCAAGAAAACTGTTTGTCTGCCTCTTAACAGCATGATCATTATCATTAGAATACTTCTTTACATTGTCATTATCGTCCGATGATAATGTAGCAGTGAAGATGTTTGGTGTCTGATCACCAGCAGACGTAGTACTGGAAATCAAGATACTTTAATAAAACTACTCTACAATAGCACAGGTACATGGGAAATCCCTGAACAAAAACTTGCTGGAACAAAGAGCAAAGGTTATAACAGAACTACATGGAATGACATGCAATTTGAAAGTTTGCATCTTATTTCTAAACATTACATCACAAATTCTACCTTGGCACCTACTATAACGTATTATAAAAAAAAAGGAAATGAAACAACAATAAAAAGTGATAAAAGCTTTAGTACCCTTCCCAAAGTCTATTCAGGACTAATAATTTATTTATGACATCATGATGGAAAAGCCTATTCATAAACACACAAGGTTATTAATATTTGTACAAGTTACACATTCTCCATGTTGTTAATCTTGCTACAGTATCGTATAGTTGATGTATTTAACATCTCTACATGTTACATATTCTCAATGTTGTTAATCTTGCTACAATATTGTATAGTTGATGTATTTAACATCTCTACATGTTACATATTCTCCATGTTGTTAATCTTGCTACAATATTGTATAGTTGATGTATTCAACATCTCTACATGTTACATATTCTCCATGTTGTTAATCTTGCTACAATATTGTATAGTTGATGTATTTAACATCTCTACATGTTACATATTATCCATGTTGTTAATCTTGTTACAATATCATATAGCTTATGTACGTAACCTCACTAGAAGTTAATTGATGTTAATCATATTACAAGAATCATATACTTGATATAGTTAATCAACTGCTAAACATAACCAAGTCAGAAGATTACATTCAAACTTCTTACATGTTATTTTCATTATCCGGTTCTAATAAACATTGATTTTCCAAGGCATCTGCAGGGTCAGTGTTTAGATCAACTCCCATGGATTCAATCTTCAGCTGAGCATAGCTTCGTCGGCTCTTTATAGAAGGTTTCCTATTGAGCTTGCATACAGCATCCAAGCTATCATACAGTGGATCATCTTCATCAGAGCCAGAGTCGTCTAAAACCTCCTGATTTCGATTATCATCGGCAGGGTCAAGATGATAGTTTGGATTTGAGAAACTCATTATGTTTTCTAAAAGATAAAAAAAATGGTCATTATTAACATGATGGTTTTTAAAATTGACACATAGCTATATCAAGATCACAAAAGTGAAAATGAAACTTCAACAAACATTAGTGAAACAAGTGTTAAACTTCCTTCATTTTATTTTAGCATTTCTAGAAGTTAAAGTACTCTTCTTGAGACTGGTTTTTGAATGATCATGTGAAAACTAATAAAATCAGAAAATATTTTAAATATTTGACATTATGTGCTAGACATAAAACAATGATCTATTACTTCAAACTAAACAGAATAACAGGATGCTTGAATCATCTGTCTGAAATTAAGGTAGCAAAAATAAGACACATTATCTGAAAGAAGAGTTTTACTAAACTAACCAAAATAATATTAACACTACGCAGCAACCATATAGCAATACTTAAACTGTCATTTAGAACTGTCTAACATTTAACAACATCCCATTGTCACTTAGAATTGTCTTAAAGCAGAGTTTGTATGTTGAAGAAAAAGTTAGATAATTAAAGTAGAGACAATAAATAGAGAGAAGTGTGAGTAATGGGAGCAGGATTTCGAGGTATACATTTGCTAACAATGACTTTTACTAAGTTAATATTGTACAATAAGAGTTAAAAGTAATAAAATGAATTGTGATTAGCCCATTCTATTCAGCAACAAATTTTAGCCCCTGGCTTGTGCATATAAAGAACTATTGAAAAGATGGAAAGCAAAAGCAAAAGAAATAGAGAAGGATATAAAGTTAAAGAGGTCATAGTTATATATGATTCCCTGACAAGGCATGTGGATAAAATAGTCTGTGAGATAAATAGGGAGAAAAAGAATCATATTATGCTACTCAGGAACACAGGTGGAGGATATAACTGACAAAGCAAGAGGTATGATAAAAGGAGCTAGCAGAGAAGCAGTTTTTGTCGTGTATGTAATAGCTAGTGATGTAGAAAAAGGTAGGTCAGAGGGGCTAATTAGTAAGTATACAGGGTGGATAAAGGCATTTAAAAGAAAAGGCCATAACTTACTATTGTCAAGGATACTGTCCAAAATTGATTGATTGATTTAGTGTTTTATGACACAAAGCAGCTAGGCTATCTGCGCCAAATGTCCAGTAAAAAGGTAAAAATAAATTAAATGTAGTAAAATACATAAAAGGAAATGAAGGTAAAACAAAACATCATTGAAAAACAGAAACAGTATAAAATCAATGTTGACACCTAGTCTACAATGTTGAGAGAAAGCAGAGTAAGAGAAGTTGTAAAGGACCTTCTCTTACAATATGGTAATGATCATAACCTGCCAGGAAGACTAACAGGTAAGTACAAGAATCACCGTCAGTCACCTGAAGTTGGCCTTTCCAGTCCTGGTTCCGGGTTATGTTGCCATTATCAAAAGGTAAAATAAGAAAAGTGTTAAAAGACATATAGCAAAATTCTAATAATTAGCCAAACGTCCAGTAAAAAGGTAAAAGTAAAGTAAATGTAGTAAAATTGGTAAAAGGAAACAAAGGTAAAAACAAAACAGCAATTAAAAACAGAAAATGGCATAAAACCAATGTTGACATCCAGTCTACCAAGTTGTAAAGGACTTTCTGTAGCATAATGGTAATGATCATAACCTGCCAGGAAGATTAACAGGTAAGTACAAGAACCACTGTCAGTCACCTGAAGTTGGTCTTTCTAGTCCTGGTTCCGGGTTATGTGTCATTATGGCCAGTACCAAAAGGTAAAGTAAGAAAAGTGTTAAAAGACATGCAGCAAAATTGTAATAACAACTCGCCAGGAAGACTAATGGGTAGTTCAAACAGCAGCAACAGTCACCTGAAGTTAGCCTTTCCAGTCCTCGTGTCGAGTTATTTAATGTTCTGCCATTTTCCAATGTCAAATTGAACTAGAGACATTGAAACTCTGAAAAGGGAACCACAATTAAAAAGGTGTAATGAATAAATATCAAACACTTAAATGAGATTAAAAAGATTAATGGCCATTAAAAAACTAAAAACTTTATCAAGGTGGACAGTGTCACCATCACCAATAACACTATCCAATGTTACAGACAAACCCTGGGACAGAACATGTTCTATGATTGATGTTTCAAGTCGAATTAGGTGGTCCGTGGTGGAGTGCTGTCGTTGGAACCCACACTGGGTGGGTGAGAGGAGGTTGTTTGATTCTAGGAACCAAACAAGACGAGCATTAACCATCCTCTCTAAGGTCTTACAGAGACAGCTCCTCAAAGCAACTGGATGGTAGTTTGAAGGAAACTTTGGATCTTTCCAAGGTTTACAGAAAGGTAAGATAATAGCTGGCACCAGGCATCAGGAAAAACATTCTCCTGCCAGATCCAGTTAAAAACAATTAGAAGAATATCAAAAGAAGCAGGAGAGAGATAATGCAGCATGTCATAGTGTACATCATCAGGACCAACAGATGTACTGCCAGACCGATGAAGGGCCATTTTCAGTTCCACCAGTATAAAGGGACAATTATAGTCAAAGAGACAGTCAGTTCGAAAGGAAAGAGGTGAACGCTCTGCCCGAGTCTTGATGGCCAAGAAGGTGGAGGAACAAGCAGAAGTGCTAGATACCCGGCAAAAGCTTTCACCTAGAGTGTCGGCGATACTCCGAACATCAGCTACCTCTTGGCCATCAGAGAGTAAGGTGCAGAGGGGGACAGAATTGTAGTGCCCACTGACCTTTCGAATCCTGTCCCATATGACCTTGGAACTGGTGGTAGAATATATGCTAGTTGTGAACTTAATCCAAGATTCCTTCTGGCTTTGACGTCTTACCCACCAAGCATGTGCACGGGCCCGTTGGAAAGTGATGAGGCTCGAAAGTGTGGGATATCTACGGAAAGTATCCCAGGCCCGTTTTTGAGCCTTCCGTGCCAAATGGCAAGCAGGATTTCACCACGGATGAGGATATCATGGAAAACGTGTCAAGGTTTTAGGAATACACTGAGCAGCTGCTTGTATAATACATTCAGTTAACCCTGCCACATAATTGTCTATTGATGGCTGATTCATGATGGCAGGATCAAGTTCTGCGAGAGCAGTGAAAGTGGACCAGTCTGCCTGATCCAGCTTCCACCTGGGCATGCGGGTAGGATGGCATCGACCATGGCCAGTCTCTCTCAAAAGTATAGGAAAATAATCACTGCCTAGTGGATTATTGTCAACCCTCCATGAAAAATGGGAAAATAATAAATGGGAGCAAACCAAGAGATCAATAGCTGTAAAGGACTGACTAGGTGCATGAAAATAAGTGGAAGAACCAGTATTGAAAAGAGAAAAATTGTGATCAGAGAGCATACGATCTACATTGCAACCCCTCCTATCAATAACAGCACTTCCCCAGAGGGGATGATGTCCATTAAAGTCCCCCAGGATTAGAAAGGGAGACAACAACTGTTCAACAAGAGCATCAAGGTTCGATTGATCATATTCTCTCAAGGGAACAGGTAGAGAAAACAAACAGTGATGGTATGACCCAAGGAAACACGGATGGCTACGGCCTCCAAGGGGGTGTTGAGTGACAAAGTTTTTCTGAAAGAGAATGTAATATAAGAAAATGGGGTACAGGTGTTGAAGATTGCTGCTCAGAGTCTTCAAGACGTGGTTGTTTACGTATAGACTGTTTTTTCACTATTTTATTTAAATTTTTTGTTGGAGGGGTGGACACATGCTGATCAACCAATAGTGCCACCCCTCCACGTACTCGTCCATCACACAGCCTGTCATTTCTGTACAGAGAAAACTGCTGAATGGTGACTGTATCAGCAGGTTTGAGAAATGTTTCTTGTAAGAAAAGACATACAGGCTGGTAGGAAGCAAACAGTGTTTTGATATCATCCAGATTAGAACATAAACTTCGACAGTTCCATTGTATCAAGGTGGCCATTTGTAATGACTAATAGGTGAATTGGGTGGAGAACCCTTCTGTTTATGACCACGTCTTTTTTCCTTACTGTCCTTAATCGGAGGAGGTCTATCGACCTCCATGGATCCTGCCCTGGGTCAACTGGGCAGGTCTTTGTTGTTGGAAGGGGATTCCAGTGACTGAGGACACGAACAAATGATTGTTTTGCATCGTGGGGTGGGAGAAAAAGATGTATCAGAAGAAATGCCTGTACTTGAAACCGAAGGATGTGGATCTTGAAGTTTGTTGGAATGTATGGGAGGAACAGAGATGGGTGTAGAAGTTGATTCATCAACCTTTTTAACAATGGAGGTCAAAAGGCTTTTCATTTGTTTTGAAAATGATTCTCTTGGAGGTACAGAGAGATCTGCCTGCACTCCCACTGTAGTTGTGGAATGCAGTGCAGCAACATGTGTCCGAGATGGAGTGGCAGACAGCAATTTCCGAGCCTCAGGATAACTAATGTTATGAGTCATTTTCAAACACTGCACCTCTTTTTCCTCCAACCATTTTGGGCAAGAACAAAAGTAGGAAGGGTGGAAACCATTGCAGTTGACACAATGTGGGTCCATGTGACACTCATAGGCATCGTGGTCCTTGCCACCACAATGACCACATGTCAGGGAACCACGACAGGATGTCTTTGAGTGGCCGAACCTCTGACACTGGAAACATCAGAGAGGGTTTGGAATGGAGGGCTGTACCCTGCAAATTAGATAACCTGCCTTGATGGTGGCAGGTGCACATGGTGATGTAAATGTGAAAACGAGAATATTTGTCGGCAGTGTAACTCCATCTTTGCAAGTGGAAATGTGCCTCACTGCAGAAACTCCTTGAATGGAGAGACCAGCGAGAATCTCTGACTCAGGGACGTTCTTCAAATCCCTCTCAACAATAACTCCTCGTGATGAATTCAAGGTAGCATGAGGGATAACCTCAATAGGTACATCCCCAATTGCCTTTGAATTCAAGAGGAGTTCACTGTGTTGAGATGTGGATGTTTCAACCAATATGTTTCCAGATCGAAGCTTCTTTACTGACTTTGGAGAGTCAGCAAGTCCCTCTAGTCCCTTCTGAATAAAAAAGGGGGACATCTGCCCTGAAAGTTTTTCTGAAAGAGAATGTAATATAAGAAAATGGGGTACAGGTGTTGAAGATTGCTGCTCAGAGTCTTCAAGACGTGGTTGTTTACCTATAGACTGTTTTTTCACTATTTTATTTAAATTATTTGTTGGAGGATCTATAGGAAAAAAGGAAAATTTCAGTACCCACTGACCCCACCCACCATGGAGCCCTACAAGGGGATGCACTACAATGTCATGCAAGGACATTGCAGCAACACCAGGGTTTCGTGAGCACTATACCCAAACACCAGCATCAGACACAGTGTCCACAACACCCGTTGAGAACTTCCAACACTGGTACTTGGTTGACTCTAGCCCAAGCGGACCAGCCGATTGACCCAAGGGGGCCCACCCATAGGCCGCTTGTCTGCAGAAATTCAAGGCCAAAGTGGTGTGTTAGTGTTGGACCCCTCAACCACCAGGATCCTCTCCTCCCCTTCACAGGTTGCCATGCACAGCAAACACGTGGGTGGATGTTTAGATCCCAGAGGAGGTAAACTGAAAGAACAGAACCTTCCCTGGGAGGTCCCCTCACCAAGAACAGGAATCCACACCAAGGGGTGTAAATGTGACAATATTCTTTTACAGTACGAACTGTACAACGTTATTAAACATTTCACTCTTGATAATTTTGAAGTGGGGACGAAATAAACAACTCTGTTTACAAAAAACAATAATATAACAGTAATAATATAATATAACAATAATATAATACACATCACTTGATGGATTAAAACTTTCGTTTTTTAATACTAGTTATAAATAATGTTAAACGTCAGAATTGTTGGCAGTTTGTGTAAACATACTGATGTGGCACATAGGTATGATTTTATAGTTTACGTAATCAAATTACATTGAAGACTATGTTTTCCCTGAGTAATATCTATATTATAAAAAGTAATTATATAGAATTGAATAACTGATATTTACTATTACTGGTGTTGTTCTTGTGTGAAATGAACTTCATTTACATTAACATTTTAAGGAGGAAACATTTGTCATATGAAGATGAGAATAACGAAATGTGTTGTTATTTATTGTGGAAAACACTTTTTCTGACTGAGTTTAATAAAATATCTGTAGGTCTTTATTAAAATAGATTGGTTTGTCAGTTCTTTAAATGTAGAACAAAAATTCTTTAACTTTGGAAGACAAAATGCATGAACTGTATGAATAAAACTGAAAGATCAGTTGGTGTACATAAACAGGTATTGGTTCTTACCTTTCTACGAGTAGCTAGACTGACAAGGTGAACAAGACATGCACCTATACTCTTAATAGTTATGGGAAATATAGCAGCTAGACTGACAAGGTGAACAAGTTGTGCACCTATACTCTTAATAGTTATGGGAAATATAGCAGCTAGACTGACAAGGTGAACAAGACGTGCACCTATACTCTTAATAGTTATGGGAAATAAAGTAGCTAGACTGACAAGGTGAACAAGACGTGCAACTATACTCTTAATAGTTATGGGAAATGAAGCAGCCAGACTGACAAGGTGAACAAGATGTGCACTACACTCTTAATAGTTATGGGAAATGAAGCAGCCAGACTGACAAGGTGAACAAGATGTGCACTACACTCTTAATAGTTATGGGAAATGAAGTAGCTAGACTGACAAGGTGAACAAGATGTGCACTACACTCTTAATAGTTATGGGAAATGAAGTAGCTAGACTGACAGGGTGAACAAGATGTGCACTACACTCTTAATAGTTATGGGAAATGAAGCAGCCAGACTGACAAGGTGAACAAGATGTGCACTACACTCTTAATAGTTATGGGAAATAAAGTAGCTAGACTGACAAGGTGAACAAGACGTGCACCTATACTCTTAATAGTTATGGGAAATGAAGCAGCCAGACTGACAAGGTGAACAAGATGTGCACTTCACTCTTAATAGTTATGGGAAATGAAGTTGCTAAACTGACAAGGTGAACAAGACGTGCACTACACTCTTAATAGTTATGGGAAATGAAGTAGCTAGACTGACAAGGTGAACAAGACGTGCACTACACTCTTAATAGTTATGGGAAATGAAGTAGCTAGACTGACAAGGTGAACAAGGCATGCACCTATACTCTTAATAGTTATGGGAAATGAAGTAGCTAAACTGACAAGATGAACAAGATGTGCACTACACTCTTAATAGTTATGGGAAATGAAGCAGCCAGACTGACAAGGTGAACAAGACGTGCACCTATACTCTTAATAGTTATGGGAAATAAAGTAGCTAGACTGACAAGGTGAACAAGACGTGCAACTATACTCTTAATAGTTATGGGAAATGAAGCAGCCAGACTGACAAGGTGAACAAGATGTGCACTACACTCTTAATAGTTATGGGAAATGAAGCAGCCAGACTGACAAGGTGAACAAGATGTGCACTACACTCTTAATAGTTATGGGAAATGAAGTAGCTAGACTGACAAGGTGAACAAGATGTGCACTACACTCTTAATAGTTATGGGAAATGAAGTAGCTAGACTGACAGGGTGAACAAGATGTGCACTACACTCTTAATAGTTATGGGAAATGAAGCAGCCAGACTGACAAGGTGAACAAGATGTGCACTACACTCTTAATAGTTATGGGAAATAAAGTAGCTAGACTGACAAGGTGAACAAGACGCACCTATACCTTAATAGTTATGGGAAATGAAGCAGCCAGACTGACAAGGTGAACAAGATGTGCACTTCACTCTTAATAGTTATGGGAAATGAAGTTGCTAGACTGACAAGGTGAACAAGACGTGCACTACACTCTTAATAGTTATGGGAAATGAAGTAGCTAGACTGACAAGGTGAACAAGACGTGCACTACACTCTTAATAGTTATGGGAAATGAAGTAGCTAGACTGACAAGGTGAACAAGGCATTCACCTATACTCTTAATAGTTATGGGAAATGAAGTAGCTAGACTGACAAGATGAACAAGATGTGCACTACACTCTTAATAGTTATGGGAAATGAAGCAGCCAGACTGACAAGGTGAACAAGACATGCACTACACTCTTAATAGTTATGGGAAATGAAGCAGCCAGACTGACAAGGTGAACAAGATGTGCACTACACTCTTAATAGTTATGGGAAATGAAGCAGCCAGACTGACAAGGTGAACAAGATGTGCACTACACTCTTAATAGTTATGGGAAATGAAGTAGCTAGACTGACAAGGTGAACAAGATGTGCACTACACTCTTAATAGTTATGGGAAATGAAGTAGCTAGACTGACAGGGTGAACAAGATGTGCACTACACTCTTAATAGTTATGGGAAATAAAGTAGCTAGACTGACAAGGTGAACAAGACATGCACTACACTCTTAATAGTTATGGGAAATGAAGTAGCCAAACTGACAAGGTGAACAAGATGTGCACTACACTCTTAATAGTTATGGGAAATAAAGTAGCTAGACTGACAAGGTGAACAAGATGTGCACCTATACTTCAACAGCTATGATAAACTAAAGGTAGCTACATCAACAAGATGAACATCCAAGAAGCTCAACTAACTACCAGATAAATAGCCAAGAGGTTTATCTCCCTATTAAATGAACAGCCAAAAAGCTCAACTGACTATTAGATAAGTAGCCAAGGAGCTAGAGTGATAGTGTGTGAAACAGATCTAATAGAATACAATAGTATTTTCAGTTTCCTAATTGTCTATTACAGTTTTTACATGCCTTTTCCCCAACATACAAGTTCAAACATATGATGTACGTGCAAACAGAAAATAAAAACAGTAACTGTGCATCACTCTGGAGGTCAAGTACTTGTGAGCGTGATTATGACTGAAATAATAAAATGGTTAAATTGGAAACAAGTCAGGTACTGTAGGTGCGTCTGGAAAGCATGAACTGAAATTGCTATACATTACAAATAATGTGAACACATCCAGTGAGCATTAACAAGGCCTAAAGGATCACACAAGTTAGGCTTATTGGAGAGTGCCTAATACCTCCCCCTAAAAAAAACAAACAAACCGGGATTTAGTTTTAAAGAAAAAAAATCACAAACTGTAACGTTCGAGGATGTTAGTGTCATGGTAATTTATTAGTTACAATTATAATAGAATACAAATTACAAAGACTAAACACGTATTACTTTAATATGATTTTGACGTCATCGTATGGGGAAGAAATGTCCATGGCAGAGTAAGACTGATGAATTGGAAGCGAAACGTTAGATTTTTATACTCCAACAAACTGTCCCCCGCTAGTACAGCGGTATGTCTCCGGATTTACAACGCTAAAATCAGGGGTTCGATTCCCCTCGGTGGGCTGAGCAGATAGCACGATGTGGCTTTGCTATAAGAAAAACACACAAACACACTCCAAAAAACTTTCCAGGCCACAGTTAACACCTACCTATCTACCAACGCTACAGTATAACTACTACAACCCTAGTGTTGGCTACAGTAAAAGCTGCATTTCAGTATGTAGGTCACACCGATTCAAACATTTCAGGGTTCATCCAAAGGTTGGAGCAAACGTAGAGGGGAGGAATACGGAAAAAAATTGTGTCGCAACAATAAGGCTTAAAACAAGAGTATGACTAAAATTAATATCGTGTATCGAATACTATTGTACGTTATCACACATATCTTAGACATTTAAAAATGTGATAAATGTAAGTCACAATGAGTTTTATTATCGTTGTGCATAATTCTTAATTTAAATTACAAATGTTAATAAAATACCAGTATATAAAAATGCTTTTACATTTGTTAATCACGTTTCTCTACCAAGAACAAAATATGTTCGACCAACGGTTGTTTTGGTAATAAAGTTACATATAATAAAAGCTACTTTTATCCTTTAACAATATTTTATATTTATCCAACGTTTCGTTAAAGGAACTTCATCAGGGAAAGTATTACGAGAAGTAATTCCTATGACACTAGCCTTAATGAAGCCGCAATGGCGAAACGTTGGTTAGAACAAGCAATTTATTACTATCACCTCAGGGCCAAATTCCTTTGTTTTTATATTTTAAATCTAAAATTTCTAAACCTCTCCACTTCGCACTACAGAAATCAAGATTCATTTTCGCAAAATATAATGTCATATTCTAATGTAAAACAGTTGTCGATATATAACCGCTTTCAAATTATGTGCTTTATAACTGTTCATTTTCAAATATTTGTGACACTTCTCGCGACCCAAAGGGTGCTTACGTAAAGTCATTGAGAAAAAGAGGAAGAAAACGTGTTTTAAATAAACTTTTAGAGATTAAATATATTATATATGAACGGATATCATTTAACTTGCCAATCCAGTATTTCAAGGTATGCGTTAAAAGTTTAATTCCAGACCCAAGTCAGGTCAATGAACTTACATGTGGGAGATGAGTACACGCTTGACAACCAAAAACACGGAAACTGTTGTTCAGTCAAGTGTTATTTCGAAAATAAACAACGAATTACGTAGCGATGGCATTATAGTTTAGTAACACAACTCCATCTGTTCACTGCACCTTCTACTGATAATATACACTGTTCTCTTGAAATAACGCCAAAGACGTGAACTGAAAAGCCGTTAAATAAAATGTTATTAATATATATGGACAACACGTGTGGTTACGTTTGAAAACAGCTGGTTGCCATTTGGATAAGCAGGTAATCTTGGGATGTCAATTCACGTGAACTGCACACAGTGGCGTTTCCTTTCTTCTGAATCATACTGAAATCAGTTTAAAAAAATAAATAATAATGCTGTTCATCGTTTTACGTACAGTAGTTCACACTATAACAGTTGTTATTCATGGAAATGGTGATATATTATCTAACACTACTGTCGTATCCCAGTCGACCCTGGCATTAATTGAAAGACCTCTTCAGCATTGGATATGGCAGCTGTGGTGTAGTTGACATATTATAACATACCAGTAGAAAGTTTCAAAATTCTACAAAATATATGTATTTGTGGCATTTCACTCAACTCACATTCTTATCTAACCACAGAAAATCGAATATCTGATTACTAATATGTACTAAAGTAGTTATTTCAAAACTAATTAGTTATTAATGTTTTTACATTTGTTAAAATTCTCAGACCTAAACAGAACGCTGAATTTGTAAAGAGAAAACAAACTGCACAGTCAACCACTTGGAAACTCAAAAACGAAAAGTTCAGACATGCTTATTGCACGAGTATTTTATTTAAACTATAGAAATGTAACATTTCCATGAGTACGAAACGACAGAAACTGATATGAAAATCAGCTTTTAAAAATTAATTTTGATGCTACTTTATTAGATGAAAATAATTTCAATAGTATGAAGTATGTAAAGTTTTATAGTTTAAAGTTTAACAACACGTATATCCATAAGAGTAGTTCTTAGTAGGGCTTACTAGTTTTTTATTTCCTGTACTACGTTTTCTATTTTTATATTCATACGCAGAGAAAGAATAAATATTATTCCGTTAGTAGAATGTGTAGACATATATAAAGTTGTGCTATTTCAAGTCACTGTTTAAAACTAAGATCTGTGGAACTCATACTTCGAAAGTCGTTCACAAAACTTACTTGTACACAACACCTTCCGACATAAATTGTTAACCATTCTAATGACCGTATCCTGGGTATAGCGAACCGTGAGACCAAAATCGGGTCAGCTAAGTTCAACAGGGACGAACACAAATACGTTTTCACAAATGACATTACTGACTGATTATTCTATACTTTCACTCGTAAGTTCTTGGAATTATAGGATAATAATCGTGTAACTATGTTGTGAGCCTGAGTCAAAACACATTTACGGTGAACGTTAAATATCTCTGTATTGTGTTGGTTTTTCTATGTTCGTCAGATAATATTAAGTAAAATAATGGAAAGTCCAATCTATCGTTAACGATAATCAAAACTCTTTTTTTATTTATATTCCTCGGTTAGCGCAGCCAACGTTCACAAATAAACAACGCCTCGACCAGAAATCCTACTTACTTGGTAATTTATTTGGTTGAAACACAAACTCGTATTGACATGACTGACAAGGAGCAAAGAAAGAAATGCACAGATTTTAACCAAATTCGCTTTTTTATATGTGGCTCACTTTTCCTGAACTTCATTAAAGCTGTAGGCAGAAAAGCCACGTCCACCACACTGTGTTAATCTTCCACCCAAATAAACAATAGTTATCGAGAAATAACTAGAAAATTATAACTAATATTACACAAAGTACACAAACCTACTAAACCACAAACTGAGTGTTTATGTATATTATAAACTGCATACCCAGTAAAAGATACCAATTAAAATCGTGGGGAAAGACAAAACAGAAAAATAAAATACAAGCAGGATGAGTCACATGGGACTGTATTACAAACAGCATGTGGCTTCCACGGTTTGTAGATGTTTATTGTGGTACGTAGAACAGGTTTGTATCAGGTTAAACGAAAGCCAAAAGTAATAAATGGTCTCTACAGAAAGAAACTTTGCTGACGTGATGGCGAAAACATGCAGATCAAGAAAAAAAAGAGGCCTAATCTAAAGCTTATCGGCAAAAAATATACGTTCCTGACGATTTTTTAAAGTTTTATTTCTCCTTGCCTGAGTCGCTTACAACAGAAGCAAGGAGTATAAATAGCATCTTCTTTCTAGGGAAGGATGATAGATTGAACTATAATCATTAAACCGACAGGAATCGCGTCCAGGGTTAATCTAAAGCCGTTATGTATGTATCTCTTTACAGTACGCTAGTCTACTGTTTTTATAACTCTCTAAAGGACACACCCATCCAAACCGTTGTGTAACACTATTTTTGTTAGATACACATCCAAACTCACATTTAATGCTGTATTTTTGTTAGATATTCAAACTCTTACTTAACGCTGCACTTCTGTTAGACGCAATTCAAACTTTTAGTTAACGCTGCACTTCTGTTAGACGCAATTCAAACTCTTAGTTAACGCTGCACTTCTGTTAGACGCAATTCAAACTCTTAGTTAACGCTGCACTTCTGTTATACACTTTTAAACTCATACTGAGTATTGTTAGACAATTAAGTTATACTTAACGGTAGTTCTGTAAGATAACAATAAAAACAAAAAATGTGCACATGATCACAGATGTGAAATTAAAATTAGTTCTTGTGCTTTATTGTCTGTTGTCGTGCAATTAAACAAAATATTTCATCACTTTCATAATGATAATTTTTAAGCCTGGGCTACCAGAACAGATCCAATGTTTTTTATAGTTTAAAATAAATAGCAGAAACTATAAATGTGCCTTTTCTTTTCTAAACAAAACTTAGTTCTGCTTTAAATTTTATAGAAAGAGCACATATATAAATTTCAATAAATTTAGTTCAAACCACTAGCTTTCAATTTTCTGTTGTTAATTTTATGACACCCAACTTGGTTATTGCTAATTTAAGTCCACACCTCAGAACACCATAAAGTCATTCAAACAACACTCCAGTATATTAATTCTTAGTTAGTGTTATGTCTTATATCAAGAAGAGGGAATGAATCAATCTCCAAAACTTATGATTCTCAGATGTATTGGATGTAGCAGATATAGTGTATCTACATAAATATAACAGTACTGTTTTCTACCCTTATAACTACTTCATAGGATATGGATAGATCTTCACCAAAATTGGTGTCAAAGTTCATTAGGTCCAAAAAAATTTTCAGCTTTGCATTTTGTGGATTTTTTACCACTATTTTGACCCATGTAGATCAATCATAACTAGACATGATATGGAGGTTTGTCGAGCCCATGCAGAAATATGTATAAATTTGTATTTTTTATGAGTGTTATTTTACAGCTATATGTAAGGAAAGCAACTTTTCATGTCCTAAGACAACTTATCATTAATCATGAATTTAGATAACTTCAGTCCATGGGACAAGTACTTCAGCTACTTTCACTTATTTATATACATTCTTCTTTACGGAACTATTCTGAACCAGAAGAATCTAACTGACCAACAAAAAGTCAAATATCTATGACTGTAATAAAGAAGTTTCTAACAAAATTCATCATGTCACTGTAATACTGGCCAACTTGCACATACAAACTAAAGTTAGAATCAGTTCTTCAGTATCTTCATCTGGGGGAAAAAATTGGATTTATTAATCACATAATTCTGACATTTTCTACATATCCAGTGGATGACATTTTGAATTAAACTATAATCCAATCACTCGATTACTCTTGGCACTGAGACAAAAAATCATTTTGATCATAAAACTAATTACCAGGTCAATTGGGTTGAGAAAATTTTCACTCCTCCACATAAAAAATTTTCTCAACCCATATATATATATATAAATTTCTCCACAAGTGGGTTTTCTCGACATCACTGATAATTTCCAGTTCATATTTAAGACAGTTTCCACATTACCTGTAATACTTGTAGAACAATACACAAATAAGATGTACAGTTACTTGACAAACTTAGTGTTATTACCCTTAGTCTTGTAAAAATTCATCATGCTTTCAAAACTGTATAGCAATGTTGTATGAATTACTAATACTCAGTAGGTTGTGTCATGAAAGCTGCAAACTACAAATCATAGTCTTTAAATTTGGTGTGGCAATTCAATTTCATATTAAAGACACCTGTTCACTCATGCTAATGTTACCCACAAATGGACACCACTTATACACTGTATTAGGCCACGTTTATTAAATAAATTATTCAGTTCTTTTATTTATCATATATTTTTTACTATTAACTAGATCAAACACAACATTACACAGCAAAGCTCAAAGTAAAGCATCACTTTTGGGTATGTTAGAAATCACTATACATTTTCCATACATAAATTGGGGTTTGGCAGAAAATATATTACATTTAAATACAGAAAAGAACCCAATACTTATAAATACAAAATCTGCACAAATTTACAGTTGCAACACACAATGGCTTGTTTCAAATACGATATCCATGAACATAAAATAATCAGGAGAGTTAAACAAGGACTACTTTATTAATACACAATAATAAAAATATGCTTCACTTCAACATTTTAAATATTTAAATCACAAAAAACTTCACTAATAACACAAGTCTGGGATGGTTTCATTGTCTTGGAATATTTACATGTTCGATAGTAAATCCTATACACTGAATCCAAAAATGATTTCAATTTTCCTCCTCACATATAAAGTTTTAACAAAATGTCATCATACAAAAACATCAAAAAAGACAACACAGATTATCAAGACTAAAATACTTAGTTTTCACAAAAAAAATCAAGATGAAACAGGATACATATTCATTTCCCATCAATGTTCTTCCCTTCAGATTGTTTCTTTTCAATACACATAATATTATAAAATGTTCACTCTCATATACAATTAATAATTTGATCTAGAAAAGTTTTATTTCTTCCAAATTAGTAAAAACTCCCTACTTGATAGAAGAAAAATGAATATTATTTTGAAATCACTGCAGCTGAATTATGGAAAATATGCTATTAAACCCAAAAGAACTATTATGAACTTTAAAATTCACAAGCCTAAGCTATTTACCAGCAAAAAACATTAATATTGCTAGACAACCTTCGACACAGAGAACTTGACTAATAATGATACCTATTAAAACATTAATATTGCTAGACAACCTTCAACACAGAGAACTTGACTAATAATGATACCAATTAAAAACATTAATACTGCTAGACAACCTTCGACACAGAGAACTTGACTAATAATGATACCTATTAAAACATTAATATTGCTAGACAACCTTCAACACAGAGAACTTGACTAATAATGATACCAATTAAAAACATTAATACTGCTAGACAACCTTCGACACAGAGAACTTGACTAATAATGATACCAATTAAAAACATTAATAATGCTAGACAATCTTCCATCAAAGAGAACTTGACTAATAATGATACCAATTAAAATATGTTAAATGCCATAGTAAACTAGAGATAGAAATATCAGTGATTAGTTGGTTTGATATTGTAATAAAGGGATAGAATCATTAGTGATCACTTGGTTAGATGCTGTAATAAACTAGAGATAGAAATATCAGTGATTAGTTGATTAGATTTGACAGTAGACAAATTTCAATGTACTGCTACACTTTCAGTGAGAAATAGGCATATACAGCTTTTTATTTTTACTTTACACATTATAAGCTATATCAGAAAAGCCTAATTACCTAAAACACAGAATTCCTGACTAGATCACACTATAGAAAATTGTAAAGCTATTCAAAGCTTAATTATAAGTAAATAGGTAGCAGCTCACAACAAGCAGAATGTATCTGCTACAGCATCTTTTCATGGTATTTACTAGCTTGAGAAGAGTACCAAGCATACTACAGAGATGTGATGGCCAGGCTGGTCACATTTTGTACAATGATCCAGAAGAAATACTAAGACTGGTTACTTTTGTTATATGGATCTAATTGTAATACTCATTGACCAAACTGATCATGTTTCTTACAGAAATTTAATGGTAATACTAACTGACGCAAGTGATCATCCGTGATAATGTAAAAACCCACTCGTAGAGAAATATACATACGTAAAAACAGCTGGTCGAAAAGTTGTTCGCTCCTCTACGTAGGAGTTTTCTCTATCCATACCAGCCATTTTTACATATACAAAATGATCATGTTTCTAACATGGATCTAACAGTAAAACTAATTGTCCAAACTGATCACATTTCTTACAAGGATCTAATGGTAATACTAACTGGCCAAACTGGTCTCTCGTTGTATAAGAATCTAATAGTAATATTCCCAGACCAAACTGTTTTGCATTCGGATATATGCAAATAAGTTCTCTTAACACTTGAAATATTGTACACAAGTATGCAGGATAATACAGTGGTTACTAAGTGCCCAGTCAAATTCTAGACTTGTAATCACCTGTATTTATACAATAACAGATTTTATCAATAAATGGATTATTCTCTCTGTCTGGATATTTATTATAACAGTACATTACATTAAACAAAACTCTTGAAGGAAATTTTTGTAATTACCTGTTTCTTAAAAACCATTAAAAAAGAAAACAACAACAAAAGGTCTGAAAATAAAACAAAGAATGAAGACAGAAAAGGAAAAAAAGCCATTTGTCTACACATACATAAAAGAATTATAAATCCATTCCTTGTATTTAATACACAAAAAACACACACACACACACACACACATATACTGATTGTTAACCTGGAAACAATATTGCCTGACTGATACCAAGCTGGTTTTAGTGCTCCACCCATAAGACACACCTCCCTTTTCTTGTTTTCTTATAATTTACGAAAATTATTAATGCAGTTTCTCTAATAACTTTTTGTTAACATTTACTGTTTTAGAAATTCCTGTATAATCATACAAAATACAGCAGATCTGAAGCTTCAATAGGCTTTGGTAAAACACGAATACAGAATCCAAGATTTAAGCTGTTACAAAAGCATAAAAATCTCATACCCACTATAGCCTAACATTATATAAGTGAATCAATTACTTCAGTGTAATAAATAGGAGGCATTATATGCAAAAATAAATTGTTGGTACTTCAAATAATACGTTGTGGAATCAAGATTTACTTTATTTGATACCACAGAAATATGTTTAATTAGTGGCATCCATGAACTACCGAGTAGTTGGCTGTTGTTTTGATTAATGACTGCTGATGTTCCACTATCTTGTGCTTGGTAATAGCTTCCTTTGATCATAAAGAACTTGACTAATAATGATACCAGTGAAAAACATTAATACTGTCAGACAACCTTTGGTGTTTTCTCTTCTGTATATTATTGTATACTTAAACCGAGTGCTATAAACCATGTTCTGGGAACTAGGGACTTTTACCTTTCTAAAACTGTCTTGTGGTGTAGAAGGACTTCCAGTGATGTTAAGTTTATTCATTACCCTTCAAAGTTTTTCTACTAGACATTGAATGTATGGAAGTAATGGATTTTTCCTTTCATTGTGATTATCAGTTGCTGATTCATTACTAGTTCTGACAGGTGAGCTACATGATGAATCATTTAATGTAGATAACTGCTATTCCAGGAAATACTATTGTTATCTAAATGTGACAAGAACAAGAAAAAAAAACAAATAAGCATACAGTGACATGGACAGAGGGCAGTAGATATTTATATTGGCTGCAGAATGATGAAAATCAAAATAGCATTAAGAATGGATGGTAGATACAGAAACCAACAGTAGAGTAACATATCTGTACGCAACTTGTAGGTAAAACACTATTACTAGCTCTTATCATTATACAATAGACTGATTAAAAACTATACGCTTGGAAGTAGACTTTGTTTTACACATTGTACAATATGGTGTGAGACCAAGAAATTCAAATATATATTGATTGTTATAAGTTATTTACCTCTGTGAAGCCACATTGTCAGTGATAGAAGAATGAACAATAGCATATTAAATAAATTCATTAAATACAATGAAGAAATATCATGCAGTAATAACTGTATTGTTTTGGAAGAATTGTTACATGCTTGACTGCTCATTTCAATTATGAAAATTAATGAGGACAGAAAAGCAGTAACATGCAGCACAGAGGGCAGACTCAGTCCATTCTGAAGTATTCAAGGAAGTCTATTCCCTGAGGACATAGTACTTTACATGTAGCAGTTAACTAAGCAGTTACCTCTTTTTTACAGGAAGGTTGTGCCACACTTAATTTTGATAACAACCAAACCAACATATTTGAACAACAAGCTTGGAAAAAAGCTAGAAAATGTGTTTATATTAATATTTTGTTAATAAACTAAGAAATGAACACTTACAGAGAAACATTTTTTATTAATTTTTTTCTTGCTAGAAGCATAATACAACTGCATGAAGTAATTCTCAAAGATGTTTCTAACTACACAGATAACTACACATTTTACAGCTTTAAGATTACAACTTCACACTGTCTTACATAGACGGCTTTGATTATGAACTCAGACAATAAGATATCTACACATTTGACAAGATTTATTGAAAATTTCTTTGGATTCTATACCTTAATGATGGTTGAGGTTTTAAATAAAAATGTGTCAATGTTCTTTAAATAATACTTATACAAGGTATAAGGTTGTTTGTTTTTAATCTTGTAGTTTTGCTCCTAACTAACCTAAACATCTTCAATGAATGATTAGAAGGTTAATAAAACTAATAAAGAGAAATGATCTGTATTTGATAGATGATAAGTTTATATGAAACTTGTTAGCTAATAAACAAACATTCATATTTCACTATACCTAACATTCTCCTTTTATTTATATACATACTACAGCATAATAAAATTATCCAAAGTTTCAAAATATTATTGTTTGCATTTAGCTAATTACCAGGTTAGCCTAGAAATGAAACTCAATTTCAGGTATTTAAGTTTTTGATTGTTAAATTTGAGTATTACATTGTCAGTAGAGATGCTAGAGAGAATATAAGAAAGTTTTATATTTCAAACAATGTGACTGTAAGCTGATGTGAGTAGTAGTGGATCCTAGCACTCAACAGAATCTCAAAAAGGAATCCAATTTCCTGGAAAATAAACATTGGGTTTAAAATGTTTACTTTTCTCAAAGAAGGGTGTGCAAGTACAGCCTTAAAAGACCAATTTTTCCTTGTTGCCTATAGTACATGTTATGTAAATGAGCATTTATTAACATTAAGCTTAATAACAACATTCAAAGTTTAGAGAATATATGTAGCTTAAAGCTGTAAGGAAAGCCTAACCAAAAAATCAGATAATTAAAAAAATATCAACTTACCCCATTCTCTAACACTTGAATGTATCACATTACATCAAATAATGCATAAAATTTCAAAAGGATATTTCAAAACAATCCTATAATTTTCTCAATCACTGTCAATTTACACAGATTTATCAGTAGCTTAAGACTTGACCTTCAAAAAGGGTGTCAAGTAAGGCTAGGAAACAATGTTTTAGCATTATTCTTAGCTAGAGTCAATTTATATGTAATAACTTTTATTTTAACTGTGATTTCTTTTATTTAAGTGGATTGCTTGGATATGATAAATTGAACAATATTATTCACTAAAAAAATATTAAGCCACATTAAAAACTCCAGAAAATATCACTGTTGCTACCATACACTGAATCTTATAAGGCTTAGCTAATATCATGTCACAGAAGAAAATTGACACAACTTTCAAATAAATATAATTTAAATTTCCAGGATTTAAAATCAAGCTCTATAAAGTTATCACACATGTAGTTTGTTTGCAAGTTTTTTAAACATAAAACTAAATTCCATTGTTCTCCTCAGCAAAAATCACATCTTATTTTCTCACAAAGCCATAAGCTATTTCTCCCACCACTTAATTTACTTCAAACTGACACAGTTCAATGGTTTTCAAATCTTATAAAGCCATGAAACCCTCTTATTACAATTATTTTCCACTGAACCCCCCAACCTTTAAAGTCAAGTCTAGTCTAGACAACTGTGAAGAAATTCTTAACAGATAGTTTTGTCAGTAGACAAAACAAAATATGCTGAATATTAATTGACTCATGATTTAACAAAAAAAAAGCATTTGGGCACCAATAGATTAACACTGAAAAATTGAAATGAACTGATATTACACATTCTCTTTGTGGGGCCTGATGACCCTTCATGGAACACAATTTGAAAGCCACTGATGTGTGTTATAAACCTACTTTATCCAATGAGATTTAAACTTTGTATCAAAATCAAACTTCACAAGTTGTTGTTCCTACCCTTTATTGACCTGACTTTAAAGCATTACAGAGGACTATAATAATGAACTATTAGAGTACAAAAAAACACACACAAGGGAAACCAGACTTTATTTTTTAGCAAATAAAAACCTATACTCTGAGATAGGTAGAAAAAGTCTACAAAAATCAGCAAGTGTATGTTCACATCAAAACCCATTTGATTTGTGCAGAAAAGTAAATATAATCATTTTATATAATTACAAAATAGATGGGGGAAGTACTACCTCCACCCCTCTTACCTCCTCTTACATATCCAACTGAAATTTTGCTAAATCAAGCTTGACCAACAAAGAGACAGAAAAGTGCAGTCAAGTACTGGTATTTCTTAGTTATTAATAAAAGTGTGTAGTCTCTCTTGGATAATGATAACTCAAAATCTTGCACATATTTTTAATTAGTATTACCTGTATGCAGCAATTTCATCAATTAATGCCACATAATTCATCACTTAATCAAGATCACCATTAAATTTATTAATAATGGGAAAAATATTCATCTAGCTGAAGTTAGTGTTTATGATTATTACTATTTTGAATTATTAAAACAGTCAATTATTGAAATTACAACCATTATAACTCACTAATCAAAACAATTTGTTCTGGTTATTACTATTCTTGATCATCCAAGTAATCAAAATATTGTCATTATGTTGGTTTGTTATTAAGAACAAAGCTATTCTGTCAATTGTGGGTCATTTAATCAATTAACCCACATAATCAATTACCGATGAATAAAAATTAGATTAATTAATATCATGTCAACTAATAGATTTTAACATTTTAAAATGTTTTTTGCTTAAGTTTGTTTAGCTGTGGACCTGCATGGTCTCATGATCAGAGGGTCTTAGGTTCAATTCCAGTTACTCTTAAAACTTCCTCACTCTGTCAAGACAAACTAATGCCATCTGCTACTATCACAAGCTTTAAAGAGTGAACAATCAGGAAGGCAAATGGCATCCACAATCAAATCTTGGGGCACATTTATATTGCTCGTACATAGGAATACATATCACATTTCCAAAAACATTGTATTCTTCAATTAATTAAATATAATCACATGGGGCCTATAATCAATAAATAATAGTTTCAAACCAATAACAGCTTAATGATTAACTTAATTCATGTTCTAAAATAATCTAGTAATCAGAATAAAGGTTTCTGAGAACTGCTTTTCTTTATCAATCCAACTGTCCAATAACTGAATTGTTATTATCATTATGATTTCTCATTATTATTGTTTATCAGTTCACATTTACTCAGCTTAATCTAACAGTAATCTTAGTATTTTCAAATAACTTACAGAATGGGATACCTGTGTCTGCTGAAACCTTATTTTGAACCATAAGAGATGCAAATAGCTGATAAGTTGCTTGTAACTGATAACCAAACTCAACTACTTATTCAGATATCAAATTTACCAACACATAATTTTAATATTTGGTGAGTACATAGAAATAAATCAAGAATTAAATGTGCTTTTATTTCATAATTGTTTTAGATAAAATGTCTTTTTAACAATAACCTGACAGGGAATACAATAAATAAATAGAGATTATTTCATGTATTGCTTAAGATCTCACTTGGTGAAATCTATTTGTTAAAAATCATGAGTTTAAAACTCACAGCTACTCTCTCACAAATAATAACACTGTAAAACATTTTACACAGTGCTGTGGTACATTTTACCAATAACAACGACAGCAACTCTCTTGCTGAGAATATATGAGAAAGAGTGTTTTAGGGAAGGGAAATATGTTAATGTTATACACATTTAATAAGTTGAAATAATCTTTCCAACCTGAAAAACATCATATTTTACACTTCACTGATAATTTTAGATATCATATCCATCCCATAAAATATCTCTTTTATCCAAGTAGTTCTCTGAAACTTCTGTCTTTCAGTAACCTTTCTTAGATAAGGAAGCTCTACATACTATACCAAGTGGCCTAACAAGTGAATCGTATAAAAATAATCACCTATTTTACTTGTAATTAAAATGTTTATAATATTTCCTAGAATATGTTACTTATCACTGACAACAGAGCATTCTACAACTTATTATTATGCTGAGATCCTTTTCTTGAGTCACACTATAAAGTGCTTCCAATTTAAACTAAATATGGGATCCAAATTATGGTGATCCAAGTAAACTATCCTACACTTACTACACTTAACATTATTTTACCAAGTATTTGTTCAACTTATCAACTGATTAATATTGTTCCATTGAACATTACTATCATAATTACAGCTAGAAATACCTACATTTTACTAATTTATTAATTATGTCTTATGAACATCATAAATCAAATACAACAGGAAAAAAAAAACATTGACAAATAAGGCACTCTTATATAAAAACAAGACAAGTTTGACTGGGCTCCATTAATAATAAATGTTGGCCTTCTAACATCATACATTCCAATTAACTAGTTTTTAACCAGCAATGTACTTTTAGAACAGGTGATGTATTTCATGTGATTTGCATTAATAACATTTATTTAATGACCACATGCTGTATTATGTACTGATTAGATTAACAACATTTATTTCATGACCATGTACTGTATTATGTATTGATTAGATTAACAACATTTATTTCATGACCATGTGCTGTATTATGTATTGATTAGATTAACAACATTTATTTCGTGACCATGTGCTGGATTATGTATTGATTAGATTAACAACATTTATTTCGTGACCATGTGCTCTATTATGTATTGATTAGATTAACAACATTTATTTCATGACCATGTGCTGTATTATGCATTGATTACATTAATAACATTTAGTTAGTGACCATATGTTAAAGTTTAGATGGGTTACATTAATAACATTTATCTAGTGACCACGTGCTGTATTTTGTATGGTTTACATTAATAACATTTGCTTACTGACCACATGCTGTATTTTGAAGCAGTGTAAGTTAATAGCTCTTATAAAATATATTTTTATCACTAAAACTTCTTCTATAAGCAGTAAAGACTCTATTGAATTTATAACTTATGTTTTACTGTACTTTTAGAGATAGTGCAAGAACAATTAGATGTAACAGATCTAACTGATGTTTTAATTAAAGTTTCAACCAATTAGAAAAACTGTTCCAATAGGTGCAGTGTTTTGTTTCTTCAAGCCACAAAAACTGTTTTCTTATGCGTGAAGAAGTGTCATTTCATATCTAAAGAAACTGTTTGCAAAGTATTATGGAGAATAAGTAAATTGAACAGGTCAAAATTATGACCAAAATTAATATCTTGATATTACAAACCTAAGATCTTCATTTATAAACATGCAATACATTATGAAATAAATTGTATTTTGGTTAGTTAATGTTATAATTGGCAATGTTATAACAAGAACCACCTCAGCTTTCAAATCTATCATTGATGTACAAGATGTATGTTTTAAAATTTAGCTTGAATATTAAATGTAGGTCAACATTTGTTATACAACTCAGCACCACTACAAATTTACATTTCAATAAATCTACATTTTGTCTTTTCTTTGTTAGAAATAAGTAGATTTTAAATTGATGTCAACTCTAAAATAAACAAGGATTTAAAGTTACCAATATGACTAAAGTTTAGTATTCCAGGATTCATGTTTGAATTGTTTTAAACACTTAATATTAAATAATTATACAAAAACCAGGTTGATGACCTATGATCCAAGGCTTGCTTTCACACTATAACTTATTAGGCAAACTACGTCATTCAGCTATAACTTACTTAAAGTTTGTTTATCTACAGCATGACTTGTTTCCAGTTTCTGGGTCTTAAACTGTAATATAACTTGTATACTAGTATTATTTGATGTAACACAGGAAATGAAAAATTTCCAAATCTTCTTGACTTTTTCTCAGGAGTGATTGTACAGCCTTAAAGGACCAAACAGCCCCTTGATGTTTGTATGTTAAGCTTGACAGTTCCCAGTCTGTCTTACACATGATTCATAATATAGAAGTCAACACTACAATGTCTACAACTATCAGAGCAGGTTATTGCTGGAAGACTTAAAATCCCTCAGTTATTATTTCTACCACCAAAGGTGGATAGAGGCTTTGTTTTCATTTCCATTTATGTGTTTGTTAGCAAGATCTCTCAAAAACAGCTAAATGGATTTGGACAAAACCCAGCTTAGAAGTGATTAATATTTGGAGTGTCAAAACCACAATAATAAACAAATATGTTCATCATTATCAATGGGCATGGATCATTCTTTGCAATACAATGAGGAATAATATTCTACACATGTCCACTGAGTTCAATCAAAATCTGATCATTTTTGACTGAGTTATAGAGCCAAAATAATGTGAGCATTTTTTATTAAACTTGGTGGATACATGTAGAATATTATTATTCATTGTTTTGCAAAGAATGATCCATGCCCATTGATAATGATGAACATATTTTTGTATTTTATGAGAGTTGAATACAACCACTGCTATATGACAGAGATATGCATTCTACCAAGTTCCCCTCTAGTTTTATAATTGAATGACCAACTGTGTTATCAGATTCACACATACTCCATGTGTGAAGATACTGTTCTGATACTTAGATATTCAAACTTTGCAGATTTTATAAGTATTACTTAATGTCCAGCAACAACATCGAAACAGTTGTATCCTATCTTATCTTCCAAAGTTATTTTCATTAACAACACTGATTATTATACTTAGAAAGTAATTCTTATTTCCATTATTAATTTGTACATTTCATACTGCTTAAATCTTTTAACTTGCAAAATCAAATACAACTTTTTCAACAGTGGTAATTTCTACTTGGAAATCAGCCTTAACCAGTAAAACTTTCACCATAATCCAGACAAACTGTTGGTTAGAATAGTCAGTATATGTAATTTTATTTTAATTATTTCTAATTTAATTTTATGTTCGTTAATTTTTTATAATGTTTTTCTTCATTATTAGATTACTTTATGGGCTTAAAATAACCAATACCTAATGAAATATATGAAAATATTTGGTTTATGGTTACAAATAATATTAAAAGTAAGAAAACCTAACTGATAAACAATATAATCGAATCATTATGATTATGATAGTTGTATTTAATTAGTTCTACTCATTACTGTGTACATTTTAATTCTAATCTATGTAAGTAGCTTGCTTTAAATTAGAAGTTAATATTACAGATACCTAGGTTATTAGTCATATTAAATATCCACCAGGCATCCACAATGTATTGTCAATACTCCTAATAAAACATAAAAGCATTAGCTATTTCCAGCCAAATAGTCCCTCCTTGTCTGTTGTTATAATTACATAATTATTCCAATAAACATCACAAGTCTTTCTCAGACCCTATTACTACTAGTCAACTCTTTCTTTCATTACACTGTCTACCAAAATAATTAAATAATTTTCTACTTTTAAAATTTTTCACCTTAAAGTTATTACAAAAGTCTGATGTTGTTTCAATTAGTCTACTTTTGACAACTTAAGGCCACATCAGTAGGCCTAAGTAAGGTAAGTATATATAATACTCTTATCCAATTTCTCTTTTTTCAGTTCAAATTTTATCCTAAATACAGCACCATGTATACACAAGTTCCTGCCCTAATCGTCATGTGTGTTAATTGGTTTTATAGCCGAATTAAAAGATAATCGTCTTTATGGTTTCTAAAGTACAGTTCTTAACGTCAGTAAAATACATTTTACAAATTATAACTTGAGACGAGATAGATTTATGTGAATGTTAAAGTTCCTTCTTTAATTTACTCAGATTGTTTTTCATTTTCTTATGTCTAAATTTGTTATTACCTTTCTCTAAACAATCAAATTATGAAATGTACTTACCAACAAAACCTTTAAAGTCACCACTGCAACAGTAGTAAACTAGCAGTAATACTACTGCCAATACTGAAAGTACAAACACACTAGATGTAGTAGTACGACTTTACTATTTATATACTGCACTATAGTCCAAAACATTGATGAAGTCACGTTCTCATAGTTTTCCCTTTTCATATAAAATATATTTCTGAAAAGTATCCACTATGAGTAAGACAGCAGAAGTCATTCCATATAGCAAACATGAAATGTCAATACTTGAAAAGTTACAATCTCAGTTTACTCTTACCGTTGAATCAACCCTTAACCTAACAACGAGCACTGAGGGTAAGCAATAACAACTTACTAACGCCTAACGCTCAATCACAGAGTCAGAGAAGAAAATTGACATAGATTCAACTACAAAGTCAATACTTTTTATTTCTGAAAAATACTACAAGAAATTCTAAAGGTAGAAGTACAGCCACTAAAAACTTCATTTATAATTTTAACACGCAAAAATGTGCTAACTATATATTTATATCAAACTCCACGTACCACATTTAATTTAATAGTTTGTTCTCAAAAACTTAAAATTACTATAGATGACACTAGAGTATGACGCCTTCAAGAGGCTTACAACATTAATAGAAATATACGAAATTTTAAAACAAACTAAAAAGATCGATATTTTACTTTCAAACAATATGAGTAAATTGATGTTCAGTTTATTGCGTGCTGTCAATTTTAATGTAACTATCGTTACCTGTATCTTATATGTCATGTAACAAATTTATAATGCGATCGTGAAACGTGGCAATATAGTGTTCTAACTGTGTTTTAAGGTTGCTTTTTTCCCTTTCTTTTCTATATTTGTAAGGTTTCTTAAAGTTTGTGATATCGTAGCTATCTTGCTGAGAGGTTCTCTCAAGTCCCCCCCTCCAGTACAGCGGTAAGTCTACGGATTTACAATGGTAGGATTAAGGGTTCGATTCTTCTTGGTGGGCTCAGCATTTAGCCCGATGTGGCTTTGCCAAAAGAAAACACATACACACACACAGATTCTCTCAAATTATCTAGTGAAAACAATTGAGAGATGCTACTTTATTTCCTCTTTTAACGTTACTCCAAATTTTAACACTTTTACAATATCGTAACTTGAAATCTTGTCAGTTAGCGCATATATTCATTTATTTGTTCAATAAGTCAGGAAATTGTATAAGTACTTATATTTCTACGTTAGATGTTGTACAACAACATGAATTTTCTGTTTGAGCGTGAATTGCAAACTAACACGTGCAAGTTACAACAATGTACAAGACAGCTTGTAGATACTTTAAAGAAGAAACAAATTATTTTGTTATCCTTACATGAGTTGCACTTTGAATTAATCTTAATTTATAGCAATTTTACACGGCAGCATGGTTTGGTTTGTTTTATATTTCGCGCAAAGCTACTCGAGGGCTATCTGCACTAGCCATCCCTAATTTAGCAATGTAAAATTAGAGGGAAGGCAACAAGTCATCACCACCCACCGCAAACTCTTGGGCTATTCTTTTATCAACGAATAATGGGAATGGCTGTCACATTATGACGCCCCCACGGCTGAAAGGGCGAGCATGTTTGGTGTGACGGGGATTCTAACCCGCGACCCTCAGATGACATGGCAGTGTAAACAAACAGTTACTGAAAATTGTGAAATTATTTAAAAAGAGAGGTCAATAATAACGAGAGAAAATGTAAAAAACCAAGGAGAAAATTACAAAAAAAATTAAAATGATTAAGAAATAAGAGAAGATAATTTAATAAAATTTGTTTGTTTGTCTGAAGTTAAGTATAAAGCTAAACAATGAGATATCTATGCTATGCATTATGCAAGTCCTCAGACTTACCGCTATGCCACTGGGGGGCATTTAAGAGAGAGAACTTGAAAGAAAGAGAGAAGTGTAGTATTCAAAGAAGAAATAAAAATAAAATAATTATGATTGATCACAAAACTGGTGAAGTGATAAGAGAAAAACAGAGGGATTACATCAATAAGATTGAAGAAGTACGGGACGACATACAAATACCGAAAATATGAATGAAATGTGTAACCCTGTAAATACAAAATCAAAGTAGTACAAAAAAAAGAGAGACTATTGAGGTAGGAAATGATACACAAGTGTTAAAATAAAACAATTTAAATACGAATTGACGAATTCAAATATAAAATTAGTCACATCTCTTTCTGCATAAGCTCAAGAATACCAACCTCAAATACCAACTATTACAAAATATAGGTATAGACAAAGTAAGTTCTTCCTTTCTATTACCACTACTGTTGTGTCTTTTGTTACTGTAGAGCCTTCTTGAACTACAGCCATAACACTACCAAGTTAAGTTCCAGAATTTAACTGACCAATTCAACATTGGCCAATCAAGAAACCAGTGGATCATACACACAGAGGTACCCAAGGAGGCATGTTAAGTTCAGTTTGAAATAATTTCCAAAGTGATGACTATTTAAAAGGACTAGATTTGACACCATTAAATAATTTTTCAGATATGAATCATAACAAATACCTAGTATTGGTAACTTTATCCAACAGGTTTAGAGTGACACACCAGAACCTAGTATCCAAACAGAGTACAGTGAATAGAGGAGACTTAGTTAAACTTATCGTTTAACTTTCCCAATTATCTTAAGCAGACTCTCCTCATAAAATGGTGAATTCAATGGCAAGTGACCAGTTTAGAGATACCATGAAAGATAAAGATATGAAAATTAGGTTGTAGTAAAGTAAGTAAAGTAAGGCTTACTTCAGCCGTGGGGGGCATTATAATTTGACGGTCAATCCTACTATGCGTTAGTAAAAGAGTAGCCCAAGAGTTGGCAGTGGGTGGTGATGACTAGCTATCTTACACTACTAAATTAGGGACGGTTAGCGCAGGTAGCCCTCAAGCAGCTCTGCGCGAAATTCCACAAAAACAAACCATAACCCAACTAGAGTGAGTGAAAAACAAAGGCCGACTTCTCATTTTATCACTGACTGATTTACGTTATGTATGACAGGAGATTTCTCCACGTACATTTTCTGTAAGATTCCTCTGAATAGCCATTCTATGTATGGGAATACAAAAGATACAATGGTGCTTTAACCAAGAATCAGTGTCGATGGTTTCTTGACTGTAGTTTCACGTGCTGGTGTATAATAGCTTACTAGTAATAGTGGTAGGTCTTTATCCTACATTTTTTTTATATTCATTTACAATACTGCTAATTGATTTAACAGAATACAATGAAATATCTCCACAAGACATGAAAAGATGGATGAAGAGCTGTTGTACTGGTTTTTGTATCCCAAAAAACAAAAAAATTGCTGCAAACGTGGCTGGTTCAAAACAATACTATCCCTAATATAAGCGAAGTTCTATAAACATGCCAGTTCTTAAAATGAAGTGTATGAAGGGTTTCCATGCTGGAGTTTCTACTTCCTGTTTAGGAACAGCATATGCTTTTGATCTTTTTGTAAAATAGTTCATTATAACATTATGTATCTATTTCCGTTGTTACTCTGTAGCAGAAGATTAAACACCTTAGGAACAACTTTCTAAAGCGTTGTTTCTTTTGTTGATTTTTATACTTATAGTATAGTTCAAGGATTTACACCAATTCCATAGACACCGCTGGTAACCAAACCACAATATAAATACTCTCGAGTTGAGTGTTCAGCCAGTAGAATGTCGTAGAGATGATGCAGTGCTGTTGATTGTAGAGATAATGGAGGTATTACTATAGTCACTGCTTTTGTCCATTAGTATTTCCTCACTTTTGATATAATAAGCTATCTTGTAAGCAAAATAAATCTTTTGTGCCAAAATAAATCTTTTTCTTCTGGCTGTATGGAAGCAACTCTTTGTGATGAAGGTTTTTCTGTTTTATCAAGTCACTAAATAACTGGTAATTGTTGTCGAACTCATATCTTTTGCCTAGGTATCGTTCGGTGAAAGATGGAGTTCACGAGTGTTTCATCTTCACATATAAATATATGTCACATCATAGTTTATGCTTTGTTGTATGTTGTGTTGGTAATCTTTACTATCTCGGGCTTCCGTCTTTTCACAGTGCTTACATACTTTAGCAACACATGGTCTCTGGGATAATGTATTAGCATTTCTTTCAAGCCGTCTCCAAACTTTTATTTTCTAAAAAAAAAAAATTCTCATCATCAAACCTAAATTCTTATTGAGTAAGTGATCAAGTGAAAACACTGGTAGATCCATCCTTGATGATTTCTGGAAGTCATCTCGACAGGAACCCTGGGCTCTTCAGCAAGCTGTGAGATTTTGCTGGAGTTACTCAAATGGATATTCTCTCATGACGTATTTTCGAGAACAATGAATGGTGGATGAGCTGTGACCTTTTCTGCCGGATTCTATAAAATACATCATTGACTCTTAATTACAATAGATGATACTTCCTAGCACTGGTTACCTTTGGAGTTAATTTTGTCTTGCTGAGGAGATTATATAGCCATGTCATATTACCTTTTAATTTGTCATTTCGTTTTTCAAGTGTTATTTTGTCACTAACGCTCTTTTCAACTTCATTTATCTTGCTTTTATAATATTTCTGTTTTTATAGATGTCTTTAATACTTCAACTGTGACTTCATTAATACTCTTTTGAACTTATTCAACCATGTAGCCCCAACCTTTCCCTACTTCTTCAATTTTATTGTTGTAATATCTTCATCGATCTTGTCTTCAACCAGACTTATTCTTGATGTAAATTATTCTTTAAATATTACATCCATCCTTTTAATTCCTCTCTTGAATTCTTTATCTCATTATTCCAATCTTCTGTTCCTTTCCTCTTCTTCTTCTAATTTTCGTTATCCTTCAGCTTGGCTTTCTCTTAATCGTTTCATCACTACTAAAACAATGATCTAAATTCGGCTGGTATGAGTGTTAACATTTTTATCGATAAGCAGAGAACAACGTTTCGACCTTCCTAAGTCGTCTTTTAATTATTTGTTGAAAATCACTCAAAACCTAGTTCACATAATGATAACACATTATAATCTAGCTTTGTTTTTAGATACTTCTCAAATTACTAGCTTTTCGTGAAGTCATCTAGATTATTTTAGTTATTAACTTAAAGGATCTTAAAGTCAAGCGTCTTCTAGCTAACATCCGAATTAAAACATTGAAGACATACCCTACAACTACTACTTAAATGGACAAATGTTTACAATTCAGACAGTTCAGGTGGCACTGAATAGTTAGTGAGTTCTGCAACTCGGAAGATCAGACAGCAAGATGACTCCAAAAACTCCAGAAGTATAACTTTAACATCATTGTCATTCATAACAAAGTTTTCTTCAATACCCACTCAAACCGTCTCCAAACTTTTATCACCTAATAAGGACTCTACAAGCTACAATGAAGGACAAGAGGTCATCCAACCTGTACACGTGGAATTTCTTGTGGGCAGTGGATACGGTGAATATAGTTTGGTTGAAATATTAATATTATATATTCTTATCAAATCCATGAAAATCCGTAAGGAATTAGATAAATAACGTAGTGCTTAAAAGTTAATAATGTCTAATGACAAGTATAATTACAATGATTCTTCATCAGCTCGTAAAATGCGTCATACCATAAGAATGACTAAACTTTATTCTTTCATAAGTTGGATAACTGCGTTTTAGCAATGTTTACATATGCTTCCCTTATTAATATTTTTATCCAGTAGAACAGTTAGCAATAAGGTAATATAGTTTACATCTAATCTATTACGAATTTATTTCTCACACTTACAATCACAGTTATTTACCAGCTTTTCTTGTTTACGTGTCAAAGACAAATAATTTTCTCTCACCTGAATGTTTCTTTATAGCACGCATATACTATAAAATTAGTTCTTTTTCCAGAATTAACTTGAAATGTTTGAGCTAACACCTTCATTTTCACTTTATTTATTATCAACTTAGTCGTCTGAAACACCTCAATCATCTATTACCTTGAAGTTTCCATCTCAGCAGGCTTCACAGGGGCTCAGTAGTATGTCTCAAGACTCATAACTCTAAAATCCAGTGTCTGATACCCCCGGTAAGCACGCAAATAATCATGGTTTAGCTTTGTATTTGACTAGTTAAGATATGTTGATTATACGGGCATTTCATCATGCAGAAATTGTCAATAACTTTTTGTTATAATTTACGTAAGTTCTTATCTTAAATCCTTCTACTACATGTAATAATTCCAATCAAACGGAGGCCCGGCATAGCCTAGTGTATTAAGACGTTCGACTCCCGGTCGCCCCAAACATGCTCGCCCTTTCAGGAAACAGTGGCGAAACGGAAACATCGTGACCCGTATTGCAAATCTACATGCACACAGGATAAAAATTTCGCGAAGTTAGGGGTTCCACTTTGCGTAAAAGTTTTTCAAGCATAATGCAAGCAAGAGTTTCGTTATAGCATTATTGTTAAGTATTGCTTAATTAACACTTTAACTTGTATACTAAGTTTATTCCTCGTAGACTGAATATGGCGAAAAAACAGCTTAAATAAAACCTTTTTAGTTTATTTTTTACTTATTATTTTCAAGCTTTTCAGCTTGATAATCGTGCTTGTAATTAACATATTTTCAAAACTGTATAAATTTGTAAAAAAATCTTGGAAGTTTATCCCTAAAAATAATCTTGGTCTTTACTGATAATACTATTGTACTATATACCTTAACTATAGAAAGACTTAACTGTGATGTCAGCGAGCTCGTTCCCGCGAATACGAATGTCACCAGCTATCCAGAAGAAGTGAATAGAAGTCGATATTAAAGTGAAATGAACCAGTTGGTTTTGAATATTGGTGAGCACAAGGTGAGAGACTGTAGAAGGAATTACGTGTGCAATCACCGAATCAGAACAAACCATGGCAGAGCCCACAGAATCACCTGATTTCGAACCATCCGTATAAATAGGAATGGAAGGTTGGTTCGAAAGATGTTCAGCAAATAAGAGATGGTACGTAAAATCGGGAGTGTCTGTTTTTTTCACATGACTCAAAGTAAGGTCACACTTGGAGATGGTAATAAGCCATGGTTGAATGGGCTGACCAGTGGATAGAGTAATGTCATATAAGGACTGACCCAATTCATCCAACTGTGTCTGGATACAAAGGCCAAAAGAAACAATGGCAATCATCTGTTCTGAAAAAGCATGGCCCACTGAGGAAGGAAAACATAACCCCAGGTAGGATTATGTGCTAAGGTTCGAAGTTTTGAAGCATACAATAAGAACAGTTGTAAACGGCGAAGTTGTAGAGAGGGTTCATGAGACTCTGTATACAAACTCTGGACTGGGAAAGTATGGAAAGCCTTCATGCAAAGCTGAAGCCCCTGTTGATGAATGGGGTCCAGTATCTTCAAGGTCATGGTCCTGGCAGAGACAAAGACAAGAGACCTATAGTCCAGTTTCTATCGAATAACAGCATGATATATCTTTAGTGCAGAGCATTGATCTGCCTCCCCAAAAGATGGAAGAGAGGACACAAAGGATATTTAGTGCCCTAGTATACTTGACTAGTAACTGTTTGATATATAGCATAAAGGTCAGCTTAAAGTCAAAGATAAGCCCACGAACTTCGCCTCATGGACCACGGGAAACAAAATTCACCGACACGGAGTTCAAGATCAAGGTCAATACCCTGTTGGCGGCAGAAGTGCATGCAAACAGTTTGCTGTGGTCCACTTCAGTAAACAATTGTGGGCAGTCTGTAGCTGCCACTCAATAAACCTCGTGTTTGATGACTGACACTGCAACAGTAAGAGGAAGTTGTCCAGTGATGGCATTAATCTTTATAACAAAAAGTGTGACACTCAAAACACAGCCCTAAGGGACTCCAAGTTCATGTAGGAAAGAACGGGAAAGTGTCGAACCTACACGTACTTGGAATTGCCTGCTTATTAAAATATTTTTAATAAAAATGGGCAAAAGGCCATGCAACCCTTATAAGAAGAGAGCTCTCAAAATGCCATACCACCATGTAGTATCATAAGCATTATCAAGGTAAAATAATTCTGTCACAGGATTTGTCGCTTGAGAAAGGCTTCTCTAATGGAAGTTTCAAGTCAAATCAGGTGGTCCACAGTGAAGCGCTGTCATCGGAATCCACACTGGGTGGGCGAAAGGATGTTCTTTGATTCGAGAAACCAAACAAGATGAGCATTAACCATCCTATCCAAGATATTACAGAGACATCTCTCCAAAGCAGTTGGATAGTAATTTGAAGGAATCTTTTAATCCTTCCCAGGATTAGAGAAAGGTAGAACAATATCCTGGGACCACGCATCAAGAAAAACCTTATCTTGTCAAATCCAGTTAAAAACAACCAGGACAATAGCAAGAGAAGTAGGAGATAGATGGTACAACATTTCGTAGTGTATATCATTTGGTCCAACTGATATGCTGTCAGGCTGATGAAGAGCCAGCTTAAGTTCCACCAGTGCAAAGGAGCGATTACAGATCAGACTGAAAGGAAAGAGACGATCGTTCTGCCCGAGTCTTGATGGTTAAGAAGGTGGAGGATGAAGCAGAAGTGCTAGATACCCAACAAAATCTTTTGCTGCAACTATTGGGAATCAGTTACTCCTGACCATCAGAGAGCAAGATTGATAGGAGAACAGAATTATACTGCCTACTGGCCTTCTGAATCTTGTCCCATATGACTTTGGAACTGGTGGTAGAAGAAATGTGGGTTATGAATTTAATCCACGATTTCTTCTGGTTTTGACTTACCTACCGAGCATGTGCACATGCTTGCTGAAAAGTGATACAGTTTGAAGGTGTGGGATACTTACAAAAGGTATCCCAGGCCTATTATTGAGCCTTCCGTGCCATGTGACAGGCAGGATTCCATCACGGAAGAGGATACCGTGGAAAACGTGTCGAGATTTTAGGAATACATTGAGCAGTTGCCTGGATACTACACAATCCTCTATTGATGGCTTGCAGACGACGACAGAATCAAGTTCTGTGAAAGCAATGAAAGAAAGCCAGTTGGGTTGATTCACCTTCTACCGGGGCACATGGGTTGGGTGGCATCGATCACAGCTAGTCTCTCTCAAAATGATAAGAAAATGATCACTGTCCTGTAGGTTACTGTCAACCTTCCATGAAAAGTCAAAGAATAGTGAAGGGGAGCAGACATAGAAATCAATAGCAGTAAAAGAATGGTTAGGTACATGAAAATAAGTATAAAAACCAGTATTCAAGAGAGAAATGTTGTGAATTTAAAGCATACACTTTATGACGCAACCTCTTTCATCAATATCAGCACCACCTCAGAGGGGATTATGTCTATTAAAGTCTCCAGGATTAAAAAGAGAGACGACAACTATTCAACGAGAGCATCAAGGTATGATTGATCATAGGAGACAGATAGAGAAAACAAACAGTGATGGTACTACCCAAGGAAACACGGATGACTATGGTCTCCAAGGATGTGTCGAGTGGCAAAGACAGGGTGGGAACATGCTGATCAACCAACAGTGGCACCCCTCCATACACTCGTCTATCACAGAACCTGTCAATTCTGTACAAGGAAACTGCTGAAAGGTAATTGTATCAGCAAGTTTCAGAAATAATTTCTGTAAACAAAGCCACACAGTGATGTCATTTATATCAAAACGTAAATCTCGACAGTTCCACTGTATCAAAGTGACCATTTTTACTTATGTTTAGGCAAATTGGGTGGAGAGCCCTTCTGTTTTCGACCACGTCTTTTTTCATTTTCTTTATTTGAAGGAGGTCTCTCGACCTCCATAAATCCTGCCCTGGGTCGATTAGGCAGGTCTCTGTCGTTGGAAGAAGATTCCAGCAACTGAGGGAGTAAACGAATGACATTTCTGCATCTTGTGGCTGGAGAAGAAGATGGACCCGAACCAAAGGAAGTGGATCCAGGGATCTGCTGGAACGAATGATAGGGACAGAGATGGTTGTTGACATTGATTCATCAACTTTGTTAACCATGGAGAGCAAAGACTTTTCACATGGTTTGAAAATTATTATTTTGGAGACACGAAGAGATCTGTCTGCACTCCCACTGTAGCACTGGAAGGAAGTGTAGCAAAATACGCCCAAGATGGAGTAGTGTACAGTAACCTTTGAAGTTCAGAAGTTTGAAGTTGCGTCATGGGGCAGTTCATAAGGTACTGACGTGATGGTTAACCATTTAATGTTCTATCCCGCTGGCTCCACTATAATTGTTTTCCCATTAAAGGTGAAGTTACTTTTATGTAACAACCTCTGGGCAACTGCAGACGACGCTAACGTCGCCACATATCACCCACCACCAAAATGCTGTAAACACTCAAATGATTACCCCCAAATTTTTTACACACAGCATCTATTACCACTGAAGGTAGTGTATCCACAGGATCTACGAATCTTAATAGTCGTAGCCGGATAGAGTAGAGGCGGATGGCCGCAGCCATACCGGCTGAAGCTTAGCTACTAGACAAAGACGAAAACTTACGATATTCTTTACCGCGCACACAAAATAAATTAGAGCTGATTCACTCTAAGTCAAACAGGAACGACAAATTACACCCAAAAATTATAATAAAATTTTCTGAACAGACGACAGGAACAGAAAAAAACCACACACGTCAGTTACGAACCTGGTATCATGTTCTCAGATGACACAATGCCACCAAGCCCACATTCGCTGTATGCCCAGATAGTGAATCATGAGCGTGAAACCTTTAATTTGTATAAAGTTGGAGATGGGCTGTTTCATGTTTACACATGCCCTCCTATTTGCCGTGCACACTCCTGGGTCCGTTTCATACGACTCGTGTTATAATTTAATTGTGTTGCCATATTTATTTAGTTCCGACGCTATCGCGTCGTGAGGTAATTTATAAGGAGCTGACAGAATCGTAATCCATTTAACGTTTTGTCTAGCCGGCTCCACTGAAACCTTTAATCCAGTAAAGGCAAATCTTCTTTATTCAAAAGAGTCTGGGCAACTGTGAACGACGACAAGGTCGCCACGTATCACCCTCCTCCAAAATGTTGCAAGCACTCCAAATGAATACCCCCTATAACAGGGGTGAGCAACTTATTTCTCATAGTGGCCACAACTGTGGCTAATAAAAATAACGTTGGCCAAACTATTAAAAAAATTGAAACATGTTAGTTTAATCAAAACAATCGCATTTCAACTAACCTTCAATGTTAAAACTTGATGGATGGAGGTTTTCATCAACAAGTTTCGTGAAATTTAGCTTAGTATCTATGCTCAATGAGCATCTTAGCTCTGCCTCTAAATTTATGTCACTAAGCCAAGATCTGTATCTAGACTTGAGAAAAATCTAGCGTAGAAAATGTTGACTCACACATCTATTTGGATCCAAACATGGAAAATAATGTCGAAATTGCTATCTTTAAACTTAGAAGACTCTCATTTATCAAAATAGTGAGCCACATCTCTCTGATAGAACATTTTTGTTTACCTTTTATATGTTTTACATTTTACAGGGTAAGCATCTCGTCTTCAAATCCACACTTATACAAAGACAAAAAAACATATAATTTCCTTACTGAAATTTCCTAAGTCAAATTGAATGGATCATGCAATAATTGAAATATCAATTTCAAATTTTTAAATTCGGAGAAATGTGATTCAAATTTTTGATCCAGTTTACATAGAAATCATCTTTAGCATCAGAGAAATCATAGTCATTATTATTTTTTAGAAAACTATTCAACTTCGCAAAATGTGTCAAATCATTCCTTTGTAACTGTTCTACAAGGAGGTTTACCTTCAATTGAAATTCATGAATAGCTTGTGATTGCTCACTTATTATTTTACCTCTTCCCTGAAGCTTCGTATTCAAATTTTTCAAGTGAGCCATCACGTCACACAGAAAGTGCAAATCACACTGCCATGACAAAAGTTTCAATTTCAGGGAATTTTTCAATCTTACCTTTTCCAACATGATATTCTTTTATTTGAGGAAATAAGGAAGTAAATCATTCCCATACTTCTCCTCTACTTAACCATCTTACATATGCAAAATGAGTCAGATCATCAAAAGTACAGTCACTGCTTTTCTTCAAAGACTCAACAAACTGTCGATGGATGAGAGAGCTTCCACTTCTAGTATAATTCACAATTTTTACAACAATGTCCATCATATTTTTCAATTAATCACTTTTAAACATCTGAGCACATAAATTTTCCTGATGCAAAATACAATGGAAAGATGGCTGGGTGGGCTTCACGTTATTTTCAATTAAATACTGCTTAAAAAGAGAAACAAATCCTAATTTCGCCTCAGTTATGGTGGGAGCACCGTCTGTTGTGACACAAACTAGTTTTTTAAGATCCAGATTCAATTTTTTGACATTTCAAGAATTTTTTTCAAAGATGTTTCTCCACATGTTCGATCTTGTAATCCACAAAGACCAAGCATTTCTTCCCTCACTTGAAGATCTGAAGTTACATATTGAACTCAAAATATCAACTGTGCAGTGTTACTAACATCTGTTGACTCATCTAGTGCTAAAGAAAAATACAAACAGTCTGTTTACCATCACCTGGAGTCTTTAGTTTCCAATGTATCCACTTATCCATATTATGGGATTAATAACAAAATATATTTAAACACTTGAAAGTTGCACAATAAAAATATATTTGCAAGCGCATGCAAAACAACGCACACTCGATAACAAACATCTAAACCAGACTGACGTTATAAAATGGGTGGAGTCTGTGACAGTGATGAAGCGCCCGACATTAGCAATGACGTGAGGCAGTGCAGTTGCTGATTACCAAATTTGCGATAAAAAAATAAATTATGGAAAAAGTTGATTCCTAAACTCGAGTTAGCCACAATTATGTTATCCAGTGGCCATGGAGTTACCTGCCCCTGCCCTAGAAGTTAATTTAGGGAGTCTATTACCCCCGAGGGCAGCGAGTCCGCGGGCACACGTAAAAAAGACACGAATTCTCAAAATGCTACACAGATTAACGAAAGAACTCGCGCAACATGAAACACACTCAATTAGGGCCAACTCACACGACTTTTGAATGTATTAAATCAAATTAAACAAAGCTCGGAAAAAGCACTAATTGACACAACAATAAAACGTTGATCAACGAATAACAATTATTTAGGCGTCACTAATAGGTTTCTTTTGTTTATTTTCAAGCTAACTGAACCAAAAGGAATATATCGTGCCAAATAGTGAACTATGATTGGTTACTCTACTTCTTATTTTGCACACGAAACGTTTGCGCGCTCAATATAATACCTAGAACGGAAAGGTGGTGGTGAATTTTGGCAAAGCAAAAACTCAGCTGGTACTCTTTACGAAATCGACAAAACACAGAAAACAACAGCTAGAAATATATATGAATGGCACTCTACTCCAGATTGCCCAATCAGCAAAATTTTTAGGTCTGACTTATGATTCAAAATTAACTTGGATCAATCATGTCAACGAAATTAAAAATAAAATTTGGCGAAGAACCAACTATGTTAGGAGTCTAACTGGTAAACACAGTGGAGCATCTATAGATAACATTTTGAAAATATACAAAACATATATAAGACCAGTAATAGACTATGCAGCTCCAGCATGGGTAACTGTAAGTAATAAAACAATCAAAACTAAACTACAAACAATACAAAACATACTTCTCACAACAGCATACAGAGCCCCGAGATCAACATCATCTAAATTCATTCACAATTACTCGAACATACCAACCATATCAGATAGACTCCTAAATATTACAATTAGATATTTTAACAAAAATTGGATGAAAAATGATTTATTATGCGAACTAGATAGGTACCTCATACATGATGAAGAAAATCCTAAATACCTCCCCCCAATTAACATATATTTTAAACATAAAGAAAAATAAAGTAAAGTAAAATATGTATGTATATAAACTTTAAATATTATATTTATAGTTTACATATTTATGTATTTTAAAATAATAATCAGATAAAAAATAAATAAATAAATTGCCACCAGCTAGCTTGACTACTGTGAATAATAGACTATAAATGGACATTGCCCTGAAAAGGACCTAACATACAAACAGTTAAGGAAAATAAGTTCAGGAAGGAGGAAGAGGTCAAAGTGAACCTGACCCTCCAGGGCAAAATACCCAGATACCATTGGAACGAATTGGTGAATTTTGGGGAGTGAGAAAGATACAGATGTATTCTCTCAACGCTAAAAAGGAAAGATTGAATAGAATGGGTCTTCCCCACCTAATACAGCCGAAAAATATATACCTACCTACCAGTGCGATTGACTACAAAGACTACTACGCCAGCGGCGGCCATCTGAAGAAATCACTGACAGCAGAGCGGGAAACCGCGTTTAAGATCTCACCTGGAGATTAAAATCAGACCAGGACAAACTATGGCACACGCAAAAAGTACCTATGCCGATCAGGATATACAGAAAACAAGTAAGTCAAGTCTTGGTGGCAAATCGAAAAGTAATTTAATTAGTTCACCATTATTAGCGCTATGTACTATAGCTAAAAAGGAACTTTAGTACAGCAGAAAAAACAAATGAAAATAATAATCAGTGATGACGAGAAACCCACTTGTTGAGAAATTTATATGCAAAAACGGCTCGTTTGGGCTGAGAAAACACTTTTACATAGAAGAGCGAACAACATAGAAGAGCCGTTTTTGCATATAAATGAAAATAATGTAAGAAAAATGATTAAACTAACTAACTCTACGGAAAATTCTGAAAATGAAGAAGCAGTTGTTGTTACTAATACCGAGGTAGAGGTAGCTTCCCTTGCAATTAACAATAAAATAACTAACAATGTAAAAGAAATAGAAGTAAAAACAAACACCGTGGATGTTGATAGATCTACTGAAAACGCTCAAAATAATATTGTGAAAAATACCACAGACAGTGAGCCAGACACCGAAGATCAAGAAGGCTTCATTACAGTTGCATCAAAAAGGAAAAAAAAAACATTACAGAAATAACAAAAAATAAGTAACAATATTGCACAAAAAACAACCACCACAATTCTCAATCATTATAGAAGGTATTCCAGGCCAATACAATCAACCCTTACTTGCGACAGAGGTTAAACGCTGCAAGCCGCATGTGACTATTGTTAATATCAAGCGTTTGCCCAGAGGCGGTGTCCTTGTTCAAGGACAAGCCGCGGCTGACCTAAACAGATTAGTAAAAAAAATGGCCAGCAGATGCTTTCAAACCAGCTAAAATTAAAATCCACCTGCCAGGAAGTAAGCTGCAGTCTAAAGCCATTGTAGTAAGAGGGGTTCATCAAACCATAAACCTTGAATCAATTATACAAGCTTTAGACGAATAAGGCATTCCACATACCAATATATACAGCGAATAATTTCGAAGAAAACACAAGCACCCACAAATCTTCTACGTATAGACATAGACGACAGTCACAACATTCTAAAACTAACAAGTAATGGAATAACGTTTTGATATCAAAAATACCAAGTAGAACAGCTAAAAACTCCGACAATTGTAGTAACACAATGTTACAATTGCTAAAGATATGGACATGTTTCTGCAGTCTACTTAGCAACACCGAGGTGCTGCGGCTGTGGTGGGGAACACCATATCTAAAAAAGATAAAGAAACACCCAAATGTTGTAACTGGGGTCAAACCAGTGATTTTTTCAAAGAATTTTCTCACAAAACCATCAACATAATTTCACAAAACAGAAAACTAAAAAACAACCTTACAAAAAGAGACATTAATAATCAGTGATGTGGAAAAAAACACGAATTAATATATCCAAAAAATGAAGAACATCCTATCAGACACGAACAAATTTAAACCAATACACACAAATCCAACAAAGACACACGAGACACAACTGAACAAATTACTACTACAGATGAAAAAAAGCCAACACAATTTCACAAACACTTTATTCCTACCTACGTAAAACCGACTCGCGCACACCACAAATATACGGCATCCCCAAACCTCATAAACCAGATTGTCCATTACGACCAATAATGTCCACATATGAATCGTTTAATTACAATCTTGGTAAATACATAGTATGGGCATTCTCCAAATATGTAACATCAACCAGCTCATTCATCAAAGACTCTTTTAATTGCAAGTCTAATCTAAATCAACTTAATCATAAAGCCTTAATGGCCAGTTTCGATGTTATATCCCTCTTTACAGAAGTTCCAACCACTGAAGCCTGCAAGATAGCCTTAGAACTCTATATCCGAGACCCTAACCCCACTATAGACATTCCCAGCAACCAATTAGCAACTCTCATAGAATTCACCACGATAAAGACAAACTTCATGTTCAACAACCAAAACTATATACAAAGAAATGGCCTAAGCCATACTGGGCAACCCAGTATCACCAGTTCTATCCAATATTTTTTATGACACAAGTTGAAACACAAGCAATTAACATAACATTACATCCACTACTATAATAGTACAGATATGAAGACGACACGATTGCAGGATTCGCATCAACAGAACACACACTTAATTTTTTCAATCACATTAACTTTATACATCCCAACATTAACTTCACATGTGAACAGCAAGAAAGCAATCAAATATCATTTCTTAACCTCAAAATTACAAGAACCGACACACACAATTCAAAACAGAAATCCACCGAAAAATTACCCATTCCTTGGGACTCAGCACATGAAACAAAACAAAAACTCAACATACTAAGAAACCAAATAAACACAGCCATAAAACTATGCTCACCAGATAAAATTAACGATGAATTAGACAAAATAAAACAATACTTCATCAACATCAATAAGTTTCCTCCACAAACCGTAGAAAACATTATACGCACACACCTAGACAGAAAGCAAAATCAACCAACAAAAGTAAATATATCTCGCGAATCAAAAAATCACGAAACCATATACTGCTGTATACCATATATTCCTGACATCAGCAGACAAATAACTAACATTTGGCAAAAACTAGTAACAAAATACGACATTTCAGTCAAAACGACAAAACTGAGGTCTATACGATGTAAAAACTACACTGACAAACACCACATCAACATTATTTATAAAATACAATGTGATAACTGCCACGACTTCTATATTGGAGAAACAAGTAGAAAAATGGAAACCAGATTTAAAGAACAGAAAAAGTCACCTTCACACGTTTTCGAACACTGCAAGTCAAATAAACACAACATAACCATAGAAAACACTCAAATACTAAATAAAGAAACAAACATAAATAAACACAAAATTAAAGAAGCTGACTAAATCAGTAGATTTTTTTTTTCTTCGCCATACTCGTAAAGTGAAATGTAACTGGGCTAGTGATTGATTATTAATAGCTAAACCGACAAGATTTAAAGTTAACGAATTTGTAATCCAATCGGGTGGCAAAGGTACAATGGTTGTCCGCAGGAGTTTAGTAGGAGGTTAAATACTGACTCTATTTAAAAAAAAAAAAAAAAGAAAAGATGGGGATCTGTAGATCCAAAAACCTCTGATTTTGCTGGGGGGGGGGGAGAACGGGAGTACCCCGAGAAAACCCACTTTCACGATCAGGACGCCAAAAAATCTACCCTGACCGTACCCGGAAGTTGCTGGAAAGAAAATTGAGAGCTAGTAAAGCTTATAACAAAAACACTCAAATAATATACAACTATAAAACACATGGGTTAAGTCTGCGACTGATTGAAAGATCGATCTAAAGCACCAGGAGGATAAAGATAGTTCGCGGATACAAAACTGAGTGATCAATCCTATCTGTCTCAATGAGTCGTTCTATTTCGATCTGGGACGATAGGTGTCTTCTTGCTGAACGTGATGTTTATCTGTAGCAGTTGATACGTCTGTAGTCTTAACGAACGTGGGTCAAGTCTGGCATGAAGCTGCCTTCTTTGGTTTGGATCGCTGCTGAGGGGTAACATCAACGTTGGTTGGGAGTATCTTTGTCTTCCTTCTTAGCATTAATTAAAGTATTTCTGCTTGCAGCAGAGATAATTGGCATACATGAAGATGAAAAGCTTACTGGACCAGGGATATTCTGATTAACAGAACTAATTTTGAAGATTGGTTGCTGTGAGCTGCATGGAGTTTCGTGGAGGTTGTTGTTTCCAGAGAATGTTGAATTTCAGCAGGTGTTATAGACAAATGAACGTTCTTGATAAATATTGAATATAGGCAACTTGAACTTTTGGTAGGAGAGCACTGAACGTTGATATGTTTTCTATGGTCTACATGGATAATCATGATCCTGGAGTGTTGAAGGCTGCAGTAATATGCCTCCTCGGCGAAGGATTCTAGACTGTAGGTTTAAACTGGTCGATGAAGGCAATAATTTGACAAGGAGAGAAATCCAACGGTAATTCGTCAAGAATTAGCGGGGGTACTGATGATCTTGGCGTCGAAGGAAGCTTGTGCGATGAAGGCAACATGTCAAGAGATGATTTGTCACGTCTGGACCCTTCAGAGGCTAGTCGTGGAATAAAACGTGTCGATTGTTAAAATAACGGCCTTCAGACACTTTTAAAACGGGTCACACTACCATATACTTGCCTGGAGCAAGGTCAACACCCAGATCTTTCGTAATCCGAGGATTGCACCACTCCATTGACATAGAAGACATTAAAGAAGCACTAACAGAACAAAACATAAAATATATTTTAGTTGAACGCATAACTTCAAACATAACAACAACAAATTTAAAGTAGTTACAGACAACACTCAGGAGATAACACAACTAATAAACAATGGTATCACAATGTGGTATCAAAGATACACTGTAGAACAAACTAAAACACCGTCAGTGGTAGTAACAGTGTTACCAATGCCAAAGGTTTGGACCTGTAGCAGCAATATGCCAAGCAACTGCGTGTTGTGTAGGATGTGGAAATAACCACCACATATCACAATGTACTAAACAAAACCCCAAACATAAATCCTGTAACTGTGGGGAAGAACACGCGGCAAACTATAAAGGATGTCAAAAATACAAAAATTAACACATTTATACGAACTTAAAAATCCAAACACGCACAAGCCAAAAACACAGATATTCCAAGAACAATCAAAACCAACTACCACTCAAACCAGAAAACAACCTGCACCACAAACACGAGCAAACTCGTATGCTGCAACAGTCAAAAAAACATTACACAGTCAGGAAAAACCAGCAACAATTATATATATATGTATCATGAACTCTGACAACCATGGATAAATTAACAGTACTACACATCAACATCCAGGTTGCTATTGCTTCCAAGAAACATTAGATTGAAGATATAACTAACTCCAAAAAACCAGATGTTTTTGTAATTAGTGAAACAGCCCTCTATAACTACTATAGATTCAAAATAAAATGATATTCAATCATTAGAAAGGATAAGAGAGATCCAGAGGAATACTATTACTGTATAAAACTGAACGTATAGTTCAGGAACTAAGAATACTTTCCTCTTATGAATCGGTAGTAAGAAATCAAAATAATACTGAAGTAACAGTGGCTGGCATTTATGTACAAACTCAACTGGTAAAATACTTCTAGCTGAAACTAATGATTTTGTTAAATGATACAACACCGACACATCTCGTACGCACGTGGCACCAGTGAAATACTGGACTTAAATGTATATGTTCTACTTTTCTAAAATTTTTTTCATTCTATCAAGTTTGTTGTTGTCCAGTTTAAATACTTAAATTTAGACCTTTAACTCTCCTAAAGTGTGGATATCTCGTTGGACTTGATACTTTAATTTAGGTTAAATGAGCCGAACTGGTGTTTTAGTAACTAATTTAACGTTTCTTACTTTTGTAGGAGAACCTTGTTCGTGTGAGTCGTGCACGTGTAGTAAGAAGGAATGAAGTTCATATTTTACTTTGGCTGGACCGAAGTATTAACCTGACAATATTGGAAGGTTTTAATAGATATATATTTATTTTCACTTCATATTTATTCTGGTTTATCTTGTATTTGGAATAATAAATAACTTAATTATAAAGAGACCATCTTTTATATTTCATCAATAAGGTAAGTTTTACACTTCAATATAAACCTGAACTGTCGCACATTAACTATCTTTGTTCTTGGTTTACGACCACCCCTTTTGGAAACATTCGTTTTCCTTGTAAAATCATGAAAATAAACTTGTTCCGCCACAAATTGTTATTCTTACTAACATGAATTTCAACATTTGTTTTATTCATATACAAAACGGTAATTATTGTTATTTCACTGTCGTGAAATATGTGATATGGTAAAGTCACTCTAACGTTAAATCTTACAATACTCGCTCTCTTTAAGGTGATAAGATATGATGGAACATTTCTTGTCTCAAGACAGGATTAATTAAAAAATTAAATCTGTATTTGAATATCAAACATTGTATTAAAAAAGAGTCAATTATATGGTTTGAAGTATGGAGAAGGACAGACTGTCAAAGACAAGACCAACTTTAAAAGTAAATTAGTGAAAGAATGATCAACCAAGTAAGTACAGAAAAGTTTTCCATCTAAAAGTCAACCTAACGACAATCTATGGTTTTTTGTGGGTTTTTTTTTTAGAGAACCACTAACAATAGATTCACTAGACCACCTATCTAATCAGGTAAGAGGAACTCAAGGTTGTTGTTGTTGTTTTTGGAATTTCGCACAAAGCTACTCGAGGGCTATCTGTGCTAGCCGTCCCTAATTTACCAGTGTAAGACTAGAGGGAAGGCAGCTAGTCATCACCACCCACCGCCGACTCTTGGGCTACTCTTTTACCAACAAATAGTGGGATTAACCGTCACATTATAACGTCCCACGGCTGGGAGGGCGAGCATGTTTAGCGCGACGCGGGTGCGAACCCGCGACCCTCGGATTACGAGTCGCACGTCTTACGCGCTTGGCCATGCCAGGCCGAGGAACTAAAGGACAGGAGAATACGACAAGGAGTAAGAGACCATCTCATTTAAACACCATGTCCTTCAGAAAGAAAACTACCAAAAATATTGTGAATGGACAGTTCAATGTATATATTTATTTGTGTATTCGGATTTCTCCAGTGATTCCACAATCGAAAATGAGGTAGCGTTGTAAGCTTTATTAAGATCGAGAGGTGTTAATAAAAGTATCTTTAATTTTATCAAAAGTTTCTGTTGTTTAATATTTATTTTTCCTTTACATTAAGTACAATGAAATACCAAATGGATTGATACAACTTTACATACAGCATTTGTTGTTGTTTAAAAAAATCTGTAATTTCATTTATTTTTATCATCAGGAATAAACTTCTAGTTGTATGATGTAGTTTGGGAATCCAAAATGATTAAACCATAAGATTTTACGAAATGTACATCAACTGTGATATATGTACATCAATGTCTAATGCAACAATGTGATATATTTCTGTACAATATCCTTTTTTACGTTTAAAATATACAGGTGTTCATTCACTTTGTTACCCTAAATATTTAATTATTTTAAGCTAGACCCTAGTTTTGAGGTGAAGTTATACCATATGTTTCACAAAGTAAAACCCAGACTTTCTTCACGTGGTGGGTATAGTACAGATGATCTATTGTGTAGTTCTGCTCCTAACAAACAAGTAAAGATGGAAACAAAGTTGGTAATTGCTTTATCAGTGAAAATGATGAATATATTTATGTAACATTTAGCAGAATAAAGTTACTTATAAGGATCTCCCCATTTGCTCATAAATATATACAAAAGCTTACCATGCTAAAAAAAAAAAAAGTTTCGATACCCCTGGTGGACAACACAGATAAACCACGGGCTAGTTTGATGAAACTACGCTACTTAAAACACGTTTATTTTTGTCAACAGTGAATTTAAGTATGTACGAACTTATTCATTATTTTATAAATACAATTATTTTTAAGAGCTCATTACACCTGCATGTGGATTTACCAACTTGAGTGATATGGTCACACGTGGAAAGATGTCCGATGAGTTGAGCGAAATAAAATCCTAAATCATTTCAGGAAAGACGACCTTTAAGGTGAAAACCTGTTCTGTAAACAGGCAACTTTCTAAGGAAATGTAACAGACAATGTACACGGACTGAAACTATTCATTACTGGCCAATACAAGCAAGTTTCTTAGGGAAAGTAAATGGACAGTGTCTGCAAAGTGAAATTGTTTATTATTGGCTATTACATTCAAGTTTCTTATTGAAGGTAAACAGACAGTGTCTACCAACTGCATTTGTTCATTATTGACCAACACAGGCAAGTGTCTTAAAGAATGTAACCAGAGTGTATACAGGCTGAAAGTGTTCATTATTGACCAACCAAAGCAAGTTTCTTAGGGAATGTAAACACAGGTTATACAGACTGAATCTGTTCATTATTAGCCAACACTTCAGAACGTGCATGCGGTAATAGGAGTTATTAGACTGTGTTATCATCTGAAGTCATTCTCTGCACTAAACAAGTTGTGTTCAACTGGTGATTGTCAGACTGAATAAAAATATTAGTCATGGTCCAGCTTTAGCATTCATCATTCTTAAAGATCCACTCATATAGATACTGTTGATTTTTCAGTGGAAACAATGTTGTCACAAGCACAACATATGATCTACTTCTGAAAGACAATACATCTGTAAAAAAAAAAGTAAATATTATACAACAGTTTATACACTGAAATGTCATGGTTAAAGTTGCAGGAAATTCTGCAACAGATATTAAAAAAAAACAAAAAACAGTTATATAAAATAAGTTTAATACTGTGAAGACAGAATAGCGTAAGTTCATTAGGACTAATAATCTAAAGTGTAATAAAGTTAAGTCCAAGAAAAAACAACAGATGAACAAATTAGAGGAGTCAAAAACTCCACTGAAAGGTGCTAAGGCAAAAGATGCAAGTTAAATCGTCGTGGGCCCGGCACAAATGTTATATTGTGTAATTTTGTGCTTAACAAACCAAACATAAAACTGATCGTTTTATTACTTATATTATAAATACTTAATCGAGACAGTTTTTAGCCTTAATTTTCATTGAAAGAAAGAAAGAATAAAACCATACCCTCACACTGTGAGTACCTGTCACTTCTCTCTTTCTCCTATAGAAGGTGGATAGTTGTGATGTTTTAGACCATTTACAATATAGAAACAAACACCAAAGTTTTTTTGAATTAAATAATGTATTGTTTGCATGCACAGAATTGTTTATTTCGCCTCCAGTTCGAAACTTGTACTGAAATAACAGTTAAGTTTAGTAAAGTACCGCAGCTCCTATTAAAAGTCAATACTGTTACTCTTGACAGCTTAAATAATTTGTTGACTAGCCATAAACGTTTATTTATAAAACATAATCATTACCGAACATAATTATAAGTATGTCATTTCATTTGGTGCCAGTGATATATGGCGGACAGTCCTGAAGTATTACAGTGATATCTACGGTGACAGTCATTAAATATTTCAGTGATGTCTAGGGAGACAGTCCTGAAGTATTACAGTGGTATCTAGGGGGACAGTCCTGAAGTATTACAGTTATATCTAGGGGGACAGTCATTAAATATTACAGTGATATCAAGGGGGACAGTCATTAAATATTACAGTGATATCAAGGGGGACAGTCCTGAAGTATTACAGTGATATCTAGGGTGACAGTCCTGAAGTATTACAGTGATATCTAGGGTGACAGTCCTGAAGTATTACACTGGTATCTAGGGGACAGTCATTAAATATTACAATGATATCTGGGGGGATAGTCATTAAATGTTACAGTGATATCTAGGGGGACAGTCATGAAGTATTACAGTTATATCTAGTGGACAGTCATGAAGTATTACAGTGGTATTTATGAGATAGCCTTAAAGTAAATTACTTCCATGTAACAACCGGTGAACGGTATAATAGAATAAGGGTTGACTGGCGAACACTCACTTTTTCTTTTTTGGTGTGTGTGTGTGTGGGGGGGTAGATATTGGTATTAAGGACGTTGATAAACTGATGTAAACATTCTATAAAAATAATATCATTTCTTACGTGTACTTTACTGGTATCAAATCGGTGAAGGATAACCTTAAATAAGATGTAACAGTTAAGATGTACTCCAACGTTTGAAAAATTTAGTGGTACAAATACAATCTCTCACTCTGTACAGTACAATTATGGAAGTAAATGAGAAATCAATTTCAGGTCATTTAGTTCCCGAACTCACACTGGAATCACCTTGCGATTTACTTACGTGAATAATGACTTAAGGTTTGAATACAATAGGTGTATTATTTGTTTGTTTGAATTTCGCGCAGAGCTACTCAAGGGCTATCTGCGCTAGCCGTCCCTAATTTAGCAGTATAAGACTAGAGGGAAGGCAGCTAGTCATCACTACCCACCACCAACTCTTAGGTTACTTTTTATATGCCCCTACGGCTAAAAGGGTGAGCATGTTGGGTGAGACGGGTATTCGAACCCGCGACCTTCAGATTACGAGTCGACTGCTTTAACCCACCTGACAATGCCTACCCAACAATAGTTGTAACTAGAAGGTTTACATCGAGTGTTTACGAACTTTCCTTCGAAAGTAATTTTTATTTGATAAATAGAAAGTCTCACGTTTTAAATCTATTAATTTTCAAAGAAAAAACAATGTAACAAATAATATAACATTCTTGTTGTTATTATTATGGTTTTGAATTAAGCACAAAGCTACATAATGGGCGATGTATGCTTTGCTCACCACGGGTATCGAAACCCGGTTTTTAGCGTTGTAAGTCCGTTGACATATTGCCGAGCCACTGGGGGATCATATAACAATTTAATAAAATTGTTAAATAGAAACCAGCCTTACGGATACAAGAAATTTCATTCTTACTTTCTGCACGTGCATGACGTACAACTGCAGGGTGCTCTTTTTTTTATATATAAATAGGAAACAAAAATTAGATGTATGACAAAACGTGAAGTTAAAATAAGTGACAAACATTTAGTGACAAATGAAGAATTTATTACACAAACAACTTGTAGTTAAAAGTTCATCTGTAGACATAATGGTCTACGTCGATGACCGAAGAAGGTCAAGACGTTGTTCGCTCCTCTACATAAAATTTTCTCAACACAAACCAGCCGTTTTTACACACATAGTATTGTCTTTTGTTTGTTACTATGGGATGTAGCACTGTAATGAAGGACCAGTCTGTGTTACAGAGAGACCTTGTACAATTATGTTAACAATATTCATACAATGATTTCTATTGTGAACAGACGACCAAGGAATATACAAATCCGTAGGTGTGCTTTCCATAACATTTGATATAGTTTTCTTGTGGTTTTTGTTTGTTTTTCTCAATTTCGCGCAACGCTACAATCGCAGCCAATAAATTCTCTAACTTCTCCAAGTAAATGAGATGAAATAATGACATTAAGAAGTATTACATAGATTTCTTTACATACAAGGGAATTAAATTTTACTTCTCAGCTGGATCACTCTCTCCCACTTATCACTTTATCAAGAAATAGTTTCAGATCTTTGAAACCTAAAGTTTGGAGTTCGATTTATCGAGTGCCCAAGTTTGTACTTCTATCACACACAAAACGGTTTTTAGTTTTGTTTATAAAAGAGGATTCCAGTCTTCCTTTCTTTCTATTAGAATCATTGATTTAAGTTTTTATCTCTATTCTAACAATTACAGGTTTTGATTATTTCTAATTGAAAAAAAAATAATGAACCCCGATTCTATACAGTAGAACAGATGACTAAAAACCAAGTGTTTAACTATCTTTATATTGCACGTTTTTTCGCTCATTTACTTAGTAGTTATTTGTCACAAAATAGTTGAATTTTGATACTTTTCATTTGTTTAATGTCTGTTCTCAGTGTTGACCCTTATTTCTGACAGCTAGTATACTTCGTTTAATGAAGGTCCTTTTGTTAGTTCTGATCGTTTACAAGCTTGGTTTGGTCATTTTTGGATGTTAGTGCTAATTATCTTTAAGTTATCAGTTCTTCTCTTTTGGAATCAGATTTTAATATATGATATTCATTTGTTAGTCCATTCAACACTTCTCCCTGGTGGCTCAGTTGGGCAATGAAATCAGGACTTAATACTTGCAGTGGGTATTATGGTGGAAAAGAATTCACTTAATCGACACAGAAACCACCGAACACTTCTGGTTCTCCCTAATGGTGAGCAATATTTCTCAAAGAAAATCCTCATCACCAGCGGCCTACAATGACACATTTCATTCTCCTATTCTGAATATCCTGCAACTACAAATCTTTTAGTGTTCCGACTCAAAATAAATTACATGAGGTCGAGAGTGTGTTAATCTGTGAGAGTCCAATCATAGATAGTTGTATTGTGTTGGACATTTTGGGAATGTGGAACTGCTATATAACTGTCATCACATGGAGCACTAAGGGTCCCATTTACTTGATCAAATTTTCTGATCCGTCAGCTACAGAGAGATGGTAAATGGTAACGAATTAGATATTTTCAGTAACGTGGAAGTGCCAAGAATTACTGCAATGTCCTCTGTTTTCCACAACTTGTATTGATCATGGGTATACTTGTTCAATTTGAAGAAAGTTTCATCCTCAACTTCACTACTTCAGACATTTTTATTTATTAAATCTTTTATGTAAATACAGTTCCTTTTAATCTTGCAAGTCCTGCAAGTTTACAAAGTTGAAAATGAACATGGTCACTCCAGAAGAATGATTGGAAGGTTTAAACAGCAACATGTTTGGATAAAATTCTGCAGTAATTTAGTCTGTTTTATTGATGCCTTACGTTTGTAGTATTTTCCAGTCTCCATTTTTTGTAATAACGCAAGATAAAATTGGATATTACGTTATTCCAACTATAGTTAGGAGATTTATCAACACTTCCCAAATAACTGAACTGTATTTAATTTAGGAGAATATCGTGCTACCACAGTACAGTTAAATGGGACCAATAACTTTATACAAGTGTTTACGTTAACAGAAATATTTCAAATAGTTATTTCGACAATACTTTTGTCGGGGAACGACGAAATTAAACAAAATAGAAACTAATCCTTATAAAAACCCACTTTAGTTAAGGTCTGATTGATGTAATTATTTATTTTTTGAAATTTAATAATTTATGGACAAATGATAATTTGAAATCTTTCACTTTTCACCACTAACAAACAAAATTTGAATGTTTAAGACGTCTAAAAGAATTAAACCAAATATTTGATACAAAATTAATTATCAAACTTGCCGTTTTGAAAGTAATATTGATAAGCCTTGTAATTCAATTAAGTTTCATAGTTTGAAAGTGGTGGTAAAACTAGAATTTCCAACAAGAAAAAAATTAAGGGTTTGGAATGTTTGTATCGACAAAATCAGTTCGATATTCACAGCAGAATGAAACCCCATGCTACAAAATTGCTGTAGGACCAACACCAGTTTATTCAATTTGGTTGGGTTTAGTTTTCTTTACCAATAGGAGTTGATGTACTTCAGGTAAGGGTTTGGATGTTTAGAATGACCACAAACATTGAAGACCCCAAAGTTAAATGTAACAGGCTTATTCACGAATACATCAACCAGAACGTCTATACATGTTTTAAAGTTTATTTTCAAACGCAAAATGAACAATGTTATACAAAATAATTTCAAACCACATTTTCATTAAAATCTTTTTGGTATGTTTGATTCACATTTCAGTCCAGCCCAGCAATACAGGAACGTTATTGTTTTTTACTACATGAGCACGACTCACAAGATTTTCCATCTATAATAAAAACAGTTGATAAAGCTGCAACATTATTAGGATAATAATTGTTTATTATAGTAAAATAAAAACTAATAAAATCATGATTTTGGCTTACTATGAGAACAGTTTACATACCTGTACACTTGCATTGACTTTTATCTCTTTGGACCGTTTTGTTGCACGTAGTACATTTGCAACTATCTTCCTTTTTACATTTGCACTCTCCACCGCAAGTGTACACAAAATCTTTAAAAATCAAAAAGTACATATATTGTATCAGATATTAATCTTCTATGATAGTGTATCTTCGTACGAAGTTTTATACAGCGTTATGAAGTTAGTGATTAGAATTACTAGAAATGCAATCACCATAGATTTTAACTTTGTCCAGATCAGAAACAAGAAAATCAACTGTTCAGGTTTCTCTTTATAAGAAAGTTTGTGATGTATAAATTACAACCAGTGCAAGAATCATTAATTTTACTTCGAGAATCACTTCTCAAAAGACAGTACAGTGTTCCTACCTTCCATGCTAAGGTTTCTTAACCTAATCTGTCGTTAAGATATAATTTGAAAATTAAAAGCCTGCTGAGGCACAAAAAAGAAAAGTAGTCTTTCATTACGTACCAAACAACTTCAAAACTAAAAATTCATTTACCTATACAAACTTAAGAAACTATAATTTTAAACTTTGATGCACTAAATTACCTTTATTGGCAAACTCGTCCCATTTGGGGATTTAGTGAACAGGTTAATGTTTAAGCAATAGCAAATGAAGGTCCTAATTATTACTGCTAAAAAGTCTAGAAATGTCCTCAACCATGAACCAAAGAATTATAGTTGTAATGGTTTCTACTGCAAATATTAGGCGTGTGCTAGGTTAGTATTAAGAATCCATAAGCCCCAGAAGTTTTTGTTTTTTAAATATTATACAATAATAGAAGAGTATAAAAATGGTTTCTGTAAGTGTAATGGAGGTAGGAAATTTGAAGGTACCAATCATTCACATGTCCCTATGAGAAAACAGTGAAAGAAGTTAAGGGTTGATGTTCCAAAAGTGAGGCTTACATGTCTAACCCAAATCTGCTGGACAGTACAGGACCCAATAAATAACCCCATTTCTTCCTACATGCCAGTAAAGGCAGAGTTCAAGAAAAAATTGAAACAATTTATAGTATAAAAAAAAGCTTGTTTGAAAAGCAGGTTACCCTTTCAGTAAGATTCTTTGAAACGTTAGAATACAATAAACATGAGAGATTATGCACGTTGACAGGCATAGTGAAACCATCAAGTTTATCACGTGATTCTGTATCTAAACATACAGGTCCAATACCTGCCGACACAAAGACGCTATTGATAACACATCAAATTCAGTCAGATTTTCATAAACTTCATGAAAGGAGATGTTAGAATGCAAGCTTCTGGTATTTCTGTGTACGTGCGTTTCCTTCTCAACGAGTTTTTCAACCACAAACAATCTTTATTAGAGTAACTGTGTTGGGTATCGATTGTAATCAAGAAATGATTCAGGCTTCATGTAAGTAGTTGTGTGGCAGGTACAACATCTAGACAGAAAACTACTAGCTGAAAATAACTTAATACAAAGTTTAAAAAAGTGCTACAAGATGGTATGGATTCTTTAAGAGCTTCGAACAGCACACTGTTTCTGAAGAGATGGAATTGAAGCTGGTTGTTTCCTTACACAAAAAAAACACAAAAACTCCAACATAGGAAGAAATGTTTTTAGCTGTGTCGATTATTTCTTAACGAGTACAAAAAAAATAATTGTGCAGTGGAAAAAATCAGTTTGAAAATGGAAACGTACGTTTCCTTGCCAGATCAAAGAACATCAGATAAAGAGTCTTCAAGGTGACGTTGTTTCTGTCCGTCTCCAAACAGATTAATTCCAATAATCAACAGGTAAACGTGGTTGGATCCAAAACCCAATTAATGACTTCCCGTCAATCAACGATAGCTCATGAGGAGCTGTTAGAAGCATGCACTTATTAAAAATTTTAAGTCTTAACTTCCATTTAATTTTAATGGAACCGTCATTCAAACTTTAATCCTAAACTTCTAATAACGCAGTAGGAACTTCCTCGAAACCAGAAGCGCTCAAAACTTCGATAACGGCAAATTTAAATAATTTATTGACCGCACCTTCACCTGTTTTGTGATGGAACGTAAAGGTCCTAACACTGAGCCCTGAAGTTTCCCACTCGTGGCATTAATCCAGTTTAACCCAATTCCATTAATAACAACACTCTTTCACCCAGTTACAAGATAGAAAAGGTTAAATTTATAATAAATGAAAGTTAGGGCTAATAGAAATTAAAGTTAAAATTTTCTTTACGTGATCATAAACGAAGAAAGTATTTATGGTTTAAATTTAAATATATTTAAGTAGAGTTAGGCCTTACATACCTGTACACTTCCACCGACTTTTTTCTGTTTCGTCTATTTTGCTATACCTAGTACACTTAAATCCGCCTTCACTGCTGCACGTCCACCCTCCGCCACACGAGCACGCAGCATCTTTAAATAGAAGTATATATATATCGTACGACTACTACTACAAGTAATCATGTGTAAATTGCACGTATGATTAGGCTCCCATATTACTGTGTTTTCGTAGCTAATAAAGATTTATAAAACGTTGTTTTGTTCTTCATGGCAGAAGAAGTGTGAAGATAAAACTTTGCATTTATATTACCATTCAGTGAAAACAAAAAAGGAAACTACCTATTAACCATCAATTAGCGTCTTCTAGAACATATTAGATTTTGTTACACATATGGGCAAGTTAAACTAAACAACCCTCTTAAAGTACAGCAGCTCCACGAATTCAAAAGTTGTAGTTTAGTGCCAGGAGGCATTAGAATCTATCAAAGTTCAGGGACAACAAAAGACCTATTGATCCATCTAGTAAGCCAAACTAAAAACTATTACATAATTAAAGCCAACATTTGTCAGGACACTTAACGATCAAAACTTTCTTTTAAAACTAAATCAAATTTATTGACTCCGAATAGGATCAACTTTCCAAAAGAACTGAAGGGATGGAAGGAAGAAACATTGAAAAAAAACAGGCGATTACTATATTAGGCCTATCTCGTATAATAAAGTTTAGAAATTAAACCAAAATACTGTGTAATATGTTTGTTTGGAATCCAACATTTATTACTTGTTGTAATAAAATACGAACGTAAACTAAACTAATTCACAATTGGATATCAGCCTAAAGTGAACAATCCATTTTAGTAGGCTTAAATAAAACTTCAAAAATATAGTAATAAACAACAATTATTACTATTGAGAAGCAAGAATTTTCCCAACGGAACACTCAATCCCTTGTTAATGGTAATCATACTGGCAATTCTTATTACCATACTATTTTAATTATTATAAACTAACCTTAAAGTTTCCTTAGTTTTTATCAATAAATTAAACAATAAAACATTTACCTCCACATTTACAGACTGGAGTAGCCATAGTTAGGGTTAATAATTAATTAAAAACAATAAATCAAACTCCTTCTTGCACCAGAGGACACGCACATTGCTCACACGCTTTGTTTTTATAACTACTGTATATAACATGAGTGATGACGTACCATGAACTAAATCCAAAATCTGGAAGGATATTGGGGTTGAAAAACCCGGCGTTCTTAAAAATTAAACAATCCTCTCCCCTTGTAATATTAGGTGTAACTAAAAAGGAATGGAAAATTAAAACAAAATCTAATAAATATTGATAATTAAAAATAATTAATAAAAATATATTATGTTTAAGGATATCAAAATAAACGACATACACTGCAAAAAGTGACAAGCAAGACAGCGGTCGATAACTCAATAAAGAGATATAAGCATCCAATGATATATTTTTAGTCTTTGATTACCTCGAGACACACCCAATTCCACTGATACCGTGTGCTGTTTTTAATCAATCATAATAATTAATCTAATCTTACGATTCAATTTTAAAAAGTTGTAAACTTTCACGAGATGTTATTAAGTCCATAAAAATACATGTTGAAGTTCATTGTCTTTAGTATTTTCTTCAGAAAAAGAAACACTTGTGTATTATTCATATTGCGTGACATTTTGGCATTCAAAAGCATCCTCCTAGAGCTATTTTTGTTTTTAAGGGATTGACTTTAATTAAGACGGCTAACTCTGTTCAACATAATACACATTTTGTGCAAGAAATAGAATTATCAAGGTTTATATATTCTAGAAACTTATGCATCAGGCCTGGCATGGCCAATTAGATAAGGTACTCGACTCGTAATCTAAAGGTCGCGGGTTCGAATCCCCGTCATACCAAACATGCTCAACTTTTCAACCATGGGGGTGTGATAATATGACGATCAATTCCACTATTCATGGGTAAAAGAGTAGCCCAAGAGTTGGCGGTGGGTGGTGATGACTAGCTGTCTTCCCTCTAGTCTTACACTGCTAAATTAGGGTCGGCTAGCGCAGATAGCCCTCAAGTAGGTTTGCGCGAAATGCATACCAAACCAAACTTATGCACCACTTCCCAGTGTCTAAGTTTTTGGTTTTTCCATTTTAGATAAAAACTTCAAGATGGTCAGTTTTTTTTCCAGATCTTATCTCTAAGCATTTTAAAGCTTGGGCGTCGTTGGATCTTCCAGTACGACAATGACCGGAAGCACAGATCAAAATATGTGCAATCCTGGTTGTAGAGAAACCATATAAGCGTTTTGGAGTGACCATCGCAGTCACCCGATCTCAACCCAATTGAAAACGTTTGGCATGAGTTGAAGACTAGGGTTCATCAGCGTCATCCGAAAAACTTGCAAGAGTTGGAGGCCTTCTGTAAACAAGAATGGGAGAAAATACCAGTCAAGTACTGTTAAACGATCATGAAGGGCTATGAGGAGAGATTGCGCCAAGTAATTCACCTGAAAGGCAACAAAACTAACCATTAAAGTAGACTTACGAACACTTTCTGCCCCTCCTATGTTTGGTTATTTGTTTATAAACAGTTTATTTGTCGTTCAATTTACATAGAAATTTATGTAGATGTGTGTTAGTGTATATCTATAATATTTTATACTTTCATTATCCTAATCGTGATACTTTTTAAGTTATGAGGAAAAAAACTACTCACAACGCAGCGGTACGAACACTTTCTGTCGCAACTGTAAAATCATATGGTAACATTAATATAAATAAGTAAAACACATGGTATCATTAATATAAGAAAGTAAAACACATGATATCAGTAATATAAGTAAGTAAAACACATGATATCAGTAATATAAGTAAGTAAAACATATGGTATCATTAATATAAGTAAGTAAAATCATATGGTATCATTAATATAAGTAAGTAAAATCGTATGGTATCATTAATATAAGTAAGTAAAATCATATGGTATCATTAATATGAGTAAGTAAAACACATGGTATCATTAATATAAGTAAGTAAAATCCTATGGTATCATTATTATAAGTAAAACACATGGTATCATTAATATAAGTAAGTAAAATCGAATGGTATCATTAACATAAGTAAGTAAAACATATGGTATCACTAATATAAGTAAGTAAAATCATATGGTATCATTGATATAAGTAAGTAAAATCATATGGTATCATTAATATAAGTAAGTAAAATCATATGGTATCATTATTATAAGTAAAACACATGGTATCATTAATACAAGTAAGTAAAATCTATGGTATCATTAATATAAGTAAGTAAAACAAATGGTATCATTAATGTAAGTTAATAAAACAGATGGTATCATTAATACAAGTAAGTAAAATCTATGGTATCATTAATATAAGTAAGTAAAACAAATGGTATCATTAATGTAAGTTAATAAAACAGATGGTATCATTAATATACGTAAGTAAAATCACAGACCGAACAAGACATATATTGAAACATTTTTTTTTACAAAACTCCACGATATTCTAACATACCACTTACAAAACCATGTTTGTTTCACTTCTCGCGGAATTAGGTTTTTATTCTAATAAGGATGAAAATTGATATTACTTAGCGGACCATTTGAGATAATTACATACTGTCAAATTAATGATACCATGATATGGTGTCCGAGGAAATCTGTGTGTGTGTTTTCTTATAGCAAAGCCACATTGGGCTCTCTGCTAAGCCCACCGAGGGGAATCGAATCTCTCATTTTAGCGTTGTGAATCCGTAGACATACCGCTGTACTAGCGGAGGGCGACCAAGGAGCTGCTTATGTTATAAACAAATACAATAAAAAGACGTTTGGAACGAATTCACTGTCATGAGTGGTAAATAAAAACAAACTTCATGTGTCAGGTGTATCGGTGTCTAACACTTCTCTAGCGCCCCCCGTTATTTCAGAGGTATGTTTGCGAATTTACATCGTTAAAATCAGGGGTTCGATTCCCTTCCGTGGGCTCAGCAGATAGCCTGATGTAGCTTTGCTATAAGAAAAAAAACACACACACATACATACTTCTCCAGCTTTTGGTGTTCAGTACGTAATAAAAATGTATTCCCCTGTCAACCCCATCAGTGGTAAGTTTGTAAGTATCACAAATTCTAAGTTGCATCAGAACTATAAATTAAGTTAATAAAAATAATTCGGTTTTCATGATTCAATGAACTGGTTACGTAAGGTAAGTCTAAGGTATTAAACTTGTTCCATTTTTAAATATATGAAAAATCGATCCAGAATACGGGTTCACAATTTGCAGAATATAGTTTATTAAAATCATTATCACAAGGGTTTCCATACCCGTTGTGAGCAGAGCACAGATAGCTCAATGTATAGTTTTGTGCTTATCTTCAAACAAACGAATAAAAGCATGATTTGATATTTTCCTACGACCCACGACTCGTACAAAGTACAGACACTATCTGCAGTATTTAAATAATCCTTCACGATCTTCTCACTAAATGCCGCTGTTTAAGGTAGAAATGTAGTCTCGAGAGTCGGACTTTGTTTCGGTCCTGATATCAATCGTGCCATACAAACTATGATCTTTTTCAGTTGAATCGTAGAAAAGTTTATAACCCTTATTCTACCAAACTAAAAGAAATTTGCACAGATTTAAAGACCTCGACTATCATAAAAGGCAGTGAAGATTTTATTAGGTCTAAAAACATTAGGAATGTACTTGATCTGAGTTACTAATCGTGTTGTTTCGGATTACAAGTTGCAAAAAGTCTCAGCCTTTCACATCAGACAAACAAATCCTTCCGCTACACAATACAGTTCCTGTAGCATTTCAGTTCTCTTAGTGTTGTTATTAAAACTAAGTAAAAATAATGCGTGCAGTAATAGTTATATTTAATAAAGATACGTTTGTGATTAGCAAAAACAATTTGCTTAAACATATGTAAATGTGTTGATTGATTGATTGATTTAGTGTTTTATGGCACAAAGCAGCTAGGCTATCTGTGCCAAACGTCCAGTAAAAAGATAAAAATAAATTAAATGTAGTAAAATACGTAAAAGGAAATAAAGGTAAAACAAAACATCATTGAAAAACAGAAAAAGCATAAAACCAATATTGACATCTAGTCTACAATGTTAAGAGAGAAAGCAGAGTGAGAGAAGTTGTAAAGGACTTTCTCTAGCCAAATGGATTATGATCATAACGATCATAACTCGCCAGGAAGACTAACGGATAGTTCAAACAGCAGCGTTAGTCACCTGAAGTTGGCCTTTTCAGTCCTGGTGTCGAGTTATTTAATGTTCTGGCCATTTTCCAATGTCAAATTGAACTAGAGACATTGAAACTCTGAAAAGGGAACCACAATTAAAAAGGTGTAATGAATAAATATCAAACACTTAAATGAGATTAAAAAGATTAATGGCCATTAAAAAACATAAAACTTTATCAAGGTGGACAGTGTCACCACCACCAATAACACTGTCCAATGTTACAGACAAACCCTGGGACAGAACATGCTTAAAATATTGCCGTCGTTGAGAGTTGAAAGAAAGTAAAATGTGGCTTACAGTGATTTGAGTGTTACATAAACTACACACTGGTGCATCAGTTCCAGATAAAAGAAAACGATGAGTTAAAAAAATTGTGACCAATGCGTAGTCTAGTTAGAACAACTTTCTCCTTCCGAACCTTACGGAAGATAGACGGCCAAAGCCCAATATAGGGTTTTATTTGAAAAAGCTTGTTGTCACGTTGCTCACTCCAAGGAGGAAGAGGTCAAATGTACCTGACCTTCCTGGGTATTTAACAACATCAATACCCAAATACCCACACAGTCAAACTTGGAACTCACTCCAAGTAAACTGCCAGCTGGCATGGAGCCAAGCCTTGAATACAGGACCATAGTCCCTGTACGGAATAGGCACAATGGTGATAGTGCCAGAGCAGATGGATTTAGCTGCCGTGTTTATGGAATTGTTGCTCCAGACATCATATTTATTGTCAACGTGGTACCCTTACTGGAACCTATCTTCTCTTTGTTCTATAGAGACTTAGGTGCTACTAAGGATGTACTTAGTGCTGGGAAGCTCTACTTCAGGTTTTAGTTGTAATGATACTCGTGGTTATACTATACCACACAATGGGAACTTTATCATACCTCCTCTTTTAAGTCTTCACTTTCACTGACGACAATATTAATGGCACTGAATACTGCTGCTGGCTTGCTAGAAAGCTTTGGTTTTCCAACTTTAAAGGCATCAACACTCTAAATACTAGATTCTCCAACCTGACATCATCCTTAGCCTGCACTCTTCTTGTCATAGAGACAACTTCCAGCTCCAATAGGTAACAGTGAGGATGAGATTTCATAAAACCTACACTATTTCGATAATTTTGGTTAAGCAAATGAAACTTATCGTTGACGAATAACCTCTTGCTAACACTTTCATTGTCGTCTTTCATTAAAGACGTTGATACACAAATTACAACTTTCACCATGTGGCTGGTACCTTCCATACCCTCCTATTTTATTTGCAGCTAGCAGTTTCATGCTTTTATAAGGGAACATTGTTAAGAAAAAATAACACTTTGAGAGCTAATATGTTCTCAAAAGTTACCTAATATACACCTGATCTGTATAAGCGAAATTCTTTCAACAATAACTTTCTATGAGCTCATTGACCACACAGCTGGTCTTTGGAATAATTGGAGATTCAAATTTATTATGTGTAAAGTAAGATTCAGTGGTGTGTTACAGGTTGAATAAAAGAGATAAAACTTAGCGTGAGGTTGAACATAAAGTATAACTATGTGCTTGAGAATAATCTACAAACTCGATGAAATAGTTGTACCTGTTATATTGTGATAAAGATTAAAAGAAATTGTATTCATACAAAACTTATAATAAATAAAAATGTATAAAGTATGAAGATGAAAATGAAATTTATTTAAAGTTAAACAAGTACACAATTACTACAAATATAAAACATAATAATTCTTACCGCTCTTCCACCTCATTGGTTTGAAAATATCCAAACTTTACCATTCACCATATCTCTGTAGTTGACAGATCAGAAAATTTGATCACAAGTAATTAAAATCCTTACACTGTTCCACATGATGATAGTTGTAAGGTAGTTTCAAATACCCTAATTGTTGTACAGCACAATACAACTATCAGTGATTGCATTCTACCATGGAATTAACAAACACTCTTGACTTCACGTAATTTATACTAAACGCTTATTGCTACAGAATATACAGCGTAAAAGAATGAGACGTGCAGTTGTAGGCCACTGGTGACAAGGATTTTTCTCTGGGGACTATTTCGTACCATTAGAGAGAACCACAACATTGTTCTGTGGTTTATTTGTTTAATTGAAATCTGCTTTGCAGAGTCGCCAACTGCAATTTACCAGCTGAGCCATTAAAGGACAGTGTTTAATGAAATAACACTCTAAGAATTAGACAAACGATAGCATTGGATACGTTTAAACTAACCTTAAATGGACCTTTTCAAAGATGAACTTCAAAGAATGTTAAATACTGACTCCAAATGATTGTCAGAATCAATTTTAAAGACATAAGAGGACTAACTTGAAGATATGATCAACACTAACTCAGCAAGATGAGCTACACAAACATTCAAAATAATCATATCTAACTTTCTAAATGATCATATCTGACATCCAGAATGATCATATCTAACTTTCTAAGTGATCAGAACGAACTTGGAAAACTGATTTGAGCTTGTTTATAAAGATATTAATTATCTACTTTGAATTATATTTTTTATTCCACAAAAATAAAACAAAAGAGATGTATATTTTAAAGACAGCAATTTTTCATCTTCGTTATTATTTCCAGGTCTTTCGAATAGTTTAGTAACACTATAGAAATAGTTTAAAATATAAATAAATCCTTTTTTAGGTCATGCTATACCCAAGGCAGCTTGTTATCAATAGGTGCGATTACAAGTCAAACAATATTTAAACACAGCTGATAGTGTCGACAATTTTGAACTTTTGAACTTAGAAGAATTTACTAGTCGGTGAAGAAAAATAAGAGTGCTTTTAATAAGCTATTTCCTATCAAATATGAACCAACATTTGGGATCAGTTCTTTACATTATTAACAATGGAGTTAATCTAACATCACAGAGTAACCTTATTTAACCATTTCATCGGGCATTGGTAACTGGATTATCCTTATTAAATTAATTTATAATTTTGACGTAACTTAGAATTTTGGTTAACGTAATCTAACACTTACAAACTAACGTATAACATTGTAATTTTGTAGGTTAATTATCGAGTGCTTTATTTTTTACATTGCAGTGTTTGTTTGTTACATTGAAATCTCATATTTAGTATCGTAAGTAAGCAAACAAAATTGTCACTGATGGGGTATTACTATTTTATTATTTTTATTTTTAAATTTCAAAAGCTAAAGAAACGTTAGAAACCGAAGCCCCTAATTTTTGTGGTTTACGTGTGTTTTGTAATAAATGTTAAATATTACAGTGAATTATTTTTGAACATTTTTTATCAAGCTCAAAGTAAATGGTGAAAATATTTAGGTGTCTTATTGGTTTATAACAATTAGAAAAATGTTGATTGTCTAGAAATATTAAGTGAAAATAGAAAAAGTTAGAAAATAGTTTAGAAAGAGTTTTGAAATGTAGTTTGAGTGGTGTTTACTAGCTTAATTACTTTACAAATAACTCATGTTTTATCACAGTTTATAAACACTAATTCGTACTCCACATCTCAGGAAGTACAATAAGTTATGTTTCTAAATGAATAAATTATCAGATTTTACAAGTCTGGTTTGCAAAATAAATGGACTAAAAGATTTGGGCTGGATCTAAATTCAGTTTTGGTCATTTTGACACATTGTGGTCACCATATAACCATCAAAATATATAACTCTGAATAAACTAGGTATACCTTCACAATTTTGAAAGCATTAATTAACACTCCTACGAAAAGACGTTTCTAGTCCTGATTTCTCCAAACCCGTTCCCCTGGCTGTGGTTTCGCTAGATAGTAGATAGGGACAGTGGGAATCTCGTTAATCCATTCATTAATGGATTTAAATGGCAATTTCATTTAAATACAAAATTATTAGCCTAATATTAATAACCTTTCAAGTTGCTCTGGGGCCTATTAGGCCCCACTTTTCGTAGGAGTGTTAAACGTTACAAGTATTTTGCACACCAAAAATCTGATTTTATAATGAGATATTTTCACTGAAGAGTAATTTATGAATTTTCAAATATTTCTGGGTCAATCTTAATGCAACACTCCAACCAGCCTTAAAGAATAAGACAAAATTATATATATATATGAAAACAATAAAGTTAGTACTTGTATCTTTAGTTGGGCATTTTGCTGCCAACAGGTGAAACACTCTAAACCATTTTTGTTTTGAGTGAGACAATGTTTATCCACAAAAATTTGTACTGATTTCAAATATACATGTTTTTTTACAATACAAATAGTTATCACTCACTGTAGTAGGAGGTCTTATAATTACTGTAATTTTATCTTTCTAATGAAACTGTAAATAAGTTAGACATTTATCTGAATTATCTAATTGTGAAATAACCAACATAAAGTTCCTTCTAAAGGGAATTCTTTTTCTGTTGGTTAGAAATAATCCAACAACAATTTCAAAAAGAATTATTGACTGTTTTTTAAATAATAATGTAAGAGGGGATGTGTCATGTAGGTTGGATATTTTCTATGTAAGAAAAGGAAGAAGACTGGAGGTTTACATTCTGACTTGTCAGTATCTATAATATGTTTTTGTAATTTAGCCTTGTTCAACTATGATATATTTAGTGTGTGTGTGTGTGTAGGAAAAACATCTAATTAAAAATCTGATTTCTTTTCTATTCAAAGTACTTTATATATAAAAGCTTACCACATATCATGAAGATACAATTACTAAATTAAAAGTTATGTATACTTTATTGGTTACAGGTCAGTTAAAGTGACCAAGCACATATAGTGTGGTAGCATGCATTGATATTAAAGTAGTTTAATTAACAATTTTGAATGCAACCTGTATAAATTATTGTGACATGCATACTTTGGCACGTATATCTATACACAAGTTACCTATCTTATCTAAAAGTTATACAGAAATATTAAGATATGACTTTTTCTGTTTTAGAAAGAAGATAACGATACTAAAGTCTCCACACCTTCAGGCTTATCTTGGAAACAAAAAGTGACTTTAAAGATATTCTCAAAAACAGCATCTTGAATACCCAAATTTGATTACTGCTCATTTTGAATAATAGCTTTTTATGATATTTGATTGAAATATCCTTTTACCACATAAATAAACACTGACATGATTTTATTTAATTTTTAAGACATAGTTTATTTCTCCAGTGCTCTGTTTACCCTTCACAACACATTCAGATACTGAAGGTAGTGATTATAAAGTTCAGTTTGAAATATATGTATGTATGTATTTCATAGTAATGGATAACAAATAAAAATTAAATTGGTTATACTGTTCAGATTGATTTTTTAAAAAATTTAACCTGTATGGTCCAGATGGCTTCCAATGTTACTGGTACCATAAGGATATTCCACTGTAGACATTTTCTACACGACACAATGAAGGAAGTTCCATCATGATCTGGGGTGCTTTTTCCTTCCATGGAACAATGGATCTTCAAGTTATACAGGGGCGTCGAACAGCAGCTGATCACATTGGCATGTTGGAGAGAGAGCATCCTTATTGACTGAATGCCCTCGGTTGTGTAGAAATGACTGGATCTTTCAACAGGACAACGTTGAAATCCACAATGCCCGCAAAACAAAGGACTTTTTATGGCGATTAACGCGGTTCTTTTGCACCATTTTGCATGGTCGAATCAATGTCACACATACTCGCCCTTTCGTCGGTAGGGGTGTTATAAAGTCATGGTAAATCCCACTATCTATTCTTAAAATAGTACCCTACAATCGTCGGTGGGTCTTTAACTGCTATATTAAGGACGACTAACGGAAATAGCCCTCGTATAGCTTAGTGCGAAATTCAAACAAAAAATTATTTATCAACTGACATTTTCTGATCAAGCAGTTGATAAATAAAATAGAAGCTCCCTCTTTTACAGTTATTAGATTTGTCCAATATTCCTAACAATTCTCTTAAAAATAGTGAACTTAATATTTAATCAAATATAAAAATTATTAGAAATAACCACTTTATAATGAAGCATCTGATTTTCTAAATCTATCCTCCTCTGTTTAATAGCACGATGGCAATCATTGGTATTTAAAATATTAGAATTATTCTGCACTATGCATCAGTACTGCTATCAGTTAAAAATTGTTTTCCTGAAAAATGTAGTTCATGAAAGAATAAAAATCTGAAGTGTTCGTGATTGTGGATATTCTGCATCGAATTTAAAAGTGAAAGAACGGTTTAGTTTTAACATTTATTTCTTAAACTAATAAAATATTCGTTTTATCGTGTGATGAATTGTATTAAGTTTTTGTCCTACACTTTCTGCCAGGACAAATTAATTAAAAACAAACAACCACGAAAAAGAGAATATCTTCGACTCCAGCCACTAGAACAACAACTAAGTTACAGGCAGAGCACGTGTATTGAATATGATGATAGTAAAACTGATGATAAGAAAGTTCTAGTTGATTACTGACTTATACTCCAAGAATGTTGCTCAGTCGTAAAATGTTGCATCAAGTTGTATGTAGTCCTACAATAACAGATTTAAAGCATAGCTGCCTGTTTGCACTTTGATCGACTTCCTAGATGCGCCCAATCTACAATAATCTAACGGAAACCTTGATTCTGAAAATACGAACTCCCAATAATAATATAAGACTGGCGTCCTATTCTAGAAAACAAAACATGTCCCCATGTTATCAGATGATGGAAAGAGTCTTGTTCTTTTTGCAGAGGACACGCTGCACGTGCACGTGAACTATTTAACCATGGTTGATAGTCAGTTAAGCTATCTTTTTTCAGAGTTCTAGCACATCTGATGGATACAAAGTAATAAATGTACTTCAACTTTCAATTTATTGAACTCAGGCATAAATTGTAACAATCAGTGTGACGCAACCTCTAATAGCTACACGTCACTCTGAAAGATGACACATGTCAATGATATTTTAATAACCGAAAATGGTGCATGTAAATTATATCTTAACAGTGATACACGTTAATCACTGAGTACCATTTGAAAACAATAAAAATAAACTGCAGGCATATCACAACAATTCTACTGAAAATGTTGTATAATTAATACGTAGTTCGACATGTAGACAAAGCACAAAAAAACTATAAATGTCACAAGCTAATAACAATGTAATAATTGAAGAACCAATACGTGACTTAAGTGTAGTAATAAACGATGTGAAACACATTAAATGTTAAAATTGAAGAAGCTCATGTAGATCCTGCGTTTCAGTAAAAAATGTCGCATGTAAATCTTAGTGTAACAACTGTGAATTATTGGATGTATATTGTGACAGTTAATATACTTAGAGCTGTATTACAAACAATATAAACAGACACACAATTATTACTGAAATAAACATTTAATGTATAATAGCTGTTACATTTAAATGAGCGAAAAATATGTAAACAAACATTTCATTACTTTTGGTTTAATATTTCACACAACGTTTAACATTATATGTCGTAATAAGTAAATCGTGCATGAAAAGAAATCATAAAAAACATGAAAAAAACTCTTGTGAATTGTTGAACTAAAGCCACAGTCTCTTAAATTTAAATAATAGTTATGAATGTTCCGATAATATGGTAAAACTTTAAGTTTTCAAAGTTTATATTTAATTTGCTTGTACATAAACGTAAATAGTTAAATTACTAGGCCTGGCATGGCCGAGAGCGTAAGGCGTGCGACTCGTAATCCGAGGGTCGCGGGTGCGCGCCCGCGTCGCGCTAAACATGCTCGCCCTCCCAGCCGTGGGGGTGTATAATGTTACGGTCAATCCCACTATTCGTTGGTAAAAGAGTAACCCAAGAGTTGGCGGTGGGTGGTGATGACTAGCTGTTTTCCCTCTAGTCTTACACTGCTAAATTAGGGACGGCTAGCACAGATAGCCCTCGAGTAGCTTTCTGCGAAATTCCAAAACAAACAAACAAAACAAAAAACAAACAGTTAAATTACTGTGTAAGTTTCTGATAACCCAATAATATCAATGATACTGAATTGAAATATTTTGTGCAATTTTGTAAGTATCAATCACATTCATGTAGCTGTATAGTGTGGAGATAAAATCCATTTTTATTTCTCTTTACTCTAGAGAAAACATATTAACAATGGCGGTTTTTTAAATTCATTTATTAATTCTATTTCGCAGTTTTGAAGAAAAATCAGGTTGGTTTCCGAGCTTTTCCATCATAAATGTATCTTGGCTGTCAGAATTTTCAATAAGAATAACAACGTTTTCCTTGGGATGTCCTTGTTTACTGTTAGGTTTAACGATAATAAGTTCATCATAATTTTTCACATGTCTATCAGACAGAGGTCGCTGTATATATTCTTCAATAGCTTTTGTTTGTTTCGACGCTGGTGTTCCTCTCTGAAGATGTAGAATACAGTAATGTTTAGTGGCGCAACACTCAAAATTTGAGTAATAATTTTGCTATAACATGCATAAAAATAAATAAATGTTTCTATGAAAACTATAAGTTATGAAATTGGTTTCAGTTATCTCATAAATGTTTTCTTGAAACTAGGAACACTATTTCACACTTTGTTTCATGTAGTAAAAATAGCTTAAATACTGTTTTCCATTTATATTTACACGTTCACAAAGGATAACTAGATTGTTTATATTATTGCCTAGACAAGATGAAAGTACGGTTATAATTAAACGTCAAGTGTTCTATTAAGTTTATTGTTATATAACTAGACAAGATGAAAGTACGGTTATAATTAAATGTCAAGTGTTCTACTTAATTTATTTTTATATAACTAGACAAGATGAAAGTGCGATTATAATTAAATGTTAAGTGTTCTGCTCAATTTATTGTTATATAACTAGACAAGATGAAAGTACGGTTATAATTAAATGTCAAGTGTTCTACTCAATTCATTGTTATATAATTTAAGCATGAAAAGTTATGTGATCTGAACTACAAATGACTGGTTATTTACTTTGAGTTACAAAGAGAAATAGTTTTCAAACTGTCTTGTTTTTTTGCAACTTTGGAGTAAATCACGCACCTTATGGTGCTTTAAAATATTCAATAATTCATTATCAGTAGTAGTAGTATGTATGTGAATGAAAAATTACGAAAGGACATTCTGATCTTTATGTTTTCCAGATGTTATTGATGCTATGTACATTAGTAAAGGTAATCAGACTTATCAGATCTCAATGGTATCGAACATATATTGGTCTATTTTGGAAAAAAAATCGCATGCATCTAAACGACTCTGAACATTAAAGATTCTCAGAACGCATCTTTCTCAGTAATTGGGGATAACTCAAGGTATTAAAAACATTGATTTTAAACATGCAACATCTATTTGATATTGTACACGTAGTTTGAGGTAGTATACATTATATTAAAATGGAATGTTTTTAACTGTAAAAATGTAAAGTTACTTGTACCAAATATTAATTATAACGTAAAATGAATAAGAACTTAATTGAATTTCGAACCAAAGTATTCATTTTTTCCAGGTCGTTTTCATATATCGTCTCCAGGGTTGTTCGTTTGGTCACTTTTTGCTTTCTTAGTATATTAGTTTTTGTCTTCTTAACGTTCTTTGTAGGGACCTTGTTCCCACATTCATTGATCAGTGGCATAGCCTCCAATATATCCAATTCATTAGTGGTTATCTTTTTAGCACCAGGCTGTTTGTGTAAAACACGGTTTTTCAAACATTCCCGAGTTTTTTTCTTTCCAGTTGTAGAAACAACAAAGAACGCTGCACGATCATTACAAAAAGTAAATAAATAAGAATCACGTGTTTCAAGACCATTAAAATACATATTATTATTAAATAAGCTATGGATAATGGGTTACAGTTATAACTATAAATGTTTTTCATGCTTAACCAACAAATAATTGTATGGATTCTTTAGACAAGTGTATTCAGTTATAATGTTTCGAACCATGGAACGTAGTACTTCACATGAAGCCACATGTAACAACGTAGTACTTCACATGAAGACACATGAACCAACATGACACGTCATATAAAGGTGGAGATCTCAAATTAATACCTTGCTTGAAATCAGATCTATCAACATAGTGGGCTCGGCATGGCCGAGCGCGTTAAGGCATGCCCTCGTAATCTGAGGGTCGCGGGTTCGCATCCGAGTCGCGCTAAACATGCTCGCCCTCCCAGCCGTGGGGGCGTTATAATGTGAAGGTCAATCCCACTTTTCGTTGGTAAAAGAGTAGCCCAAGAGTTGGCGGTGGGTGGTGATGACTAGCTGCCTTCCCTCTAGTCTTACACTGCAAAATTAGGGACAACTAGCACAGATAGCCCTCGAGTAGCTTTGTGCGAAAATTCAAAACAAACAAACAAACAAATCAACATTGTGTCTCGTAAGAAGGCAGATACATGAATATAGTACCTCACGTGAAAACAGATGTTTCTAACAGCAGTGTGAGTACAGAAACCAATATTTTCAAATGATTACTCCCTGTTTTCCATATACTTTAATTATAAAGAAATTGAAGATAACATGTAACTTACAACAAAGCAACAAGACATATCGAAATGAGTGCTGTCCACCATGCGCATCTTGTAACTGTAGATTTTGAAACCGAAGGGAGCGTAGCTTTCGGAACCACTTCAGTTGGATCTTCAGACAGAGAGTCGTATTTAAAATCAGTTTACTTACTCTACCGATTTCGTAAAACAGATAAAAAATTTCAAATATAAGTTAACAATAATAGTAATGTGTATAATTCTTTAAGCCCACCAATAATCTTCATTTAACATATTTAAAATTATAATTCAATAAATACGATATTTCTTCACGACGGGAAATTCACATGAAATAAAAATGCATCTCAGAATGGCTGGTATGGGTATTAACACTTTTATTGATAAGCAGAGAATAACGTTTCAAAACGTTACGGCATGGCCAAATCCTATCATTATGGTCATAATGCGCATACGTTTGCTATGAATGATGTGGCCCGGCATGGCCAAGCGTGTTAAGGCGTGAGACTCGTAATCTGAGGGTCGCGTGTTCGCATTCCCATCGCGCCAAACATGCTCGCCCTTTCAGCCGTGGGGGCGTTATAACGTGACGGTCAATCCCACTATTCGTTGGTAAAAGAGTAGCCCAAGAGTTGGCGGTGGGTGGTGATGACTAGCTGCCTTCCCTCTAGTCTAACACTGCAAAATTAGGGACGGCTAGCACAGAGAGCCCTCGAGTTGCTTTGTGCGAAATTCCAAAACAAACAAACCAAACAATTCTTTTTTTTTTTAGAATGACGTTTTTAATTTCTGTGAGATGAAAGAAACTATTACTGAAATACTTTCTACTGTCTGTAAATTCCTAATAAAGTATATTACTTTAACACTTTTGATCCAAAATTGGAAGTCTTGAAATTTTTATATTTTGAAATTAATTCATACACTTTGCACTTATTGAAAAACATTGAACTTATATTACATACATTTGTCTGTTGAATTTCGCGAAAAGTTTCACGAAGGTTATCTGCGCTAGCTCTCATTAATTTAGCAATGTAAGACTAGAAAAAAGGCAGCTGGTCATCACCATCCACCGCCAACTCTTCAGCTATTCTTTTACCAACGAATACTGGGGCTATCTGTCATTTTACAACGCCCCAACGACTGAATGGGCGAACATGTTTGTGTGATGGGGATTCGAAGTCTTTCTTTGGATTATAACGAATTATGGTAATTCTTACCAAGTCAGTCTTGTCTTAATAATACCAGCAAAAATAACAGGATTTACCATAAACAACAGTCATCAATGAATCGGTTTAACATAAATGTATCTTTCACTTGTTATTGAATATTCTATTAAGTGATATTTACGTTACGAAATCGCTCAGGAAAAAGTGTTAGAAACGAAATGTTAAGCAGGTTATTATTTAATTCTTCTGGTGTTTGTGGTAGTTAAATGTACACAATATTCTCCAGTCTGAACCAAAGCAAATTTAACTTTTTAGAAAGTTTTGAAGGATTTGTACGAAAAGAAAATAGAGAAAAACACAAATTGTTATTTACAATGTACGAGTGAGGGTTTGAGAACTGCATTTGATACATAAAAGTTCAAGCGTGTCAATAATAAATGAGTTGAAACATCATTCACGAACAGATACAGTAAAGAACCAGCTTATTTGTTTACAGAAGGTTTTTACTTCATGTAAATGTAATGTAAAATGAATGAAAGAGTATGTTGTGACCAGAGTCGTATTTATATTCAATAACGCAAGGTTGATGATTGTGCTCGTTTATGTTGGTGCTTTCCTCCCTATTTCTCTGACGTAGCTTTGTGTACTGTTATTTGTTTTTGAATTTTTCGCACAAAGCAACTCGAGGGCTGTCTGCGCTAGCCGTCCCTAATTTTGCAGTGTAACACAAGAGGTAAGGCAGCTAGTCATCACCACCCTGATACTTTATATTTTTTTAGGTTTAGAAAGTTTAAAGAAAACTTTGTATTCGTGAGATTGATTTGACAAAGAGCATCATCTTTACTTTTAACATTGTTAACTGCTAAAACAGAATAGTCACATCTTTGCATAACTCTAACCAACGCATTCAAATGAGCTTAAACAAAAATATCACAAACATGTGGTTACATTTATAATCAATATTGTCAGTTAAACTATAATTTAAATGCTTTCCGAACAGTAAATATGGAGGGAATTCATTTTTAATCAATACACATGGTGGGGGAAATATCAAATTCAAAACTAACGGCTGAAGTACGTTCAAAATCGAGAAGGGTGATTTCGAGTTAAATGTTATTTCTATTAAATTAATATGGTTTAATAAACGAAAATAAGACCTAAAATAATAAACAAACTTTCAATTTACCTATGACATAACCTAACCTAACCTAATGTAGTGTTGCAAGTTGGTAATTTGATTTATCCAAAAACAGCTTACATCAATAAGGGCTTATATTCAATTGTAATTATTTCAGTCCCAGCAAAAATAGTTGCATAACTCAGTGTTACAAATGTGTAACTAAATAATTGTACATTTTGATTTAAAGGGGATATTCGACAAATTATGAAGAGTTTAAATAACAGTGTAGAAATATATTATTTCCAAGGAACTTTCAAAGTGTGATCACAGTAATGGTTACAAGGTTTATAGATCAAAATAATCCATAGTGTTATTAATATTGTAAGAATTAAAACCATACATTTACTAAAATGTATTAATTTCTGCATATAATCTTAGCAGAACTGCTGTATTAAATACTCAAAACTAACATCATATTATGAGGACATCGTGAATGTAACAGCTACATGCACTTCCAAAAGGTTATTAATATAACTTGGAGGAATGGTGCTTACTTGTGTGAATATAATGCACCATTTATTTTTATCAGTATTTTAGAGTAGAATTCATATAATTAAATAGTAATTGTGCACAATTTTCTAACTGCTGCATAATAAACTTACAAGGAAAGTATACAGTTTTATCACCTCACAAAAATATAAGACTAGAAACATATTAATCCATTACTTTTTAAAAGGTACAATAATTTTATATATAGCATGTGGTAATATGTTCACGTACCAGCACATTACAAATTATTAGTATACATAATGAATAATGGACTATTTTTAAAAAGGGTCCATGATAAGTCTGAAAACGTCTCGTGGTAGTCGTTTTTCGAAGATTGTTTTTTCTCTGTAGGAGTAAAAATGTTGAGAACACGAGACAGTAATAGAAGATTCTGTCGAACACAGCATCAGTTCCGTATCTGTGGGGTGAATGAGACTCTCTCGATAATGAGTGTCGGAATCTTCAAAAGTCGCTAACAGGTTGTTTGTCTGTCTTAGTTCTCCAGGCTATCTTGGAAATACATATCTAGGTTTCAACATGCTTGTTTGGAAGAAATCAGTTGATGTTTGAAAGTGCGTTTGTGATGATTAAGTTTTCATTATATCCTTCTTTGTATGGAGTGTCTGTGTAAATTTGTCTATTGACTTAAATAGCTTCTCGACTTGTGTATTCTGCATGAACATGTCTTTGAAATTTGTTTCTAGCTGTGGGTGCTTTTTTGGTAAGAATGGCTTGGGTGAAGGTGGCGGATGTCCAATGTTTCGGGGCCCAGCATGGCCAGGTGGTTGAAGCGCTCGAATCGTAATCTGAGACGTGCGGGTTCGAATACCCGTCTCACCAAACATGCTCGCCATTTTAGTCGTGGGAGCGTTATAATGTCACGGTCAATCACACTATTTGTTGGTAAAAGAGTAGCCCAAGAGTTGGTGGTGGGTGGTGATGACTAGCTGTCTTCCTTTTAGTTTAACACTGTTTAAACACTTTTAGTTTAACATCGGCTAGTACAGTTAGCCCTCGTGTAAATGTGCGCGAAATTTGAAAAGAAAAGAAAAACCAATATTTCATTGAAGTTTTCTATTTTTCTACCTAAAAGTTAAAGCTGAACGTCAAGGCCACTTATTAACGAGTGTTTTATATCTTGAATATTATGAAGTGTTTGTTTATTATGATTTATATGTTTATTGTAGAGCATATTAAGCGGGGGTATCCACCGTGTTGGAAGTCGATACACTTATCTCTGTCCCATTGTGGATCTTTTATAAAGTGAATGGAGTCAGTTGTTTGTTTGTTGTTAAACGCGATGTTTCGTGAAGGACTCTTTGTATGCTGTCGAAGGTTTTTAAAATTCGAATTTTACCTTATATGTGCTATCAGAATTGTTATCACTTGCAGCATTCAAATCAATAAACGATACATTCTACTTAAGTTGGTTACTTTTGTTGTGTTTGAGAAACGAGCTTTTGCTGAAAACGTGCTAAGTGTCTTAGTTTTGTTTCTCTTTACACGTCCCTCCCAGTGCCACACAGGTATGTCTGCGGACTTGCACCGCTACAAACCGGGTTTCGATACCCATTGTGTAGCTTTGTGTTTAATTCCAAACAAGCAAGCAATTAAATCTTTAGACGTAATATGTGAAAAAACAAAAGTAATTTATCACGTGACTGACTGGATAGTGATCAGCGTTTTGGACTGTGAATCGGAGGTCTTACATGTTGCCTTAAAATCGCGCCTCGCACTGTGGGTCTGTGTCAAAAGATCGACATTGAAATTACATTATTAGAGTGGCTCAAGGGCTGGATGTCAGCGCTGTTGTAGCCACTTTAAAATTAGGGACTACTAACCCAGATAGCCCTTGTAAATATCCGAAACAAACAAAATTATTTCTCTTTGTGGCCGTTCCCTACACAGCTTTGACCCTCACTGAGCTGAGACTCCGTCGCCTTTCGACTATGAGATTTCACTGACCCCTATGTCCTTGGGTTAGGTCTTGATGGGAGATAAATCGCTTGTACTTGTCGGGTTTTAAAAGACTTTCATAAAAGCAGTCTTCACGTATCAAATTGTTTAGATAGTTTGCAATAGCGTCTGTTTGTACAAGTTTGCACGAGATATTTCTATTACCTAGATTACTGAGACAAAACTAGTACAGTTTAACTGTTGTCTCCTGGCGACATATATTTCATAATAGTTTTTTACTTTTATGAGAGTTTTTTATTTGTTTCAAGTTCAAATTCTTTGGTAACAAGTTTCTCCAGTATAGCTGTTTACATGGAACACCAATCAAATATTACTTTGTTATTATATGGTTACAAGTCTTATTTTACATTGTAGGTTATTAGTAGCGTGTCAACCGTAGTCAGGATTTTTGAGATTGGAAGAAATATTTTTACCCTGGCATTGATTACGTAAAACAAACCGTAAAAAAGTTATAACATAATTGTTTAAAATTAATGGATTAAAATCAATCAAGCATGTCTTCATTCGTTGAATTTCTTTTTATTTTTGTTGTACTTTGGTCTCTCTAAGTGTTCCGGTCTCGTTCAGGCCAGTCGAGAGGTTGTACAAAGTAAATATAGGCAGCGATTATGTCTTAACTGTACTTTTCAGATACTACTTTTTGTTATCTTGGTTAAAAATCTTACACCTAGCTCCTGTCAGTACACTTTCTAAAGGATGGCATGTGTGAGGTTGTACAAAATGAGTTGAAGTAGTCATTAGGTCTTAAATGTGTTACCTGTACTTTTCAGGTACTACTTTTTGTTATCTTAGGTTAAAAAATCGTACACTTAGCTCCTGTCAGTAAAGTTTTAAAGATAGCATCAAAAGGGCTGAAACTGGTAAAGCAACCAAAGAAAACTTGTTACACTATCAAACTTGATGCTTCGCGTGAAGGGCCCTTTAAAAGAAATCCAAAATACTTCCGCAGCCCCGTAGGTCTTCAAAGTCGGTATTTCCAGGTCGACAGCGGTTATATGAATGCCGTAGGTGAATTTCGTTTGCTCGTCAGTTCATCGTTGTACAAACGGTTTCTTTAACGACACTATAATAAACATGAAAAGTAACTGATTTTACTCCCAGGTTTTAGACAGAAATATATAATTGTTCAATATGATAAAATTAGTTGGACTAACGGTTGTGCTCACTTGTCTCTTGTTAAATGCAAAGCTACATAACGGACTATATTTGACTGTGCCCACCGCTTATCGAACTCCGATTTTATCTTGATGAGCCTGTAAGATTACTTCTATGTTAGCGAGAGCACCCCATTCTAGTGGACAGTGTAAGAACTTGAAGACTGATGTTGATACAAGCCTTCACCTCGTGCAACTAACTATTCACGTAATGTAATACATATCTTCGAGATAATTTTGTAAACTTGGCTGAGAGCTGTAAATTCGAATAGCCCTTCAGTATTTAAGTTGTACCTGTGAAAAAAAAGAAGGGCTGGCGAAACGACGAGTAAGTAACTGAACAAGAACATTAAACAAATATTTGGAAGTACATGCTTGGATTGGAAAAGTTGTTTCAGTCTTGTATGGTAATACGACGTGAACTGGAAGATAGGTGTTAACCCTAAAGTTGATTTGGTTTTAATAACGTTAAAAAAACTCGTTGAACGTTTGAAACCTGTCTCACACGTATATCGCTGTTGTGCAACATTCGAATCTTCGTTCCAAACTTTTCTCTAAAACCAGTCGTTAACGTGAATTATTTTTCGTGTTTAATCAGCGATAACAGGAATCATTATGTGGATACAGATAATTAAGATTTATTTCCCTTTTGCTCTTAAACCTTTTGTTTAAAATCGTAATGCTATTTTCTTATATCTTTGTACCGATATCGCCTTGAAAACATACTGTTTATCAGTATTGTAGGGTCAATACTAACTAGCTCTTACTGTTAGTTTTAGCCGCGGCATAGCAGTTCGTAGTACACCTCTGAGTTGTTGTTTTTTAAAAGCACAAACGTTTAGCTCACAGCTCCGTCATTTCTTGATGTATTTGAGATTTAATTGCAGTTTTGAACTCAGAAGGTCAAACCCTTTCGACTGACTTATTTGATCACGTCCAAAGTCTCATACATGAAAACCATTCGTGACTGGCTTCAATCCATTTTAGAAAAAATAGTTTTCAGTCATTGCAAAAGTTTCATTAAGGTTGTTGTATAGTGGCTGTTTGCAAGAAACAATGTCAATGGTAATATGTAAATCCATTGTGAACCAAAACAATTTGTACTCAACAACACATACTGTAATAGCCTATATACTCAGTGATCATTCTATACTGGTACACATACAAAACATATAATCAATTGTAAACTGTACTGGACATTGAACTAATGTCCATTATGAAGCACATTCCACTTCTCAATGATGAACTTTACTGTATTTAAAAAGATAATCAGCGACTTTTAAATTTTTTGTAACCTTCTTCTGATCTATGATTTTCTACCTCCGTATAGCCTTTAATGATGTGTTATAGTTATCTAACCATAAAGATCTCGGGTGTGGAAGGAAAGTACAACCAAAAGAAAAAAATTGAGTATGCGACTAAAGGAATGAAATCAAAATTGGCGTCTATACTGGTAGCTATACTTATAGTATTGATAACAGATTTATGGTGAATGTTCATTCATTAGTCAATCAGGATTACGTGTTTGTTCAACTTCTAGCATGATGGTAGATGAAACAAAATACGTGGTCTAGGTAGCTAGTGAATGTAAACTTGCTGAAAACAAATAAAAAATACCTCATGTGTTGATATCACTTTTGATTTCATTCCTTCAAATAGTACACTCAATCATTTTTTAATCACACCGTTTTTTCACACCAATGTTGTCTTTTTAGTGCCTAACCCAGTATTTAGTAGTTCAATGTCCAGTACAGTTTACAATTGATTATATGTTTTGTATGTGTACCAGTATAGAATGATCACTGAGTATATAGGCTATTACAGTATGTGTTGTTGAGTACAAATTGTTTTGGTTCACAATGGATTTACATATTACCATTGACATTGTTTCTTCCAAACAGCCACTATACAACAACCTTAATGAAACTTTTGCAATGACTGAAAACTATTTTTTCTAAAATGGATTGAAGCCAGTCACGAATGGTTTTCAACGTATCAGAATGCAGCAAATCGATAAAGGTAGTTATGAATTTATGTTTATGTACTGATGGACCTTGGCCCTAGGATAACGTTCTGACAATTTTTGTCCGAATGTAGACCTAGAGTTTAGTATGTTATGTTAGACTGTCTTATCAACATTTTTCTTTATGAATTTCAGTATTTTTCTTAGCATTATAACTATATATGATCCGTATTATTTTGTGTTTTTTATTTCTGTATTTTTCAGACTGCAAGATGAAACATGTTCAATTAAGTGATGCACAAAAAAAAAACTGGCAAAAAACCCAACAAAAGGCTTTGGATTTAGTAGCCAAGACTAGATAGCTGACTAATTTTTTCACTGAACTTGCACAACAAGATCTTCCAAATCAAAACTCATCTCTGCCATCAGAAGTCACTTGTACTGTATCTGACTCTGACAAGATTGAAGTTGAACCAAGCTCCACACTTACAAGTACCACTTTGTCCACTTTCAGAACATTATGATGACGTTGAGGTGTCACAGATTTGCTCAACTGGCACAAGTTCCACTACTGATCTCACTTTGCCTGTAAATTCTCCAGATATCTCTGGTGTTAATGTTGATGCCAGTTGCTCTACAAGAGTTTGTCAGTTGACAAGCTAAAATATACACATATAAATCAGTTAAGTGTTCGATACTTAAAAGATGGGTAACCTATTGAATGCTTTTTAACCTTTCTGGAACTGAAAAGCCATATGACTGATGAAATGGCAAACCAGGTATTGCAGTACTTAAGTGAAGTTTGCAAACGTAATTTTTCAAAATATAGGGGTCAGTCTTACAACAATGCTGCCAACATGTCTGGCTTTTATAAGAGTATGCAGCAAAAAATTTTAGAAGATAATAAGTTTGCCACACATGTGCCCTGTGCAGCCCATTCACTAAATCTGATAGGCCGAGGTGCTGTTGACTGCTGTCAAGTCGCAGTTAATTTTTTCTCTATGATGCATTTGCTTTATACATTTTGTCAGCCTCAATCAGCCAGTGAAAAATTCTTAAAACTTGTCTTGGAAATAAAAGTGTGTTAAATTCCTCTGATACCAGATGGAAGACACATGTTATGGTAACAACAGCAATTTTGAAGTCTTTCTTTAAGATGTTGGAAGCTTTAGAATGTCTAGTTGAAAACCAGTCACCAAAGGAAGACACTAGAAGAGAAACAGACAATATTTCAAAGTTTATGCAAGAGCTAGAATTTGTTTTTATGTGATATGATATCAGATTATATTTTCAGTAAGGGACACTTATACTGATGAAAATTTGTAACCAAGTTGATTCTGTTAACATTATTCTTATATGCGCCTGTAAATTAATTAATGAAGAGTTTGAAACATTTCTTTTTCATGAATTTGTAATTTATAAAAGTTGGAATAAATTATGTTTGAATGTAACTCCATATCATACTTAGAATAGGGAAATGAAGCCACGTTTTACTTCTACCCACAAAATTCTCACAGAATTAAAACTATTGCCTCTGCTGTGCTTAAATAATTTATCTTTAGAACAATATTCAGTCACAACGGATTATCTAATTGACACGTACGGATTTAATTTTTTTTTCACTTTTAACATTCTTGTAGTCTTTCAGACAATATTGAATTTGTTCAATGAATTACGTAAACATAATGTAAATTTGTGAGTCGTACTTCACGTCTCTCATATTTAAAATTGTCCAGTTACTGTTGTATTCTTTGTATTTATGTTGCAAGTTCGGTTTTGTAACTTCTTTATTTGGAGAATTTTGGAGGTTGTTAATTTTGATGTCTCACTTGTCGAAGTAACATATTTATGTTGCACTTGTTTTGGAGAAAACAAAGGACCAATAAAACATATGATAAGTTTCAGTATATGTAGTATTTTATAATTATTGTACTTCAGAATATACCAGAAGTCTAATATTTAAAATATTATGTTCCTGATTATGTTTTACAAATATACCTTATAGTTTTACCAGCAGTATTTCTATACTATTGTACTACACGTACTCTAAGTTGCATTATCAACAGGACAACAAATATTGTGTTTATTATTGTAATAATCAATTTTTGTCTGTCTTGAAAATGCGTGTTTTAAATCGTACTCTTTAAATATGCGCGCGCGCACTTAACTGATGCAAACAAAAGGCGAGTGTAAATATAATTTCGTATACATTTTGTACGATGTATTAAATTTTTTTGAAAAGGTCTAACGTAAGATAGCAAAATAACAAGTTTACCTGTTGATAGTATTACGAACGGTAAACTTTGTCCTCAGTAAATGAAAGCAAAAAACGAACAAAAGTTAACTTATCTAACGAATATAGGCCGTATTTATTAAATAAAGGCTTAAGTCCTGTTACACCAAACACAAGCAGACATGCATTTTTAGGTATGTGCAATTAGAAATATTTTGTATTATTCTAAAAATCCAGTATTTTTAAATTATTCATACTAATATTTAATGTGATGTTAACAAAAGTACCGGTTTACGATTAGGGTGAAACAATGTCAAGAAAGTGTTGAAATATATTTAAATAAAACCTCCTAGATTTAAAAATATATTAACGAGTGAAAGATACTAGACCTAAAGAATAGGCCAGGTAGTTAGGGCGCTCGACTCTAAATGTGAGTATCACGGGTTCGAATCCCCGTCGCATCAAACATGCTCGCCCTTTCGGTCAGAGGGTCGTTATAATGTTACGGTCAATCCCACTATTCGTTGGTGAAATAATAGTCCAAGAGTTGGCGATGGGTGGTGATGACTAGCTGTCCCCCCTAGTCTTACACTGGTAAATTAGGGATGATTAGCGCAGATAGCCCTAGTGTAGCTTTGCGTGAAATAAACCTAAAAAACAGTAAACCTATTTTTAAATACTGAAACAAGACTTCGAAAATTTTCTGTTTCAAGAGTAAATAAATCCAAGTTCAGGAGTAACAAATATTTTTATTTGTTTTTCAGGTCACATGCCACATCGTGTTCTGGTCTGCAGATTGCCTAATTCTTTTTGTGATTCATGACAATCACACGTTTTACTACTTCACACCAGTACGAATTGCAGTGTTAAGCATCCATTGTATGACGTCATTTTAGTGTATTCTGGGTGATATATGACGCGTTGCTGCATTATCTGTATAGTTCGTAACCCGGATGAGATAATATAACATTGAGTTTACTCACTGGGATGATGAAAGTTGGTGAACAAAGTTTAAAGGTTGATGGAATTAATGTTACACAGAAACACATAAGAGAAGTAAACGACTTAGTAATAAAAAACAAAAAAATATGCTTTACCATCCTACCAATTTCCAATTGTAAATACAATTGAAAATAAATATAAAAAGTAAGTTGGTCATTGTTGACCCGCTATCTGTTGGTGATTTGAAACGATTTGGTTTTGTTTGGTTTGTTTGGGAATTTCGCACAAAGCTACTCGAGGGCTATCTGTGCTAGCCGTCCCTAATTTAGCAGTGTAAGACTAGAGGGAAGGCAGCTAGTCATCACCACCCACCGCCAACTCTTGGGCTACTCTTTTACCAACGAATAGTGGGATTGACCGTCACATTATACACCCCCACGGCTGGGAGGGCGAGCATGTTTAGCGCGACGCGGGCGATTTGAAACGAAACAATTCTCTTTTTATCATCAGACTGAACAATATACTGTCATAATAAATACTAATTGTCTTTACATACCTGATTCAAGTGTCACTAGAATACATTTATATCGTTGTACCCTTATACCCTTTCCTCTCTGACACGTTTATGTTCCACATTTTATGTTCTCCTTATATTGAATTATATTTATATTCTTTCTGATATTAAAGATAATAGGACAAAAACGAACTGCTTTATCGGCTTGGATATTATACCTGATAAACGACTGAACGCCTCTTGGAATTCTCGGAGCCCTGTGTTATTTTAGAGACCTGAATATTTATGTTTCATTTATAGCAAACATATGCGCGTTATAACCATAAGGATAGGATTTGTACTGAATAAAATTTTGCAGCACACTTTAATGACTGACAGAAATTTAAATAGAAGCAACTGTTGGAAATAAACGAAAACAGTGAAGACTGAATAGATTATAAGAAAGATTTTCTAGATATGTAAATTTCGTCATTATCCTAAAAAGAGCTGGTTATAGAGAATATTGTAAGCATAAATTTTGTACTCAAATTATAGCACAAATTTCTTTAAGTTTTTACTATACAACATGCAACTTGTATATCAGTTACAAAAAAATCAACAGGTGTAAATAGTTATCCCAGGTCTTCTGCAACAGGCCTTTAGATGCCGCTACATATGTGTCGGTCTGAAGTGGAAAAGGAATGTTGTCATCAAAGAGAATGACATATTTCCAAAATTTGTCACCATATGGCGCGTTCATAGCTCAGCGTGGCGTCGTTGTTCCAGAAAGCGTCACCAGAGGCTCGTTTCTCGGGCGCCATGAGTAATGTAACGACGTTATTGAAGGACAAGCATGAATTTGGTCAGTATGAGTATAACTAATAGTCAGTCTAAATCAAGTTACTGTTTGATTCTTTAATTATATATTGAGCGATTAATATTTTTTAGTAACATGATTATAATATTTCTTTTTTGAACAATTTATTACTTTTCTTACATTATTGTGATTTGATACAAAAAACGACACGGCTATTAACACAATATTTTGGGTAAACATATAACCTGTTCGTCCACCTTGGCTGTTCCATCCCCTACATAAAGTAACATAAGTAAAAAGATTTAAAGCCAACTCTTATCATTCATACACTAATGAAGCTTTGTTTTGAACTCACGTATATTTACTGCCACTACAACATCCAAAGGCCAATCAAACGTTTTGATTTCAACCTCTCCTCACATGACAAGCCCCTCTATCCTAGGTACCGAAGTAACCCTTCTCTGAACCCTTTTCAATAATTTAATATCTTCCCAAAAATAAGAAACTTAAGACTAAACACAATTGGCCGGGTGGTTAAGACACGTAAGCGGAGGGTCGCAGGTTTGAATCTCGGTCACAACCAATATGATTGCTCTTTCAGCCGTGAGGGCTTCATAATGTAGCGCTTAATCCCACTATTCGTTGGTAAAAGAGTTGACGGTGAGTGATGTTGACTATCTGCCTTCCCTTTTGTCTTACCCTGCTAAATTAAGGACGGCTAACGCAGATAGCCCTCGTGTAGCTTTGTCCGAAATTCAAAATATAACTAAACACAATATTCCAAATGAAACCTCACCAGTGACATGTTTAATGAAGTTATAGCCTCGTTAGCTTGTATTCAATATTTCTGTAGATACAACCTGAAGTCCCATTTACCCTACCACGAGCAACCACACAACACTTGGATGGCTTTAGAGATTAATCACTCATTACACCACAATTCTTTTGTTTCATGACAAAATCCTCGAGAGGCATAAATTATGTAATGTCATATCTTTCATGTTTTGTAACTGTCACAACAATAACACTTTAATAGTAAGCGAAGATTACGCGTTTAATGATTTTATTCACTATAATTCAAGCCAATCTTTCACTGTTAAACTAAACGACTGTTATATATAGGACTCTGAATGACAGACTTATATCAGACCAAGGACATTTGCCTAAAATATATAAACTATAATTTCTGACGAAGTCCATTTTTGTTTTTGTTTGCTCTTAAGTCATGTAATATACCTGCCAGACGAGATGTTTAAAGAATTTTCACAACAATAATTGTGATTATCGAACAAATATTTTGTAATAAAAATTGCGTAATCTTTAGCCCTCGGTGGGCTCAGCAGATAGCCCGATGTGGCTTTGCAATAAGAAAACACACACACACACGCATAATCTTCAGATTTTTTTCAACTTTCTTTTAAATTTGTATATTTTGAATTCAAATCAAAGCTGTTTCAAAATTAAATTGTGGTTTTGTGGTGTTACCAGAAATTTTTCATCTTTTAGTTTCTGTACTTTGTCAGCTTTCGGCGTTTAATCGGTAAATTTTATAATACATTATTTGTCTAATATTTTTGTTGCTTCTAAGCATTATAAAAACACGTGCTTACAATAATAATAATATTAATAATGAATTAGCTTCTTAGCAACACGGAAATTAGGAAAATTTTATTAAATTATATTGGAGATGAAATTTTTTTTACAAGTATTTATTTTTATAGCACTAGTTGCTGTAATAACCGCAATGACCACACAAACAAAAGTTACACGTGAAGGTATTGAACTCGACGCCTTGAACAGATTATTTTATTAAGTAGTTAATATCTATTACTGAATATTTCTTTCACTTTGGGCCCGGCATGGCTAAGTGGGTTAAGGCGTTCGACTCGTAATTTGATGGTCGCAGATTCGAACCTAGTCGCACCAAACATGCTCGCCCTTTCAACCTTGGGGGCGTTATAATGTAATGGTAAATCCCACTATTCGTTGGTAAAAGAGTAGCCCAAGAGTTGGTGGTGGATGGTGATGACTAACTGCTTTTTCGTCTAGTCTAACACTGCTAAATTAGGGACGGCTGGCGCAGATAGCCCTCATGTAGCTTTGTGCGAAATTCAAATAAATTTTTAATTTTCATCTTGGAAGATATTTTCATCTGTCGGAAGTTAATGTTAAACGTGTCAATGAAAAAGGCAAAATTCGAGAATAAATAGAGCTCTGCGTATTGTTTTTTTTCTCTTGGGTATCATATGTACTCTGGAGGGTCAGGTGCTCTTTGACCTCTTCCGCCATTCTTTACTTATATGATCATGCAGTGTTGGTTGGTGTTACTCACTGCTTTAGGTTCATAGTGGACTGAATTTACTCCGACCCTTTTAAGATCAATGTTTATTTACTGGTATACATATACAGATATTATTTTGCCCTATCAGTAGGAAGTCTAGTTTGATGGTGGCCCTTTTTCTAAATATATATTATTATTTTATCTTTTTTTTCATTTATTTATTTTTGTGTTTGAAATGTATGTTGATCTGGTAGAAGTGTTTAGGACTATCTTCATCATGTATGAGGTTCCTTTCTTGTTCGTTTAATAATTCATTTTTCATCCAATTTTTATCAAAATACTTTATTGTGCTATGTAGGAGTCTATCTGGTATGGTTAGTATGTTTGAATGTGTAAATTTGGATGATGGTGCTCTGGAACCTGTATGCTGTTGTGAAGAGTGTGTTTTGGATTGTTTGTAACTTCGTTTTAATTGTTTTCTCACTTACAGTTATCCACGTTGGAGCTGCATAGTCATTTACTGGTCTAATGTGTGTTTTGTAAATTTTTAGTATGTTGTCTGTTGATGCTCTACTATTCTTGCCAGTTAGACTCCAAGCATAGTTGGTTCTTCGCCAGAATTTTATTTCATTTACATGGTTAATCCATGTTAATTTTGTGTCATAGGTTAGACCTAGAAATTTTGCCGATGTGATAGGCGGAAGTGGTATTACATTCACATATATTTCAGGCTGTAGTTTTGTTTTTTGTATTTTATCAATTTTGTAAAGAAGACAAGTTGTGTGTTTGCTGTATTTATTTTTATTCTGTATTTTTGACAGTATTCGCTTATTCTGTTTAATTGTGGTTGTATGTTTATGGCTGCTACTATTGGTGTTGTGGCACTTTTCCAGACTGCCACATCATCAGCAAACTGTGAGGAGAATCCATGCTTAGGACCCTTCAATGGTAAATTGTTTACATACATGATGAAGAGTATAGGGCTAACCATCCCTCCCTGAAGGACGCCAGTTTCTGGAGTAAAGTACTCAGAAAAGGTTCATTTACTCTACATTTTCTATTTTTCAAAAAGTTAGATAACCAGCGAATAATTCAACGCGGTAATCCCACTTCATTCACGTGGAACCGTAGACCGTTGTGCCATACAGTGTCACATGCTCTCTCAATGTCAAGAAAGTAGTCGACAGCGCATTGGTATTGTTAAAACTGTCGACTTATTATATGGTTTAAAGTTGCGCTTGTACAATAAACATTATAGGTTTTCTAGATGTTTAAGTACAACAACTCATATATTTGGTTTTTGTTGCATTTCGCAGCATATGTGTGTCGTGTTTATCGGGCACTTATTACATTTAGTATCCTCTTGTTTTAAAGTTGTCAAATTTTGAATGTGGTTTTAAATTTACCTCAGTTTAGACAATAACACAAGTGCAGTAGGAGTATACGAGTATATATTTGTGTTGACCTACAAAAGTATACCACATGTACCATATACATTTCGTTACATGTGTGTAGAAATATACAAATAACTATTTACTCATAAATGTTTAAATTTGAGTCGTATTTCTTAATACATAGAAAGTAAATGAGAAATACTTTGAAAAACACCGATTTCGAGTACGAACTTGTGCACTGGTACATGTGTACTATCATTAAGCTTTCTTTACACTTGCGAGCGGGTTGTGTATACTTCAAATATTAACTTTTGATAAATAAAAACACACATCAAATTACTGTGTTAGTATCTTCAATATCCCTGTAATTTAGTCGGGTCTCTAAGTAAAATATATGTGGGTTGAAAAATCCCATTCCTTTCCAGAGAAACGTCTTATTGATCACATATTTACAAACAATTGTCAGAATTACGTACCCGGTAAAATAGTCTTTCTATTGGTCATAGTAGTCGGTGGTACTACTTAAGAACTTTCAAATGATTGGTTTGAAGGGCGTAGTTGCTCATGTTGATTTGCTAAATATATTGCTATCTCGACAAATCATAGAAGACAAAATAAGAAATTCTTATTTTATATTTATCATGTCCGTAGCTCAAATTCGAGTTTCTATTTCTTTAAGTATTTGTACATGTTGAATAGTGGGCGTGATGAAACAGAAACTGAGTAATGAGACAGCTGGACGTATTATATGACATACAGTAATAGATACTTAACTTTTGTCTTTACATTTCCTCTTAAATTAGGAAATTAAAACATATATAATTTTAAAATTTAGATTATGATCTACGTTTTGATACTAATCTCATTGACGTAAGTGGTTAAAATGTAAGTTAATAAAATTTTGAAAATAACGCTCCAAACGTCGTGACACGTGCAATTTAACTTACATGGGTGAAACCAAGGAATTTTGTTTGTTTTGAATTTCGCGCAAAGCTACTCGAGGGCTATCTGCGCTAGCCGTCCCTAATTTTGCAGTGTAAGACTAGAGGTAAGGCAGCTAGACATCACCACCCACCGCCAAATCTTTGGCTACTCTTTTACCAACAAATAGTGAGATTGACAAAGCGAGCATGTTTGGTGCGACCGGGATTTGAATCCGCGACTCTCGGATTATGAGTCGAATGCCTTAACACACTTGGCTATGCTGGGCCAAAAAGTGTGTGTGTGTGTTTTTTATAGTTAAGCCACATCAGGCTATTTGTTAAGTCCACCGAGGGGAATCGAACCCTTGATTTTGGCATTTTAAATCCGTAGACTTACCGCCGCACTCGTGGGTGAAGAAAACAAAAGGATATTTGTGCTTTACTCACCACGACTATTGAAACACGGTTTTTAGCAATATAAGTCTGCAGACATACTGCTGTGCCAATGGGAGCCTTTTACATATTTATCATAAATAGTGGGTTCAATTCATTTTCACCGAGTTGTTATTGACAATAATATTTCAAATGCCATATAAACTATACAAGTTTAATAAAAATAATTCTTACCTCTTACAAGAAGTAGTAATAGTGTGACTCAAAACTTACACAATATTTTAATCTCTAATATATGGTTTGTTTTTGTTTTTTGAATTTCGGAGCAAAACTAGAAAAGGGCTATCCGCGTTAGCCGTACCTAATTTAGCAGTGTAAGACTACAGGGAAGGCAGCTAGTCATTACCACCCATCGCCATCTCCTGGACAACACTTTCACCAAGAAATAGAGGGAGTAACTATCATATAATAACGCCCCCACGGCTGAAAGAGCGAACATGTTTACGAGTCGAGCGCCTTAACCAACTGGCCATGCCCGGCCCTAGTATATGTTAAGACTTAATATTAATAAATATTTTACCTTTAATATTGAGTTTATTTTAAAATAGAAAAGCTACTTTTGTGAAAATATCTCTCAATTTTACTATTACCAATAATTTCATCTCTCTTTCATACTTATATATATAAAAGTTTGGACATATACAGCAAATCAAATTGTTTCTAAGTCATACTCAAATCATTGATCAGATGGCACTAACAGTTTATTCACAATATAATGCAGGCGTACAACAAATCACCGAATTAAAATTAGTTTATGTTGTAATAAAGTCATTTGAAGCATCAAAGTTTTATTAAAAACATTAATGGATCAACCAAGTTAACAAATTAAATAACTGATTACAATTTTCTTTCTTCAGAAATTAAAATGTATTAAAATACGTTTCCAGATACATTTGTAAATTATCTGAATTGCTGACAAAACGACAGTTAATGAGTAGTGTTACCAGACTCCTCATCCATAAAACTTTACAGTTGGCACTAAGCATTCAGGAAGGTAGCGTTCTGGAGTCAGCTAAACCCAGATTCGTTCGTCAGACTGCCAGATAGTGAGGTATGATTTATTTCTCCAGAGAACGCTTTTCCACTTCTACAGAGTTCAATGGCGGTGTGCTTTATACCGCTCAGCCGACGCTTGGTATTGTGCATGTTGATTTTAGGTTTGCGTCCGGCTGCTCGGCCATGAAAACCCATTTTATTAAGCTCCTGTCGAACAGTTTTTGTGCTGACGTTGCTTTCAGAGGCAGTTTGGAACTCGGTAGTGAGTTTTGTAACTGTGGACAGATTATTTTACGCACTACGCACCTCAACACTCGGCGGTCCCATTCTGTGAGTTTGTGTGACCTACTGCTTTGTGGCTGACCTGTTGTTGCTCCTAGACGTTTCCACTTCACAATAACAGTACTTACAGTTGACAAGGGCAGCTCTAGCAGGGTAGAAATTTGACGAACTGACTTGTTGGAAAGGTGGCATTCTATAACAGCGCCACGTTGAAAGTAACTGAGCTTTTCACTATGACTCATTCTACTGTCAGTGTGGTGTAGAATGTCAAAGTGAAGAAATTCAACCAAGCGCGGGTAAACGGCGGGAGTAACTATGACTCTCTTAAGTGCCCAGTGCTCTGAATGTCAAAGTGAAGAAATTCAACCAAGCGCGGGTAAACGGCGGAGGTAACTATGACTCTCTTAAGTGCCCAGTGCTCTGAATGTCAAAGTGAAGAAATTCAACCAAGCGCGGGTAAACGACGGAGGTAACTATGACTCTCTTAAGTGCCCCGTGCTCTGAATGTCAAAGTGAAGAAATTCAACCAAGCGCGGGTAAACGGCGGGAGTAACTATGACTCTCTTGGGTAGTCAAATGCTTCGTCATCTTAGTAGTGACGGATTGACTCCTTTGGGTAGCCAAATGCTTCGTCATCTTAGTAGTGACGGATTGACTCCTTTGGGTAGCCAAATGCTTCGTCATCTAAATAGTGACGGATTGACTCTCTATAGAGCCATAGAACATTGCCAAAGTACTGCCCATGGAGGTACCTCCCAGCGGTGCGGCTGGATACAGGGTCCCCTGTAACTGAATCCTCCACACGTGAAGGAGAACACTAAAAACCCGTATGATGGGCTCGCCGACCATCATATGTCCAAAGGCAGGGGCAGTCAGCTCCAGACAAAGGAAGGAAAACCTTTTAAACCGTAGCGAGGACTCACCGAATTCGCTAGCTATCTGGGTGCCCGGTAGGAGGTTGCAGCCCTACCCTGTATTAGCATTTTGTAGGGACTGACCTACCCTACATCAGAGCTGATTGTAATAGATATGGAAAGTAATTTTAATGATAAAAGCTATGGTTTGGCGTTCGTGGGGTGCCAGGGCGACGGCCAAACCCATGCTACTTGGCACCGCTCGGGGATGGTAGCTTCCGAGCGATTCCCCGGCGTCGAGGGAGAGGAAAGCCTAAGATCCGGAATAGAGGTATTGAATGAAACCTATTCCAACAACCAGACACATATCCAAGGTGTTTTGATTGCAACTAGTCAGACTGCCAGGGGAGGCAGATGCCGAACCACTGAGGTGGACGGCCTAAGTTATGAATCCTCTGAAAATGAGGAAATAGAGTCTTTAAACAGTCGAACCACAGAGGTGGACGGCTTAAGTTACAGTCCCACAGTCATCAAGGGACAAAGGACAAATTTACCGAATAGTGACAAGGAATTGAGGTTGAAAGGGTAGGGAGGAAAGTATTTGTTAACCTACCCTATAAGAATAAACCTTTGGCTTGCGACCAGTGCCCACTCGAGTTTACGAGTTTTCCTAGATTTGCGGACCATCTGGCAAATATTCATAACTCGGTGGCACAAGCGAGATGTATGTTTTGTGGAAAAGACGATAGCCACCATCATGCTATCGCATGTCATATACCAAAATGTCCCTATCGGCGTTCCGTGGCGTTCGCCAATTAGTCTTCCAGCTTCGGCTGTGAAGTCTGCGGCCTGAAATTTAAGACCAAATCAGGCGTGTCTCAGCATAAGAGACATAAACATCCAAGGATCCGGAATGCCGAGCGCATTCAAATGTCTGGAGTTCGGACGCCGTCGGAGCGCCCGCGCCAGGTAGTCTGGTCCGAGGAAGAAGTACGAACCCTCCGAGAGATGGTAGTAGTATACACGGGCCAAAAGAACATCAATGTTCTCTGTGCAGAACATCTACCCGGCAAAACTCCAAAACAGATCTCTGACAAACGCCGAGATCTTAATAAACAAAAACCGCCCGTCTGCACTGCTTCACACACCATCAAGAGTCGTGGAGATCCTGCTGTCGTCGTTCAGTACGAGGAGCTCGACTGGGAATGGATTAATATCCCCGACCGGAGTTCTAAGTTCTGTTCGTACATATGTCAGCTGAGAGATCAGAAGGGACTCGACGAAGCAACCTGGCAGGAGGTCGAAGTTGAGACCAAAACATGGGTTGACGAGATCGCCCATTCTCAAACAACATGGAGAAACGAGAGAACTTCGACGCAGGCTCTTAAAGTCATTAATCCTGCTCGAAGGCCATACAAGAGGCGGTTCCACAGGGTTGAACGCTTTAAAAGGTTCCAGAGAATGTTCGATTTCGAACGAAAACGCCTAGCTGAGGAGATATTAGACGGCCGGGATGCTGTCAGATGTCCACTCAGTAAAGATCAGGTGAAAGACCATTACGATCAGGTCTACGGTGTTGCTAATAATAACGTCAATTTTGATGGCTGTCCATTTCCACCCAGGGCAGACAACACTAATATTCTGGAACCAATAACATCATCCGAAATGAGTCAGGCACTTCGAGGCATGAAGAGAGGGGCCCCCGGTCCCGATAAGATCACTCTTCCTTTCTTACTCTACCGCCTTAAGTATGGTATCGACGCCTCCTTGGCAAGTCTGTATAACATCTGGTTATTCACGGGCCGCATTCCCGAATGCATGAAGGTCAATAAGTCGGTGCTCCTTCCGAAAGGATCGAGTAATCTGCACGAGGTCAAAAACTGGAGACCTATCACGATATCCTCTATCGTACTTAGGTTATATTCCAGGATTATGGCCCGTCGCCTCGAGCAGGCCGTGCAGATAAATCCCAGACAGCGTGGTTTTATTCCTCAAGCGGGTTGCAGAGACAACATCTTCCTGCTCCGTTCCATCATGAGGAAAGCCAAGCGACATGGGACTCTGGCTATGGCCTTTTTAGACCTGTGTAAAGCCTTTGATACGGTTGGCCACCAACATCTTCTAGCCAGCCTTGCCAGATTCCATGTCTACCCGCATTTCGTCCGACTTGTAGGGGACATGTATCAAGATGGTGTAACGACATTTAGGGTTGGTATCGAGAATACCAAACCTATTCGCCTCCTCAGAGGCGTTAAACAAGGGGACTCCATGTCTCCTATTTTGTTCAACATTGCCCTGGATCCTCTCATCCGTAAGATCGAAGAGGTTGGCCAACCACTGGTTACCTAAACCAGTGGGAATGAAGGACCACCACTGGGTGAAGTGTCTTGCTTTGAGAGGCAAATGTATATCCCACACGGGAAGCCCTCAGTCGAGGGAATTTGAGTACTAACAAAGAAGTTGCGAAATGCCGGGGCTGCTCCGCTCCGAGAGAGACCATATGTCATCTAAGTGGTCAATGTCCTAAATTAAAATCTATGAGGACACGGCGTCACAACAAGATCTGTGACCATTTAGTTAAAGAATGTGTAAGTAAAGGGTGGAAAGTACTCGTAGAACCCACCATTGAGACAGACAATGGTGAGCGTCGGAGACCGGATCTAATCTTCCATCGTGAGGAAAAAGCGGTGGTTGTTGATGTGACGGTCCGATACGAACTCATGTATAGCTCCCTAGAGGAAGCATATAATTCCAAGGTCGCCCGCTATGAAGATCTCGCACCAGAAATTAAAGATCTAACTGGTGCAACTTCTATTGTTTTCCACGGTTTACCAATTGGTGCCCGCGGTGCCTGGTATCCGAGAAACACGGAAGTACTGGCGGACCTGGATATAAGATCTAAATATTTTGAAGAGTTCTTGTGCCGACGTGCGATGCTTTACACACTAGATGTATTGTGGAAGGCGAACAATGAAAACCACCTCGCCTGGTAAGGCAATTACCACCCACAATACATGACGAAATTTGAATAGCGTCTTGTCGTTAGACCAATGTAGGTATAATGTGCAAATGAATTGATTTCTTTATGCGTCTTCACTATCGGCATCTGTCGATATCGTCGACCCTGACGTAAAATTGGGTAATTGTATAATATCGATAGCGAAATGAACATACCAAACCTATTCGCCTCCTCAGAGGCGTAAAACAAGTGGACCCCATATCCCCTATTTTGTTTAACATTGCCCTGGATCCTCTCATTCGTAAGCTTGAAGAGATTGGCCGAGGCATATCGCTAGATAAGAAGCTGGATCCAGTTTCTAGACTAGCATATGCCGATGATATGGCAGTGCTGGCGAAAGATCATGCTAGCCTTCAGGAAATGTTAAACACCGTGAACGATTACTGTTCGGGTAACGGCCTCTCACTAAACATCTCAAAGAGTGCCGGTATGCTGATTAGGGGGTCCAGTAAGACCTTTACCGTCAATAATTGTCCACCATGAACAGTTAATGGCGAAGGACTCCCGATGATCGGACCCGAACAATCTTACTGTTACTTAAGGGCCAGTGTCTGTCCATGGACCGGGGTGTACAGCGAGCCTGTACTTCCTCTCCTCGAGAAATGGATAGATAACATCTCAAGGGTACCGCTAAAACCACACCAACGTGTTGAGATTCTCAACCGATTTGCGGTACCCCGGCTCCTTTACCAACTCGAATTGGGAGCTTCGAGTGGTAAAATGTTAAGAGATCTGGATAACTTAATTAAAAAGTCCGTGAAGAGCTGGTGTCATCTTCCGCCTTGCACGGCCGACGGGTTACTTTATTCCCGTTACAAAGACAGTGGCCTAGCACTTGTCAAGTTGGAATCTCTGGTTTCAACGCTTAAGATCAAGACAGGATTAAGACATGTCCATTCAATGAACAAAACTATAGCTCAGATAGCCAAAACTGATAACTTACTTGAAAACATCCAAGGAATCGCCTTAAAAGCGGGACTTCCGATCCCTAAGCCCGAACAGACTTCTGGAACATATCATTCTAATTGGAGAGATATGGAAAGGAAGCGCTGGGAAGGTCTTGCCCTGCAAGGGCACGGTGTAAGTCTCTTCAAAGGCTCAAGATCTGCCAACCACTGGTTACCTAAACCAGTGGGAATGAAGGACCACCACTGGGTGAAGTGTCTTGCTCTAAGGGCAAATGTATATCCCACACGGGAAGCCCTCAGTCGAGGGAATTTGAGTACGAGCAAAGAGCTGCTAAATGCCGGGGTTGCTCTACCCCGAGAGAGACCATATGTCATCTTAGTGGTCAATGTCCTAAATTAAAATCTATGAGGACACGGCGTCACAATAAGATCTGTGACCATTTAGTAAACGAATGTGTAAGTAAAGGGTGGAAAGTACTCAAAGAACCCACCATTGAGACAAGCAATGGTGAAAGTCGGAGACCGGATCTGATCTTCCACCATGAGGATAAAGCGGTGGTTGTTGATGTGACGATCCGATATGAACTCATGTATAGCTCCCTAGAGGAAGCATATAATTCCAAGGTCGCCCGCTATGAAGAGCTCGCACCACAAATTAAAGATCTAACTGGTGCAACTTCTATTGTTTTCCACGGTTTACCAATTGGTGCCCGCGGTGCCTGGTATCCTAGAAACACGGAAGTACTGGCGGACCTGGACATAAGATCAAAGTATTTTGAAGAGTTCTTGTGCCGACGTACGATGCTGTACACCCTAGATGTGTTGTGGAAGGCGAATAATGAAGCACACCTCGCCTGGTAAGGCAAATACCACCCGCTACACATCAACGAACTCGTGAGTCGTAATCCCTTGAGCTTTCACTATCGGCATCTGTCGATATCGTCGACCCTGACGTAAAATTGGGTAATTGTATAATATCGATAGCCAAATGCCTCGTCATCTAATTAGTGACGCGCATGAATGGTTTAACGAGATTCCCACTGTCCCTATCTACTATCTAGCGAAACCACAGCCAAGGGAACGGGCTTGGAGAAATCAGGACAAGTATTCCTTATACTTAATAAAGTATTGTAGTTGTAGTTAAAATGAACGAAAAAAGCGAGATGTATATAAAATTCAAGAACACCCTCCACAACCGTTCCAAAGGACGACAGTAAGGAATGGTAGTAGATGTTTTTACAATTATATTGTAATTATTTTGGTTTATACTATGTGTATCATTGTTTTAGAGCGCTGATTTTAATTGCATATGAAAAAGTATGGGATTTTAACTCATTACAGTCTTCAGAGTTTACAGAGAATGTTGAGAGAAACATTCAGTGAGCGACAGTTTTGTGGGGAAAACACTTTGTCAATGAAAAAGGCCAGACTCGTTCAAGCTGACAGAAAGACCATAATAACCACTTTTTATAGCAATGATGTGCAAAAGCATATTGGGCTACCTCAGCAGAAAACCACACCGGGTTTTACTTCTGTTAGCTAAGAATAGGAAGATGAGGCTACAGGGGATCACCAAAACTGGATGATTAAAGATTGGAAAAACGTCGCTTGGTCTGACGAATCTAAATTTCTGCTGCGACATGCACACTGGGAAGTACACGTCAACAGACAACTACAATACTCCTAGCTAATGCCAAATTTTGCTGAAGGGACACACCAATTATCGACTCTATCCATACATAACTTGATTCAGCTTTGAAATTAGTTCCTCAACATGTCGGCCACTTCTGTTGAACTATCGCCTGAGTATACGAGACAATATAAACTATCTATATTTCACCAATAAGAAAGGGTCGCTAAAAGCAAGTAAAAATTAAGATTGATGCACTCGTGGTTCATCTTCCATTGATGACGAGTTAATATCTCAAGTACTGTCTATAATTACAATGTGAAATAGTCTGTAACTTATCCATTAAAAGTTATAACAAAGATGTTTCTCACAAACAACACAATACTTCTAAAGCTTCTCACCCAACATAGAATATCTTTATGTGACACCTCTAAAGAGCCGCTCTTGCTACAGTAATCAATAAAAGTGTACATTTTACCAAATTTTCAATTTTTTCTTCTTGATGACAATGGATGAATAATAAAAGTAACCAGTTACCTGCCATCATATATCTCTGACCACAGGAGATGAACTAATTAGTTTCTTGAAGATGTAAAAGACCTATAATCCTTTTGGTTTGGAGACGTTATAAATCAATCTAGTGATGAACTGACAATGCCATAAATAATTTTGTGTTTTTATACAAATTAACAGAGAAAGTTCAAAATATGATAATAATTACATATATATATTGTGATTGAAACATAACTGGGCTGTAAGTTAATATTTGAGCACATTATATTAAATTATAAACATAAAACTGGTTCTGTGATGATATAAAAGTATAAACATATAGTCACGTGATTTTCATGTTTATGTATGGAAATATATTTCTGACATTTAATTTAAAGTATGAAAATTTTTTATTCCTTTATGGTATGTTGAGAAAAAGCACATAAAACTTATTCTGTTGATTTTTTCAAATAATTAGAAAAAATATGAAGACGCTTGTGAAAAAATTGAAAATATTTACAGATAGTGGTGACCATGTCTTTACTGTATCAAATACACCTACACTGCTGGAACAACGAACAGTGTTAAATTTTACCTCTTACAGTGGAGTCACCCAAGATTTAATAATGTCCCCACATATAAATAAAAAAAAAAATTGAAATATTTACAGATAGTGGTGAATGTGTCTCTACTTTATCAAATGTACCTACAAAGTCAGTGTTACCTTTTACATTGGAGTTAAGCAGGATTTAATAATGTCTCCACATATAAACAAAAAGAATTAAAATATCCATTATTATGTTTAACATGGTGTAGTAACAGTATGGTAAGTATTTGCGTACCACTTACGTATTGGTTTTGTTTGTTTTTGAATAACTTCTATTTCCGTATGTATGTTTTACGATGTAATTTCGGTTAATTCCCAAATTTCTTTATATATATATATATTAGTATCGTATTGTTTTTATTGGTTCATGTTACCAACTTGTTGTCATAATGGATAATGCCTATGGGATATCCCATTTATTAGTCAAAATCCAAACAGTGATGTTAATCCAGTGAGCAGTGATGAATAATCATAAATAAATCACACACATATTATGGTAGGGTTTACATTTTTATATATTTTTTGTTTTGGAAGGGTGGAGGTAGGGAGTACAATTAGTCGAAATGTTAGAGGCCGGCCTCTATCCATTTGCTTTCTTTTATAAGGTATTTAATGGTAACTGTGTTTCCAAAACGAGGTTTAGACAGTGAAAGACAGTAGAAGTTGAATCGTTGTTGGTGTAAACATTCAGCTTTGTATCGTTACTTACTTTAATTTTTTTCACGATTTTCCATGATGTTCGACTAGATTGGCATTGATTTTTGGATTATTTCTGAATGATGGAATATACCAAGTACATTCGGGTGGTATTATCAATTATGACAACAATTTGAAAACCTGGACAAATAATCGTAATGAAATATTCAATTCATTATTTTTTTATATTGCTCATTTAATCTCCTATTAACAATAAATGCAATCTATAGTATGCAAGCTATTTATACATACACATATACATGTAGTGAAACAATGCCAAAAGTCAATTTTCTAATCCGAGGCCAAACAAAGTCCTTTCTTTAAATGGAACTTCTGAAAAGGTTAGAAATTGTCCATAAAGACTTGAAAGACCTAACATCTTTGTCTGAGGTCTTCACAAACTGATTCATCAAGCCCACTTTAATTTGAAGTGAAGCTAACAGGACTGTCTTTGTGTCAACCAAACTTTCACGTTCAATGTTTTCTATCCTGCTATCAGGCTGACTCCGGGTGGCCATTACTTCTTTATCTGGTGCTGATTTAGTACTTTGCTCGTCCCATTTCACATACACACAAAAAAACAACAACAACGCAGAAACTTTGTATAACAGTATTGTTAATCCTACAACATTCAAAAGACTTTTAGGTCTCCACAAAGTAGCCAAACACATTTTTTATTTGACTTTATCAACAAGAAGTTTGAGATTTTTGTGTGTTTCCTTCAAGTGACCAAAATGAGTAATAGTAACAAATACATATATCTTATCGTTAAGAAGGAGAACACATTTGAGACCACTGTTGAAGGAATCAATAAACAATTACCATTCATTAAATTATCAAACTTCATCTCCTAACATCGATCACTCGGTGTAGATTCCTATATGTGGTGAGAAGACCTCCCAGGGAAGGTTATTCTTTCAGTTTACCTCCTCTGGGATCTAAACATCCACACACGTGTTTGCCGTGCATGATGACCTATAAAGGGGAAAAGAGGTTCCTGGTGGTTGAGGGATTCAACCCTAACACACCATTTTGGCCTTGAATTCCTGTAGATGGGCGACCTTGGAGTAGCCCCTTAAGGTCAATTGGCTAATCCACTTGGGCTAGGGTCAACCAAGTACTAGTGTTGGATGTTCTCAACAGGTGTTGTGGACATGTTATCTGATACTGGTCTTTGGGTATAGTGCTCATGAAACCCTGGTGTTGCTGCAGTGTTCTTGTTTGGCATTGTAGTCCATCCCGTCGTAGGACTCCATGGCGGGTGGGGTCAGTGAGCACCAAAATATTCTTTCTTATTATGGACCATCAAATAAAAACTTAAATAAAATAGTGAAGAACAGCCCACGTCTTGAAGATTTTGGGCAGCAATCTTCAACATTTGTAACACCTGTACCTCATTTTCTTGCAAATGTCTTTCTTTTTCATTCAGAAGCAAATAGAAGGATTTTCTGGCTCTCAAAGGTCAGTCAAAAAGCTTCGCTCTGGTGACATATTGGTGGAAACATCCACATCTCAATGCAATAAACTCCTTACACTCAAAGGCGATTGGGGATATACCTATTGAGGTTATGCCTCATCCTATTTTGAATTCATCATGAGGAGTTATTGTTGAGAAGGATTTGATGAGCATCCCCAGGTCATAGATCCTCTCTGGTTTCTCCACCTAAGGAGTTTCTGCAGTGAGGCATATCTCAAACAAGTATCCCAAGAGTAGGGTCCCGGCATGGCCAGGTGGTTAAGGCACTCGACTCGTAATCTAAAGGTCGCGGGTTCAAATCCCCGTTACACCAAACATACTCGCCCTTTCAGCCATGAGGACGTTATAGTGTGACGGTAAATCCCACTATTCGTGGGTAAAAGAGTGGCCCAAGAGTTGGCGGTGGGTGGTGATAACTATCTCCCTTCTCTGTAGTCTAATACTGCTAAATTGGGGACGGATAGCGCAGATAGCTCTCTTGTATCTTTGCGCCAAATCAAAGGCAAACAATCAAAACTAAAATTAGTTTACCGAGAACAGAACTACTTTGTTTAGCTAAACAACATGACGAACGATCTTACAAGTGAGACTCTATAAGGCGATAGAGGAATGTCTATAACCCTAATTCTCAAGGCTTAGAATTCCAATCTCCTACTGGAAAAGCGACACCAAATTCTACGTGTAATATTTTATTTTTGGATCTAATTATAAATAACATGCATCTCGGTGTCTACTTATTGTTGAAATACGTTCATATTACGAAAATATTCACCTCACACCTGTAGCAACCTGGGGTACGTTTAGCTCATCGTTTTCCATATTTCATATTAAATTATTGGATATGAACTAATTTCGTTTCGAATGTCAGCTGTTTAATAACTCGCTTTAATTACCAGATACCGAAATATTTGTTGTTGTTTTTTTACAATGAAGTATGTTTAGCTACAGCGTTATTACATATTAAACTGTTATTTTGCTTCGAAAGATAAAGATTATTAATCACGATTTGTTTGTTTGTTTTGGAATTTCGCACAAAGCTACTCGAGGGCTATCTGTGCTAGCCGTCCCTAATTTAGCAGTTTAAGGCCAGAGGGAAGGCAGCTAGTCATCACCACCCACCGCCAACTCTTGGGTTACTCTTTTACCAACGAAAAGTGAGATTGACTGTCACATTATAACGCCCCCACGGCTGGGAGGGCGAGCATGTTTGGCGCGACTCGGGCGCGAACCCGTGACCCTCAGAATACGAAGCGCACGCCTTAACGCGCTAGGCCATGCCACGCCCTATTAACCACGAATTAATAACTTTTATTTAAGAATCTAATTTATCATTATTAAATAATAGAAATAAAGCGTCGTTGCTATGACGTAATAAAATATTAAATATAATATTATCAAACAAATAAAGGAAGTTAACTTCCTTCCGTCACTGACCACAACTAGAAGGTCAAACTGTGGTCACTGGAGAAATGAAAATCTTCAGCACATGTTGTATACTTTTTCGTACAGAATTATTACAAATAAACAAATAGTTGTAAGTCTATCACAATATACTGAAAAGCATAATTTTACGTTTGTATAATAACTGTAGAACATAAAATATTTTACTGTATTTATAAAAGAATAAACGATACGTTCGTGCATTGGAGTTAAAGTGTAATCTATTAATACAATAAACTAATACGCTATTAACACTCCTACGAAAAGTGGGGCCTAATAGGCCCCAGAGCAACTTGAAAGGTTATTAACATTAGGCTAATAATTTTGTATTTAAATGAAATTGCCATTAACTGACCCTATCCCTTTATATTTTAAAGAGCAATAATATTTTGACTTTTCAGACATTTGCGAAATAATATTTAAAAAAATTTTTTTAAACATCCACTAAGGGTATTTTGGGGTCTATTAGGCCCCAGATCAAAAAACATAAAAATGACTTTATTTATTTCCTGAATAATTCTAGAACAGGCCTGGGCAACCGAAAAAAGCAAATTATAGTAAAAATATATTAATTTTACAACTTCTTTTCAAAAGATGGAAATTTAGGATAATAACTCTACTCCAACAATTAGTTTAGACGGTCCTGATTATTGCGTAGTTTGTCCAAAGTTTAGAAACTTTACAGAAGTATTTAGAATAATATAGAATATATTCTTGAAGCTTCTAGAATATTCTAGAAGAATCCACAAATCCTATATATATAGGAGCTGAAATCTTCAAACCGTGTCAAAAATGATATCTCTTGATGAAGCTGTACATTTACTGACAAAACCATCCGACGATGAAAGTGAACATGATAATGTCGAAGACTACTATGAAAGTTGTGATGATGATCCTTCTGAAGCCGAAAATGATGAACAAATCGCGCCGTACCCTTCTGAAAGTGGAGAAAGTAATCAAGAAGATCTTACTACGATGCCAGTGAACGAATTTTTGTCCAAAGATAAGTGTTTTAGTTATTCAACAACACCTTCAAGGATCAACAGAAGAATCGCAGCTTTCAATATATTCAATGGGAACCCAGGCATTACAATGGTTTCTACACCATTCGAAACATTCAAAATTTTCATTTCTGATAATATGATGGAACAGATCATTCACTCAACAAACACCGTCATGAAAGAACCAATTTTTTGAAGAAGACCTCTGGAAATGGATCGCAGCTAATCTTTCCCTTGGAATAAGCAAATCCAAAAATGCATCGATAGACGAAATGTTTTCAACCGAATTCGGTTTGCTATTTTTGCGAAAACTGATTACACAAGAAAAATTCAAAAACAATGTGCTCGAAAATCAGATTTGACATCCACTCTCAAAGAAATAGAGAAATCAAAGATGCCGCCATCTCTGGAGTCTGGATTTTTTTCATTGAAAATTGCAAAAACAGTTACAACCCAAGCGAATACCTGACAGTGGATGAACAACTATGTAACTTCAAAGGAAGAGTTGGCTTCAGAACATACATTCCGACAAAGCCAGGCAAATACGGAATAATGATTTGGTGCCTAACAGATGCAAAGACAAGTTACCTCCTCAACGCTCAAATTTATACTGGAAAGGTTGGAAATACGACAGAAACAAATCAAGGAAAAAGAATAGTCAGAGAACTGAGTCAGCCATTTCTTGGAAAAAGGAAGGACAATAACGACAGATAATTTCTTCACAACAATGACACTTGCCAAGTACCTACGAACAAAAACAACAGGACTTGTTGGAACCATACGGAAATCAAGAACCTTCCTGCCTCCTGAAATAAATGCAAAATCTAGAGAGTTATCACCAAAGTTTTTCTACCATGACGACATCACTCTTCTCAGGCACTCAGACAAACGAGGAAAATATGTGCTACTACTGAGTTCTCAGCATCAGTCTGGTGAAATAGAAGAGAACGGAAAGCCCGAAATCGTCAATCTTTACAATGCAACGAAGGCAGGTGTCGAAACTCTCGATCAACTTGTGAGATATTATACAACAAAGAGGCGATCAAAGCGCTGGTCAGTCTGCATATTCTCTAACATTCTAGATCTTGCTGCGTACAATGCTTTCGTTCTATACTCGACAAAACATCCAGAATTTCTTCGTCAATATAAATCAAGAGCCAGAAGAGAATTTATACGGCAATTGGTGCTTGAAATCAAAGAAATTTACTGCAAAGATAATGACAAAACAACCTCATGTGAACCGCCTGCAAAGAGGGCAAAAAGAGGACGATGCCATTTGTGCGGCAGATCAAAAGATAGACAGTCGAAAATTGTTTGCTCAAATTGTAAAAAAAATGTTTGTCAGAGCCATTCTAAAGTTGTTTGTAATGAATGTTACTAAATCACTGTGTTTCTATTGGAAAAATATATGTGGCCTAATAGGCCCCAAAATCACTTTAGTGGATGTAAATATTTTTTTCGTAGGAGTATTAACCAGTAGAACGTGACTTATTGGAGGTAGCTTTGAGAGATGGTAAATAAACTTGTATAATTTTGTGTATACTGTTTCGCTTGTTAACTGAATTTTCTTAGATTCACCGACACAAACGATTTCACTGTCACTTTCTTAACTGTACAATTAAAACTTACCCAAAAGTAATATTTTGTATACATACGTATATATCTAAACACACAAAATACACCAAAGTATTAGTTTTAATATACATTTACTACACAATAGCAATATTTAAACTCTTATCACATTTGTATGTGTAAATAAGTGTATGTGTTATGTCTTTATGTTGACGTTTGTATAGAGTTTTTAATATATTTTATCTGACTTTTGAAATTATTAATATATTTTCCTTTCATGGTTGTATGTCAGTAACCTTACAAGAATGTTTTATTTTAAGTGGTTGTTCTGTTTCATGCTACGTTTTGTTCGTAGGAAGTTATTAACTTACGTCTTTACGTTTGCCTTTTGATATTATGTGTTAGTGTAATTAGATTTTATGTATAATTTGTTTTAATTCTTTGAAAAAAAAAACGTGTGTGTTTTCACATGAATCTTCTTCTAATTTACAATAATTAGAATGTTAGTTAACGGTGAAGGCAAGTTATCCTGATTTCTACAACGATAGTTTAGATGTTGTAATTGGTTTCAAACTGATACAACAATGAATGATCATAAAGGCTTGAAATTAAAGGGGTGGAAAAACGTGTGGTATTCAATCATGTTACGTGTTTTCTACCACGTTACGTTAGATTTTTTAAAAGAGGAAGAGATTATATTAAGTTTTATAAATAGAAACTTTGTACGATTTCACTCATCATTTAACACATTGTCTTGTACGGTTTTTTTTTCAAGTCCTTTTAGATAAAATAATTACAAAACAAATAAAGAATAAGTATGCTAGCCCTAATTATCGATGCGTGTCCATGTTCTAATTCTCATTAATCTAATAGAAATCGTCAGGCACCCCAGTGGCTCAGCGGTATGCCTGCGGACTTACACTCTGAAATCCGGGTTTCTATACCCGTGGTGGGCAGAGCACAGATAGCCCATTGTGTAGCTTTGTGCTTAATTCAAAACAACACGAAATCGTCAGATTTTCTACACTCACAAGTTTTTATTTTATTATTAGCTCGCATAATCCGATAATATTTTCTTTATTTGTTTAGAAACAGAAAGGTAATATATGTGCTTAGTAAGTTTACTGTGCATGTTTCTTTATTTGTTGAAGTTATGATTGTTTTTACGGATAATTTTAAACATTCAAAACCCACTACAATCATTTGACACCAGAGTCAATGATACCAGTATCATTTGCTACTGATAGACAAGGTGATACCTCAATGATACAGCACCTCTTATTTAGTAATATTAATGACTGTCGGCATGTGTGTAGTAACTGAATCCTGAGAAGAATATCATTGTTAATTTTCTTACATAATACTCTGTTTACCCAGTTGGAAGAAAATAATTAACTGACTGGTTACAAAAACTGGTTAACCTCGGACACCCAGTAAAGATAACACAAAATAAGCTTGTTTTTCCCTTTGATTGTGTAAATCATTATTTTATAAATTATATCCAATATTTCCTCATTTCAAAATCAGATAAGTGTAAGAAAAATCATGATTACTAAGTAATACACTTTCCCTCGATACCTCCTGTTATTCTACGGCTCTTACCTCATTATTCCTGCGAAACATTTTCACCTGGGGGCATCACATACTGTTGAACAACAGCAGCATAAATACAGGTATTATAATCAATATTTTAAGGAATATCGAAGCCCGTCTTATTCCCGACAAGATAATAAAGCAAGGACTTTTGGTACTAGCTGCCACTAAATAAACACGTGTGGCGGAATACGCTTTTTTTTTTCTAGTGGCAGACGACAACCAAAGTGAAATAGTAAGTTCTGAGGACAGTAAGGCCAACCACGAGAAACTAGTTGATTCTCATGATACATTTAACCACCACCTTATTAACATGTTGATTGCCGAGTATTTCAGCTGCTACAATACAACTCTAATGCTTCTTCATTTTGTAACATTTTTCGTGACGCCATTTTGGATTGAAAGTGAAACAATTTGTAAGTAGGTCAAATGCATATATGGTGCTGACATCTACCGTTGAAGTTAGGTATTATTGAGAATTCTAATGGCTATATCATGCTTAAGAGCTAAATGTGGCCATTGAATCGGTATGTATACGATAACCTTGCAGTTGATCATTCAGTGTTAAAAATAAAACAGCAGAGATAAACGTTATGAAATAGAAGTTTTAGTTAATTAACTTTATAAACATAAAAATGCAAATTTTTATTTCAATGCGATTCAAGTTCAACCTTAAACGTACATTAATTGCAATAATGATAACATTATAAGAAGGTTTTAAAAGAACGCAAGAAGACATAAAAATAACAGATTAAAAGCTTTAACAAAGGTAATTACTTTTAACTGTCTCGTAAAAAACACATTTATACTGATACTGTTTATATATAAATAAAAACTGTTTACTTGCTGAAGCAAAATGAAAACAGCAAGGTCACCTGAAGCCTAAAACAATTTCGTCCAATAATTTTCATTTAAAACAAACTAAACTAAACATACAACACACACACATCGACATCTCAAGACTTAAAGTGTTTCGAACATAGTCTGTTAAATTGATGTAACCTTCAGTGTTTTAGCCAACACTGCAGAGTATTTTTTCACCCTTAGGTTATCTTAGACAAAGAAAACATTAGTTAAAATGGAACTCGGAATGTTTACAAAATTATAAAAAAGCCAATTAAAATCCCCAGAGACCCGGAAATGCTAGGCTTGAGTCCACTTTCATCAAATGTCCTGTCTTTACAGCCGTGAGGGTCTTATAATGTGACAGGAAATCCCACTACCTAATGGTGATGCATTTTGTATGTCCATGCAGAATATGGGCGAACTTTCATCAGTCTGAGGGTTGCTAGTTCGAATCATCTTCCTACTAAACATGTTCGTACTTTTAACCGTGAGGGCGTTATTACATGACGATGAATCCCACTGTTCGTTGGTGGCCCAATAGTTAGTAGAGAGTGTTGACGACAAGCTGGACGGTTAGCCAGCAGAATGACTAATACCATTTCTACTGCTCTAAGTCCTGTTACAAATCATGACTTTCACAGAATCTGATGTTACTGGTGGAATGTTGTAGCAACAATGGGATTAAATATCAGTAACAAAGTGCTTTAAGGTATTGTATAATTATACAAGTGTATTTGAAGGTATTCTGTGTAAAGTGACACACACACAATTAAAAATACACAAATGCTATAACACAAATTATTGGACAGGCTTTGTTAGCGTATTTCAAAACCTGCTAACAGTGAAGGTTTTATATGTTTTATCTTTTTCTAGGGCAAAGAAGTTTCACTGAGCTGTCCTTTTCTCAAAATAAATTCTTAATCAAAGTCCACGAAGATTCATAAAAAACGTACTTTATTGTGATATGTTTACTTCAATAATCATATAGTATGATTTAGTATCTCTATCACTTATATAAAATTATATTGTTAATCGTATTATATTGTTAATCGTATTATACTGTTGATCGTATTATATTGTTATTGGTATTATGTTGTTGATCGTATTATATTGTTCCACTAAATACTTCCATTTGGCTTCAACTTCACTGTCCTTCATTAACATATTTCCTTTAATACTTTGTTTTGTTGACTGCAGTAGTCAATACTTCCTGCTTTAAACCAAAAAGTTCATGGCTACAGCTGTCAAACATTTATCACTGATCTGGAACCTCTTACGTCATTGTGACATCTCCATAATCTTTGTCTTCCTAGGTAATATGATTTCTGCTAATAACGTCAATGGTCGAAATAAACGTTTTTCTACTAAGTGCAGCTCATTCTAAATAAATGATTACTTATTTTATTTTTTACGTATTTTTCCAATGCAATGAACCTGAAAATAATATTCAACAAACATGGATCTGATCCATCAAAATACGATGTCGTTGTTTAACTCCCTTTAAGCATGTCGTTGTTTAATTCCCTTTAAGCCTAACAAAGTTTAGCCGGTGTCTTGTCAAATAAGTGAATGTCTGTATCATTCAAATAGATGCGTTTTAAAACGAAACAGTTATATGGTTTCAAATACTTATATGACCCATGGGTCGTTTATGAGTCTTCAAAAGTTTTCGATTGTCCCCATTGTTCATTCTTTGCTAATCACTTTATAGAGAAACCCTATCTTACAGCTGAATCCACTCCATTCACTTTAAATTAACATTAAAAGATTATAAAGTGCTGAAGTTTATAATACTATCTATAGCTACTTACTGATGAACTAATAACATGGAAAAACATTAGTTCATAAAAATTTATATTATGTTAAGAACCGTGGAAAAGAAATATGTACAGCCTGGAAACTATGGAAAGCTGTTGTGTGTAGTAACAGTATAATTCAGACTGACTGGACTATATATCACTTGATGACACCTCATTTTATCCAAAATGAAGTTTGTCATATCCTCAAATAAGCTCACAATGAGGACAATTGACTCTGTATAAGGAGCCCAAATAAAGAAAAAACCAGATGGATTAACTGCTCAAAAAGGCATTTTTGAATATCCAACATATTATTATGACTAGATTAATAATTAAACTACTCAGAAAGGCATTCTTGAATATCCAACATTTTATTATGACTAGATTAATAATTAACTACTCAGAAGGGCATTCTTGAATATCCAACATATTATTATGACTAGATTAATAATTAAACTACTCAGAAAGGCATTCTTGAATATCCAACATATTATTATGACTAGATTAATAATTAAACTACTCAGAAGGGCATTCTTGAATATCCAACATATTATTATCACTAGGTTAATAATTAAACTACTCAGAAGGGCATTCTTGAATATCCAACATATTATTATCACTAGATTAAGTAATGTTAAGGAAGGGCGGGTACTGTCCTCATGTGATTAAAAAAAATCAGGGAATGTTAACAGTCAGGATGTTTATAGGGTAAACATTGGGAATAACTCTGAACTATTTTCTTGTATTCCACATCTTTCTTGTGACACTTGGTGATATTCCACATCTTTCTTGAGACACTTGGTGACATTTCAAATGTTTCTTGAGACACTTGGTGACATTTCACATGTTTCTTGAGACACTTGGTGACATTCTACATCTTTCTTGAGACACTTGGTGACATTCCACATATTTATTGAGACACTTAGTGACTTAAACCGAGGTGAAAATTCAAGAGAAGAGAAAAAAAAGCATAATTTCGACATTCACATGAAGAATGTTTGTTTGAAGTTAAGCTCAAAGCTTCACAATGGGCTATAAGAAATCTGCCCATGTCGGGTACCGAAACCTGGTTTCTACTTTTGTATATCCGTTGTGTCACTGGGGACTATATAAACAGGCTAACTTCTGCGTTCTGGAAATATACTAGGATGGCGAGAAAAACTCGTGAGCACAGCAGTTGGCAAAAAATAAGTCAGCTCCAAGAAGCTCCACACAACTTAATACATTTGGAGTATTAAATCCTCTGGTTGTAAATGGGTAGATGACAAAATATAAACTTTTATTGCAAAACCTCATCGTGGAATTGTATCAGTTATGAAAGGTGCATATTTGTATTTTTTGATAACGTTTCTAAAATTGGCTGTCAAAGTATCTTATTTTGATCTACTGACCTGCAACCTGACCATACATGCTAAGCTGTTGGTTGTTACTCTTATAACGCACCCGAAGCTTCAAGAACGAGGAATATTTTGTGGTATCTCATCGAACTCGAATCGCCAACTCTAAAATCCAGGGTTCTAACCTCAGAGCTTTTACACATTGAAAAAAGTTTGTATTGTGTATGTCAGTCGTATATAAATGTATCAGCTTTAAGTACGTTTCTTTGCTATGCGCAACAAATAGGCACGCCAAGATTCTATAGGTATATAAAATTATAGCATACCATGAAAAATATGGTGACATGTTCCGAGCACGAATGTGAAACAATGGTTGAACATGTATGTATGATAATATTCGAATAACGTTTTACCCTCACAATATTCGTATGAAATGAGAAGTTTACTTTATGTCCCAAGTTTCGTTTTAGCAATTGTTTTAAACCTCGGTTTTATTTGGTCTGTCTTTTACTTTTCAGAGATTTTTAAGTCTAAGAAGTCCTTTTATTTTAGTTTTTATTTGTAGAACTGATTCGTCTATCTAAATACTTCCTAAATAAATAGCTAAACAATAGAAATAATTTTTAACTTATTTGTTAAATAATAAATTGGTAAATTTCTAAGAGTGTTCAGATGGGGTTAGTTTTATGTTTACTCGAAAGTTAAAAGTATATGTTTTTTTCAACGTCTATGTTTCCCCGTTATTCAATCATTGTATTTGTCGTTTTGGTTTCGGCTACTCGTCAAAAACGTTTATGCGAAGTTCACAGCATGTTTTTTAGCGAAGTTCACATAATGTTCTTTTAGTGAAGAAACTGTTTCCAACGTCTTTTTCTTATGTGTTCTCGTCCTGTTCAGTAACGAATATAAATGTAATCCGTTAATTTGTTCAAGATCTTTACGTATCAGACAAAGCAAGTGTAAAGTCACGTGCGGTTCAAATATATTTGGACGTTTGAAATTTCTGGCTAACTGGTTAAAAGCTCATTATTTGCTAATCTCAGGTTGTCATGACTTTCTACAGTTCTCCCTTCACGAGCCACGAATGGATTCGTCAAATACTGTTCTAAGAAGTGCCTGGAATCGTTATCTGCCTTTGACTGTGTCTTAGTTAAATGAAAAACGCCAAACACAAGTTGTAACAATCACAATATTTATTCACAAACAGAGTTAAGCTAACACTTGAACAAGTGTATTGGGTTAGTCTAAAGGAATTCCGACAAACCTGGGGAAAAAAAAAATTATAGTACAGTAGTACCTCGGTTCTCGAACGACTCCCTTCTCGAACAATTCGGTTTTCGCACATACCGTTTCAGAAAAAAATGTCTTAGTTGTCGAATATAAACTCGTTTCCCGAACCTAGCTGTCGTGGCCTGAACCCCCAAAATAACCCGACTGATGACCCGAACGACCTTTCAACCATTTTCGTCCTACACTAAGCTTGCCCAAAACATTTTACCCACACCAGTCACTCAGTCCACACCCCCACTAAAATCTGCTGTGAACGTTCACGTTTTTCTTTTTGTTGTTGTTTTTCTAAATATTCTGATTAAATAAGCCACCATGGGGTCAAAGAAGTATAATAAAAGTAACAAACCAAAAAGAAAAGTTGTTAGAGCCACAATAGAGGTGAAAAAAAATCTCATAGCGAAGTATGAGAGTGGTGTTCGCGTGTTTAACCTTGCTACACAGTTTGATATGGTGAAGTCTACAGTCTGCACCATACTGAAAAAAAATGAGTTCATCAAAGGAGCTGATATTGCAAAAGTAGTGACAGTGCTTACGAAACAAAGATCACAAACAGTGGAAGAGGTAGAAAAACTGTTTTTGATTTCGGTAAACGAAAAACAGTTATCTGGTGATAGCATTTCTGAGACCATCATTTGTGAGAAAGCAAAGCAGTTACATGCTAACCTCCTGAAAAACACCGCTGGAACGAGTACTGATACAAGCGATGCCTTTAAGGCTAGTGGGGGATGGTTTGAAAAAGTTAGGAAGAGAAGTGGCATACACAGTGTGGTGAGACATGGGGAGGGTGCCAGGCAGAAACAAACCTTATAAGTTTTTAGTGAGAAATAGGTCCAGTGAGTCTCAAGCAGGTTGTAGCGGTGCAAAGCGACAGAAAAGAGAAATAACTCCAGAAGTATAGTTACCTGACGTTTTTACCTTCCAAACAATAATAACCCTTTTACTCTCCACGTTTCTCACCACCTTTCACTTACGCCATCAGCTCTCCTCAGCACAGGTAAAGTGTAGTTTAATTTTCATTTATTGTTTTTTTATTGTGCTTATACTTTTTGTGGTTGACATGTATTATTATACAGATATAAATAAGCAATTTGGAGGTCTGTCACAGATTAATTTAATTTATAGTATTTCTTATGGGAAAAATTGATTCTGTTTTCGAACAGCCTTCTGGAACGGATTAATTTCGAGAACCGAGGTACCACGATATATATAAATTTCTCCTTCCCCAGACTGTTGGTGAAGCTTTAATATAAAGAGAAAAATCAACTATTTGGTCATGTCGGCGTAATCAGAGTGTTGGGCATCCCGGTCGCGCCAAACATGCTCGCCCTTTCAGCCGTGGGGGCGTTATAATGTAACGGTCAATCCCACTATTCGTTGGTAAAAGAGTAGCCCAAGAGTTGGCGGTGCGTGGTGATGAGTAGCTGCCTTTCCTCTATTTTTACACTACTAAATTAGGGACGGCTAGCACAGATAGCCCTCGAGTAGCTTTGTGCGAAATTTCAAAACAAACAAACAATCAGAGGTTTGGCTGTATTTTTACACACGAAAATTTTAAATCAAGATAAAAACTAGGAAATTTAGTTAAAACGTAGAAATTTATATAAAACGAAGAGAAACTAATACAGCAGTTGTTGTACTTTCTGGTAAAGTAATCCTTAAAATTTTACGTATAAAAACAACAACCATTCATAATTTCATAACTTGTCCGCTGTACCATTTAATCATCAATCACAAGTTTGTTTTTTGTTGTTTTTGTTTTGAATTTCGCACAAAGCTACTCGAGGGCTATCTGCGCCTGTCATCCCTAATTTGGCAGTGTAAGACCAGAGGGAAGGTAGCTGGTCATCACCACCCACCGCAAACTCTTGGGCTACTCTTTTACCAATGAATAGTAGGATTGACGGTCACATTATAACGCCCCCATGGCTGAAGGGGTAAGCATGTTTGGTGCGACCGGGATTCGAACCCGTAACCCTCGGATTACGAGTCGCACGCCTTAACCTACCTGGCCATGCCGGGCCCCAATCACGAGTAACTGGTGATTCTTCAAATTTCAGATTTATAGAGTAGTGTTTCAATCGGATGTTTTATTTCTTCTATTTTAATATCTAAGTCACTATCCCTGAAGCTGCGTACGTATTTATGTATTTATATACTGAATAAATTATGAGAAACAGCTCTGTGTATCTATGAGCAGATAACGGCTCCTGGTGTTCATTTTCATCAACCAATGATTCGTGTTTTCCTCACTTTCATTGACATATCCAGAAAAAAGTATTCATATTATAAGTATTCGAATATTTCAGGACACATTATAGGAATCCTATACATATAGAATATAACACAACTTCTTCAGATAGTTGACAAATTGAAACATGGCTCTTTTTCGTTTAGAGTGAGGCGGTGATGTTACCTTGTCTCCAGGAAACATTTGCTTATGCTAGTGTTATGCTTTGTTTGTGTCAGAAATAGGAACTGTCGTCCATCACTGGGAGCGTAACCTTTTTTTCAGACATATCTATGTCTTTCAACCATTTGTCTTTTAAAATCACGTGAAAACTAAAGCACTCTCCCGTGTCGTAGATAAACAATTTGATTACTTCTGGACAGAAACTTCTAGACTGAGTGTTGAAATTCCAGGTTAATAGTAGTGTGGATAAATATTTTGTACAATTTTATAAGATTTCAACTGCAAAAAACAAAAAGAATTGTTATACCTTTTATCTGTTGGTGCCATCTGTTGACTATTTATGACAATAACTCGAATATATCTATACAAAGTATATTTAATGCAAGGGTGCAGAATTCCAAATTGTATTACGATAAATGTGCAAAATAACCTAGTGAGAGCATGGCCGAGCGCGTAAGGCGTGCGACTCGTAATCCGAGCACAGATAGCCCTCGAGTAGCTTTGTGCGAAATTCCAAAAAACAAACCTAGTGAGAAATGTTCACAATGTTTTTTTACATGATCGATATAACAAATAATAAGATTATCACTCAGTCTTCAAGATAAGAAATAATATAATTGATAATGTTTAGTAATTAGTTAGAGGCTGCAGATATATTCATTAAATATAAATAATTAGTTTTTCATGGTTTTCTATGCAACCTTTAATCATCACTCTAGCGTCTCGTGTTGAGGTGTGTTTATTTGAAATACCAGTTTATGAGCAGCATTTCACTGAAACATATCTTTACTTCTATTTTGCTCTCTCACAATAAAATATAACAGAGCAAAATTTCGCCACAAATTGTTCATTCTTAATGTGACAATGCAAGAATACCTTTCGCTGTTTGAAATTAATGTTTTATGGACAAAAATTACGCATGATAAGTGTTGGTGCCATATCAAATTTGGGTTCGATTCTCCTCGATGGACTCGGGAGATAGCCTTATGTGGCTTTGCTATAAGAAAAAAAAACACACATACTTGAACATTTAATATGAGCTAACTAAAAAAAAAGTTACCTCTGGCAATTACCTGTTTTTTTGTTTGTTTTTCACCTAAATTCTCTGTCACTGTATGTTGAAATAAGACAATGTATATCTTAATTACCTACTGACTATTAAAGTGTATGTGCTACATTATTTGTTTACAGTTACTTGCCAGAGGTTTAGGACTAGTTTGACATTCTGGTTTCTACTTACAATAGAAAAATTAGAAACAAAGTTAAACATTATAACAAACCAAGTCGAATGAAATTGACTGATTATTTCCTAGTGTTTGAAAGTGAACTAAAAATGAAAAAAATATTTTATAAAAAACTATATAAAAGTAATAATATATAAAAATGCTCATATGTGGAATATTATTTGTTTCTTTTGAATTTCGCGCAAAGCTAAAAGCTATACAAGGGCTATCTGCGCTAGCCGTCCCTAATTTAGCAGTGTAAGACTAGAGGGAAGGGAGCTAGTCATCACCACCCACCGCCAACTCTTGGGCTACTCTACTCTTTTACCAACGAATAATGGGATTAACCGTTACCTTAAAACGTCTCTACGGCTGAAAGGGCGAGCATGATTGTTGCGACAGGAATTCGAACCCGCGACTCTTAGCCTGGGAGTCGAGTGCCTTGACCACCTGCCATTAGCTATAAAGTCTAAATAACTCGAATTAGTCATTTGGTAAGCACTACACCCAACTGTGTGTTTTCTTATAGCAAAGCCACAACGGGCTATCTGCTGAGCTCACCAAGGGGAATCGAACCCCTGATTTTAGCGTTGTAAGTCCGTGGATTTACCGCTGCACTAGCGGGGGGGCAACACTCAATTACACAATCGCCTTCAAACATGTGGTCAGCTATCGGTCAGTTACTTCTTTCTTTCTTTGTGAACCTGACAAAGACCGAAGAAAAGTCGAAACGTTGTTCGCTCCTCTACATAGTGCTTTCTCTACTCATACCAGACGTTTTTACATGTATAATAGACATTTTTACCAAACATAATTCTAGTGCATAGATTTGGTTCTAAATCTTTCTAGTTCTGTTTAACTTTTGTTTTAATATAGATTGTGATTATCTTCACTACGTCTGTTCATGGATATCTAATAAAATATTGTTCATTATTGTTATATGTTCTTTAAATTCTCACCTGTGTTAAGGTTTGTTGAAAGATAACAACTATGTTTTTTTTCTGATATATAAGGCAATTGTATAGCAATTGGTAGTGATGACTAGCTAGCTACCTTCCCTCTAGTCTTACACTGTTAAAGTAGGGACGGTTAGCACAGATAGCCCTCGAGTAGCTTGGTGCGAAATTCAAAATATCTGATCAATTTCTACTTATCTTATTTATAGAATTTCGGCATGATTGACTTTTAAGATTCTTCTTTACGATTTCTATAGAATATTTTCGGGGAGTCCAAACTATGCTTATTTAGTCCATAAAATCATATAAACCATGGTATCATAATATATGTCTGTATGTTATTTTACAATAACTTCACCTTTGTTTAGTAAGGTTCTAACCTTTTTAAAGAACTGAACTGTGGTATAAATTTTACTGAAAGTTATTTGATAACATTTGTTATTACAACTGATTAATTTGATTAATTAATTTGTTATTAATTTAAATGAGTTTAACATGTCGCTTTCTTGACGCATTAAAAATTATAAGGAATCATCTAATCAAATAATTAAAATAACATAAACTAAATTCAGTGGCTTTTACTATAAAAATAACCCACTTCTCATTGCTCTATTGTAAAATAACAATTAATAATATATTTTAGCACCAAAATTATCGTGGTATTTTTCAATTCTTATGAACTTGTTAATTTGCTTGAAAAATTATTTTGAGCCTGTATATATCTATAAAGAAAACGTTCAAAACTAATTTCTCACAAACTCAATAACACTTTAAAGGGTGTGCACAGTTTATTTTATTGGAACGTTTGGTATCTTTACGCTTTTTTTTTTTTTCCGTATTGATACCTAATATATCTTCCCTTTAAATTACCACTTGCTGTCTAAAACACAACAGCAGGCTTAAGATATACAACATATTTTTTAATTTAAATTTTGTAAATATACACCACTTGTCAGTGACAAGAGCTACAATGCGTTAGCTTCAAGTTGTAGTTTTGAACTAAGCACAAAGCTACATCTGTGCCTTGCCCACTATGGGTATCGAAATCCGGTTTTTAGGGTTGTAAGTCTGTAGACATACCGCTGAGCCACTAGGAGCGCGTTGGTTTTAATATATACGTTGGCTTAAGATATACAACATATTTTTTATATTTAAATTTTGTAAATATACACCACTTGTCAGTGACAAGAGCTACAATGCGTTAGCTTCAAGTTGTAGTTTTGAACTAAGCTACATCTGTGCCCTGCCCACTATGGGTATCGAAATCCGGTTTTTAGGGTTGTAAGTCTGCAGACATACCGCTGAGCCACTAGGAGCGCGTTGGTTTTAATATGTCAATATAATTTAAGTTATATAAAATAATTTAAGTCAAATAGAAATTTCGACTGTTTTAATGGTACGGAAAACTATCAAATGTGATTAATTAACTAATCTATATTGCAAATCTCGCTTACATGACTAAGCTAAGTGATTTTATAATAGCTTAGGTCACGCATGTGCACATGGAAACTAGCTCATAAATCGCACAGCAGTGACTACTTAGGTAATGATTTGTTTTTCTCTGTCACGTGGTTAATCCACATTGAGCTGTTGATTTTACTTTCACAGGCCTTATTGATTAATTGCAGATGCTAAATAAATAATTAGTTCAGATACTAAAGAATACCATTTCATAGAAAAAAAACGTTTGAAAGATAATATAAAGATAAAATACAGGACATACAATAAAAATCAATCTTTTGATATTCCTCTGTGTTTCATAAAATATTAAAACATTCGTTGATCGGCCAGGTGGGTTAAGGCGTTCGACTCGTAATCCGAGGATCGCGGGTTCGAATCTCTGTCGCACCAAACATGTTCGCCCCTTCAACCGTGGAGGCGTTATAATGTCACGGTCAATCCAACTATTCGTTGGCAAAAGAGTAGCCCAAGAGTTGGCGGTGGGTGGTGATGACTAGCTGCCTTCCCTCTAGTCTTACACTGCTAAATTATGGACGTCTAGCGCAGATAGTCCTCGAGTATCTTTGCGTGAAATTCAGAACAAATAAATTAAAGAATCTTGTGACCCAGAAGTTAATGAATGTCTTAGAATGATGATGTATTCATTTTCTTCTCGCATTTACAAATATTACAAGTCGCTAACTTCATGATGGTTCACGCGCATGTTTCAGACTGTCCTTTTATTTTCGAAATTTTAATAACATGTAAGTTAGATATTATGGAGTATAGAATGAAAATGTATCGCTGTCTAACCCACTGTTCGACTGAAAGAAAAAAAACTACACTTCTTGGAATAACTGTTTCTTTTGTACGTAATAGTATTAGGCCTCTCTTTTTAAGAGTTTTCTAGACTCCTTAAAGATTCTGATGCTGTTTGGTATGGACGTTTATATTTTCGTCTGTGGGAAAAATCCTAATTGAGTTGGATATACTGGATGGCTATCCCTTGGTTTGGTCCAACAGGTGCTGACCCCTAGCGTGAAAACTGACTGCCTCACTGAAGGTGGAACACGGCTACTTAACTCACCTAGCCACCTGTCAGTATAATGTTCTTATGCCTTTCCAAGGTACATAAATGGCATTTTGTCTTGCAATATTTTCTTTCCTTCTAAATGTCTCTGAAGGCCTTCCATGGTTACCAACTTCATTTCAGTATTTCATGTCAGGTCAACATCCTATTATGACTGTTGTATCAGATTAGACATATCACATTTTCAGCTTTCCTAGTTACGTTTACACTGACAAAATCTGTAACAGTGGTTTTACAACTAATTTACTTTATCTTCTGCTATAAACCATCTGACTTTTACGCAGTCCTTAACGGATTAAGTCAGTAGTAGATATTATGTTGGTTGCACTGTCTATCTGTCGTTCATGGATTTCAGAAGTCCAGAGAAGAGCTAATTTTATGGCTTCTATGTCTTTCCTTTGGCTGCTGGTTTTACAGGCAACCAGCTTTCTCACTGGAACCACATGTAGTTGAGATAACAACTGTCGTAATTTTTACATATGTGCTAATCGGTTTTCTTCTGCTGCACTCGATCTCTTTGGTTTTTATTCTTTCAGCTGATGTCTACAGATCGTAATGATGTCAGGTGTTTATTTCACGTCCAGTCTCTCTGAGCTGATTTACACAGATCCTAATGACGTCAGAAGTTTATTATGCATCCAGTCTTTTAGCTAACTTTTACAGATCCTAATGACACCTGATTTCTACTGATCCTAATGATGTCAGATGTTTATTATACATCCGGTCTCCTTCAGCTGATGTCCACAAATCCTAATGATGTTTATTCCACGTACGGATGACGTTTGAGATCTTTATTTGATCAGTAATCTCGGTGATTAGTTTAGATCTTGTGAACTCATGACGGTCTCCTCATGCGACCTTTGGGCAGCCTCCTTATTGGTTGATGTCTATGTAGCTTCTGTGACACCTGAATATCCAAACAGAAAAGAGTGGTCACTTAATAACAAAATGCACAGTACTTACAGTTGAAGGCTCGGATGTTGAATAATGTTTATAAGAAATGTTGATGTCAAGCTGAGGCTTCATAGATGCGATAGGGTCTTAAAGGGTTTGGTTCTAAACAGATAACGAGTGAGTGTTGTTATTTAATAGGGTGAAGAAGGGTAATAGGGGAGATTTTCTTTACCTGATGTCATAATCAACAAAACGTTAAGATTAAGCAATGTCAAAGTAAAAAAACAAAAAACGCTTAAAGGTCACCCACTGACCCACAATCATTTCAAATAATCGAAATAACATATCGATATTTCTGGAGGCTAACAACACTAGAAACTGATATTCGATACCCGTGATGGGTAGAGCACAGATAGCCTATTGTGTAGCTTTGTTTTTTAATTCCAAACAAACAATCAAATATATTATTATTAATCTATTATCATATTAATTTGAGAAGCTTCAAGCAACACTTTGGTTGATTAACTCTTCGTTTATAGATTTATTTATTAAGAAGAGAAAATTGAGCAAAATTCTATAGGGATGTCCTGACTCCATTTATTTGAATACCAAAGACGTTTTATTTCCTCTATCTTTACGATTTACCTCTATCTCAGGGACTCAGAATCTTCTGTAAACGAATGTATATAAATCTAGCTAAGTACACATAAACGCTCTATGGTTGGTAGCAAATATATTTTAACATGCAAAGCTAGAAAATGTCGAGCGTAGCTCCTTGAAATATGGTTTTGTATAGAGACAGTTATGAACCCCCTGATGAACAATCGCCTTCTTATTTGTATACAAACTGTTGTAAATAGTTACGAAAATTTCATTAAATATCCTGTCTATATCTGCTCTCTCAATAAGCGATTAAAACGTGTTTAGTGCATTTCATGCGTTTAAGAGAACATCGAAGTCTTGTCAAAACTGAGAAAAGTGTAATTTATGGTTGATGTGCAATATAATAATATCATATCCTTTATACACGGTAAGTAAAGTTTACTGGATAGTGTGTTTCGCGTAGTGTGCCACTGTTTCTTTGTCCAAACCTATTAAACAAAAGTGTATTTTCTGTAAACATAATTGGATGTTTTCGACCTCTAATCGATAAGCATCGGAAACGAGACAACTGTCTAACAAATTCCCTGTATCTCCTGTCACGTGCAACTCACATTTCCATTCTTATTTCAACGACATAATGTGACACTTTAAAATCGGGCCTTTCGTCAACAGACCATTTGACGTACTTTAGGGAACATCTATAAACATTTCCTTGGCTATGACTTGTTTAATTTCAAATGGTTAAATTCCGATTTTAATTATACACATGGGATTAAAAATGATTTCTTTCAATAGTAATCAAATTCTGAAACCTAATCAGACGTTTCGATATTTTTACTTGTTGCAATAATAGAACAGTTTATTTGCGACGCTACTGTCATCAATAAACAGTGGAGAAGTTGATGTAAAACCGTATTTGTTTTTAATAATTGAGACTGTACCCGTAGTAACACTTGATTTGAAGTTATAGATACGGGCCCAGCATGGCCAACCGTGTTAAGGCGTTCGACTCGTAATCCGAGGGTTTCGGGTTCGAATCCCCATCGCGCCAAAAATACTCGCCCTTTCAGCCGTGGGGGGAGTTATAATGTTACGGTCAATCCCACTATTCGTTGGTAAAAGAGTAGCCCAATAGTTGGCAGTGGGTGGTGATGACTAGCTGCCTTTTCTCTTCTCTTACACTGCTAAATTAGGGACGGCTATCACAGATAGCCCTCGAGTAGCTTTGTGCGAAATTCAAAAACAAACCACATGAAACGGTATGGTTGTGAACCAATTTGTAGTAGTCAGTTACAACTTTCAGCAGTGTTGACATGTTTTTGCGAAAGGTCCGTACTTAAATGAACACAACTATCTATGTAGAATTATTACAAGAAATGATAACATATATAAAACAAAACACATAGGAAAATATCATAAGAAATTTGACGAGAACGTGGATTATGGATTTTCTCACTTATTTTACACAATAATGTACAGTTTTTTTTATAAAATTAGTTTCAGGTTTATTTTTAAAAGGTATTGATAACTTCTTCAACGGCATAAAACCTGGCCCTACAGTTATGTGTTGTTCTAACTTTCAGTTCCCAGAACTGAGATCTACGCATTAGTCGGACATCCGGGAAAGTTACCTTGTAATATTACGCCGGAATCGGACACGGACGTGGTTTCGCTTATTCTTTGGTACAACAACAAATCGGCTTCTCCAATATATAGCCTAGACGCCAGAAGCGGGAGCGTACATTATGGTAGACATTGGAGAAGTGACGACTTAGCGTCGAGAGCGTACTTCGAGATGAACTTTGACCCCGCCTATCTTAAACTGGATCCAGTGATAGAGGAAGACGAAGGGATATTCATGTGTCGTGTGGACTTCTACAAAGCAAGAACACGGTATCACGAAGTCGGAATGAACTTAATAGGTGGGTTTTAGATATAAAAATATAATTATATAAATGGAAAATAAGTTTGACACATTTACGCATGAATAACAAAATAAATATCTGATGTCACATATTCTGGACAAAGGTAATTAAGACTCGCATACTTTGATATTAACAATTGATGCTGCTGTTACAAAAGTACCAATGCAGTAATTTTAAATGTGAAAAGCGCTATGACTTTAGGGCCCCGGCATGGCCAGGTGGGTTAAGGCGTTCGACTCGTAATCCGAGGGTTGTGGGTTCAAATTCCGGTCGCATCAAACATGCTCGCCCTTTCTGCCGTGGGGGCGTTAAAATGTGACGGTTCATCTCACTATTCGTTAGTAAAAGAGTAGCCCAAGGGTTTGCGGTGTGTGGTGAATACTAGTTGCCTTCCCTCTATTCTTACACTGCTAAAGTAGGGACGGCTAGCACAGATAGCCCTCGAGTATCTTTGTGCGAAGTTCAAAATCAAAACAAAACAAACAATTAGAGTGTGTCACATATTAACTGCCACACGTTCAGTCGTTGTTAAGGCCCACCGTTAGTACAGCGGTAAGTCTACGGATTTACAACGCTAAAATCAGGGTTTCGATTCCCCTCGGTGGGCTCAGCAGATATCACGGTGTGGCTTTGCTAGAAGAAAACACACACACCCTCGTTGTTTAGTGCAAAGCTACATCACTGGATGTCTGGACTGTACCCACCACAAGTATACAGATTTCTCCACTAGGAGGCGTATTAAACATTTTTCATTATTCTTAATGTTAATGTCATAATCAAAATATTTGAATTCCTTTTGTTTAGTTTGATTTTAATTAATAAATATATAAAGGACACGAACATCCGTGTTTTTAATTTAAATTACATATATGCGTAATATTTTGACCAGTTATATTTCACTGTGTTTCCTATAAAATTGGTGATTATACTGTAAGTTTGCATTTTTTCCTTCTTTCCTGGCCCTGCATGGCCAAGTGTGTTAAGGCGTTCGACTCGTAATCCGAGGGTCACGGGTTCGAATCCCTGTCGCATCAAACACGCTCGCCGTTTCAGTCGTGGGGGCGTTATCATATGACCGTCAATCCCACTATTCGTTGGTAAAAGAGTAGCCCCAGGAGTTGGCGGTGGGTGGTGATGACTAGCTGCCTTCCCTCTAGTCTTATACTGCTAAATTAGGGACGGCTAGCGCAGATAGCCCTCGAGTAGCTTTGCGCGAAATTCAGAATAAACAAACAAACAAATCCTTCTTTTCTTTCTAATTCATAATAAACGTTTGCAATGAAATTGTGATATAAAATTCATATATAAATTAGTTTCTATATTTAATATTCAGTAAGTCCCAAAATTTCAAAGTTATTTGCGCCGTGTTTACCACAGGGAAAAAAATCGTGATTTTTAGCTTTATAAGACTCCAAACTTAGCACTAAACCATTGATAAGGGCATGAAATGGACATCATTAGTGTCACGTCAATAGACAATGCGTGACATTAATACGTATTACCTATCGGGAAATATTCTTTGATGTTTTGCTTAAAAGTCTACCTGATCTCTCTTCGTGAGGAGGTCAAAGGTCGCAAACTTGATAACTTGTAATTTGCTGTATGAAGGAAGTTAACTATTTTCGTTTTCTTGGCGACTGCGTAGGGTTTACGTGTCGTAAAACGTATCACTTTATTAGAATCTAAAGACATGTCCAAGTAATATCTTGTTTTGGAAGATATATATGGATCCCTGTTTATCGCAAATAAATATGTTTACCTTTTAAGCTTTTGGGACAGTTATTGATGCTAGTGGTAACAAATTACAACTGGAATACACAATTTCATTATACCTCCATTTTGTGTTGGTTCAACTGTTACTACAACAAACTTATTTTAATGTGTAAAAAATATCAGTTATGAAATATGTCATAACAGTCATAATAAATCTTCAGTTATGTGATCCCCCAGTGGCACAGCGGTATGTCTGCCCACATCCACCACTAGAAATCGGGTTTCGGTGGGCAGCGCACAGATGGACCATTGTGTAACTTTGTGCTTAATTCTAAAACAAACTGCTCGGCATAGCCAGGTGGTTAAGACACTCGACTCGCAATCCGATGGTCGCAGGCTCGAATCCCCGTCACACTAAACATGCTTGCATTTTCAGCTGTAGGGGCGTTATAATGTCTCATTCAATCCCACTATTCTTTGGTAAAAGAGTAGCCCAAGTGTTGGCGGTGGGTAGTGATGACTTATTGCATTCCCTCTAGTCTTACACTGCTAAATTAGGGAGGGCTAGCACAGATAGCCCTCGAGTAGGTTTGTGCGAAATTAAAACAAAAAACAATAAATTACCAACATGGCAAATTCGTAGTAGTTACACTGTTGTACTCATTTTGTATTTACAGTTTTGATGCGTTTCGAAATTATAACCCACGTCATTTACAATAAAATTTCTTATTTCTTATATAGACTCCCAAACGTCTTCTTCTAGTTTGCGAAAAGTTAGCTTGTGTTGGAAAGCCATAAAAACGTTATATCAAATAAGTCGAGATTCATGATACCACTTGGGGCATCCATTAAAATGGAAACAGGGTAGTGTATCAAGCTGAAATAATAAACAGAAAATCAAAGAACACATCTTTGTGTTCTTTGATTTTCAGTATCAAAAGCAGTGAAATGGTCAGATGCAGAAAGAAATGTCAGCTCGGATTTGGGAGCTTATAAGAAAATAATATCCACATATGTCATATATATCAGGTTTTGGATATTTTATGTAAAACAATAAGTATGTATGTGTTTTAAATTTCACAAAGCTACTCGAGGGCCATCTGTGCTAGATGTTTCTAATTTAGCAGTGTAAGACTAGAGGGAAGGCAGCTAGTCATCAGCACCCACCGCCAACTCTTGGGCCCATCTTTTACCAGCGAATAGTGGTATTGACCATCACATTATAACGCCCCCACGGCTGGGAGGGCGAGCATGTTTGGCACGAGCGGGATTCGAACCCGCGACCCTCAGATTACGAGTCGCACGCCTTAACACGCTTGGCCATGCCTTCTCGGAAGTAATTGTCTGAATTTATTTATATGTATGATTCTATTACACTTGTGATAATCGTTGTAAAGTGTATGTATAACATTTCTGTTGTGTCGCTGTTTGAAACTACTGGAGTATTTCGATAAAAACAAAAGACTTATTCTCGGAAAGTATAACGTCTTAGTTACCGACAAGTGAAATGATTTGGTGAAGAGCTTTGCTTACCCCCGTTGCTAGTGACATTTATCTTACTGTTTAACTCCATTGCTAGGGACATTTCCTACACTGAATACACACCGTTACTAAGGACATTTCCCGCACTGCTTACACCCGTTGCTTGGGACATTTCCCGCACTACTTAACCCCGTTGCTAAGAACATTTGTTGTTGTTTTTAATTAAGCACAAAGCTACACAATGGGCTATCTGTGCTCTGCCCACCACCGGTATCGAAACCCGGATTTTAGCGTGTAAGTCCGCAGACATACCGCTGAGCCACTGGGAGGCGCTAAGGACATTTATCCTACTGTTTACTTCCTTTGCTAGGGTCATTTCCCCACTGAATACGCTCCGTTGCTAGGGACATTTTACCTAATGTTTACCCCCGTATCTAAAGATTTTTACCCCACTTTTTAACCCCGTTGCTAGGGACCTTTTCCTTACTTATTACCTACGTCGCTAGGGACATTTCTCCTAATTCTTACCCACGTTGCTACGGATATTTTCCTACTGCTTTCCCCACGTTGCTTGGGACGTTTCCCTTACTGCTTACCACCTGTTGCTAAAATAATATTTCCCCACTGTTTAACTCCGTTGCTAGGGACATTTCGCACTGAATACACCCCATTACTAAAGAAATTTCCCCCACTGCTCACCTTACCTCCGTTGCTAAGTACATTTCCCCCACTGCCTACCCACGCTGCTAGGGACATTTCGGACACTGCTTACCCCCGTTGCTAAAAACTTTTTCCTCATTGCTTAACTTTGTTTCAAGGGACATTTCCCCTACTGTTTACCTACGTTGTTAAGGACATTGTCCCCACTGAATACACCTTGTTGCTAGGGGCATTTCCCCCAATGCTTAACCCCGTTGCAAGGGACATTTCCCTTAATGTTTACCTCCGTTGTTAGGGACATTCCCCAACTGAAAACACCCCGTTGCTACGGACATTTCCCCCACTGCTTACCCCACGTTGTTAAGGACATTTCTCTCACTGCTTATCCCACGTTGTTAAGGACATTTCCACTACTGCTTAACCACGTTCCAAGAGTCATTTACACCACTGCTTGCCACGTTGCTAGAAAAACTTTTACACTACTTACCCAGTTGCAAGAGAAACTTTTACACTGCTTATCCCTTTGCTAGGGACATTTCCCCCACTGCTCACCCCTGTTCCTGGGGTCATTTCCCCACTGCTAAACACCATTGCTAGGGATATTTCGGACATTGCTTGACCCAGTTTCTAGGGACATTTTAGGCACTGCTTATCCCCCATTATTATGCATATTTCCCTTACGCCTACTTTCGTGGCCAGAAACACTTTGCACACTGCTCACCCTTGTTGCTAGTAGTATTTCTGACACTGCTTATTTTGCGTTGAGAGAAACATTTCCCCCTCTGCATACACCAGTTGCTAGGGACATTTCCCCCACTCTAAACACCCATTGCAAGGTACACCTCCCCCTTTGCTAACGTTTGTTGCTAGGGAAAATAACCTTACTGTTTACCTCCGTTGTTAGGGACATTTCCTCACTGAATACACCTCGTTGATAGAGACATTTCCCCTACTGCTTAACACCGTTGCAATGGAAATTTCTTCTACTGTTTACCTCCGTTGTTAGGGACATTTCCTTCACTGAATACACTCCGTTGCTAGGGACATTTCCTTCACTGAATACACTCCGTTGCTAGGAACATTTCCCCCACTGCTTATCCCACTTTGCTAGGGACATTTACACCACTACCTACCACGTTGCTAGAAAAATTTTTACACTGCTTACCCCGTTGCTAGGGACATTTCCCCCACTGCTTACTCCTGTTGCTAGGGTCATTTCCCAACTGAATACACCACGTTGCAAGGGACATTTCCACTTTTGCTTAATCCAGTTTCTAGTTATATTTACCCCATTTTTTAACCCCGTTGCTAGGGACCTTTTCACCCACTCATTACCTCCGTTTTTCGGGACATTTCCCCCACTGTTTACCGCCGTTGCTAAGGACATTTCATCACTGATAAACACCGATGCTAAAGATATTTCGGACATTGCTTACCCCCGTAGCCAGTGACACTTCCGACACTGCTTACCATTTGTTGCTAGGGGCATTCCCCCACTTCCTACTCCTGTTGTTAGGAGCATTTTGGACAATCTTTATCCCCTTTGCTAGGGACGTTTCCAATACTACTTACCCCCGTTGGTAAGGAAATTTCTCAACTGCTTAACCCGTTGCTAAGGACATTTCCCTAATTGCTGACCCCCGTTGCTAGAGACATTTCCCACACTGTTTATCCCCGTTTCTAGGGACATTTCCCCCACTGCTTAACCTAGTTCTAAGGTCATTTCCCCTACTCCTCACCTCCATTACTAGGGACATATCCTTACTGAATACACTCCATTGCTAGGGACAATTCCACTACTGCTTTCCCCCGTTGCTAGGTATATTAACCCCACTTTTTAACCCCGTTGCTAGGGAGCTTTCCCCTCTGATTACCCCCGTTGCTTGGGACATTTACCCCACTTCTTACCCACGTTGTTACGGTTATTTCCCCTACTTATTTCCGGACATTGCTAGGGACAATTCGCCACTGTTTAATTCCGTTGTTAGGGACATTTCGCACTGAATACACCACGTTGCTCGGAAAATTTCTCACACTGCTTACCCTCGTTGCTAAGGACATTTCCCCCAATGCTTAACCCCGCTGCTAAGGACACTTTCGACACTGCTTACCCCCGATGCTACGGACATTTTAACCACTGTTTATTTCTGGTTCTAGTTACATTTTCCCCAATGCGTTCCCCAGTTGCTAGGGGCATTTCACCCAATGCTTACCTCTGTTCCTAGGGACATTTCTTCTACTAATTTCCCACATTGCTAGGGATATTTTCACCACTGTTAACCCCTGTTGCTAAGGACATTTCCCCCTCTGCTTACACCCGTTGCAAGGGACATTTCCCTTACTAGTTACCACCCGTTGCTAGGGACACTTCCCCACTGTTAAACTCCATTGGTAGGGACATTTCGCACTGAATACACCCCGTTGCTAGGGAAATTTATCACACTGGTTACCCTCGTTGCTAAGGACATTTCCCCCAATGCTTACCCCCGCTGCTAAGGACATTTCCAACACTGCTTACCCACAGTGCGAGAAACATATCCAACACTGCTTACACACGTTGCTAAGGACATTTGCCCCACTTCTTACCCCCGTTGCTAGGGACATTTTCCCAAGTGCTTTCTCCCGTTGCTAGGGACATTTCCCCCACTGTTTACCCCCGTTGCTAGAAACATTTCCCCCACTGTTTATCTCCGGTTCTAGGGTCATTTTCCCCACTTCATTTCCCCTGTTGCTTGGGACATTTCCCTCACTTCTTAACCCACGTTGCTAGGGGCATTTTACTCAATGCTTACCCCTGTTCCTAGGGACATTTGCCCCTCTTCTTACACCCGTTGCTAGGGACATTTCCCCTTCTGCTCACTACCCGTTTCTATGGACACATCCCCCATTACTTACCCCAGTTGCTAGGGACATTTACATCACTGTTTACCTCCGTTGCTAGAGACATTTCTAACACGAAATACACTCCGTTGCTAAGGACATTTCCCTCACTTCTTACCTCAGTTGCCAAGGACATTAAACCTACTGCTTCCCCCGTTGCTGGGGACATTTCGGACACTGCTTACACCCATTTTAGGGACATTTCCCCCACTGTTTATTCCCGGATCTAGGGACATTTCCCACAATGCTTTCCCCAGTTGCTAGGGGCATTCAACCAATGCTTACCCCTTCTCCTAGGAACATTTCTTCTATTGGTTTCCCCAGTTGCTAGGGACATTTCCCCCACTGCTTATCTTCTTTGCTAGGGACATTCCCCCTCTGCTAACACCCTGTCTAGGACATTTCCCTCACTGCTAACCACTCGTTTCTAGGGACACTTTTCTACACTGATTACATCCCATTGCTAAGGACATTTCCCCACTGCTTCTTTTTTTCCCAAGGACATTAAACACACTGCTTACCCCGTTCCTAGGGACATTTCCGACACTGGTCAACCCCAATGCTAGGAACATTCTTCCTACTGCTTACCCCTATTGCTAAGGACATTTCCCCCACTGAATACACCCCATTGCTAAGGACATTTTCATTAGTGCTTACCCCAGTTGCCAAGGAAATTAAACTCACTGCTTACCCCATTGCTAAAGACATTTCAGACACTTCTTGCTCCCATTGTTAGGGACATTTCGGACAGTTCTTACCCCTGTTGCTAAGAACATTAGCCCTACTTTTTACCCCCGTTGCTGGGACATTTCCCCCACTGCTTACTCCAAGTTGCTTGGGACATTTCACCCAAAGCTTATCCGTGTTGCTAGGGACATTTCCACCGCTGTTTACCGCCGTTGCCAAAAACATTTTCCCACTGATAAACACCGATGCTAAAGACATTTCGGACTCTGCTTACCCCCGTTACTAGTGATATTTCCGACACTGCTTACCACCCGTTTCTCGAGACATTCCCTTACTGCCTTCCCCTTTTGCTAGGGGCATTGCCGTTACTGCTAACCCCAATTATTAGGGATATTTCCCATTACTGCTTAACCTTGTTGCTAGGGGCATTTCCCCCCTGTTTAACTCCGTTGCTTGGGACATTTCGCACTGAATACACTCCATTGCTAGGGAAATTTCCCCACTGCTTACCCCACTTGATAGGGTCATTTCCCCCACTGCTTAACCCCTGTTCCTAGGGTTATTTCCCAACTGCTCACTCTGTTGCCAGGGTCATTTCCCACACTTTTTACCCCGTTGCTAACGACATTAAACCATTGATTATCACTGTTGCTAGGGACATTACAGACACTGCTTACCCCGTTGCTAGGGACATTTACCCCACTTCTTGCTCCTTGTTGCTATGGTCACTTCCACCATTGCTTCCACACGTTGTTAGTGACATTTCCCCCACTGCTCACGACCCGTTGTTTGGGATAATTCCCCTACTGCTTACCCCCGTTTCAAGGAATATTTCCTCCACTGTTTAACACCAATTTTTGGGACTTTTCCTTTACTGTTTATCCCCTTTCTAAGGACATTTCTCCACTGCTTAACATCGTTGCTAGGGACATATCAGACACTGCTTACTTCCGTTTCTAGGGACAATTCCCCCACTGTTTATCCCAGTGACCAAGGACATTGAACCCACTGCTTACCACGTTGCTATGGACATTTCCCACACTTCTTACCACCGTTGGTAAAAAACAATTCACATAGTGCTTACCACTGTTGCTACGGACATTTCCCCCACTGTTTACCCCCATTGCCAGAGACATTTCTTACTAATTACTCCCTGTTTCTAGGGACATTTCCACCAGTGCTAACTCCTGTTGATAAAAACATTTTGCACTGTTTACCAAACGTTGCTAGGGAATTTTTCCCTTACTGTTTACCCTCGTTGCTAAGAACATTTTTATCTGAAAACAACTCGTTGCTAGGGAAATTTCCCCAACTACTAATCCTGTTGCTAAGGATACTTCCTACAATTCTTAACCTCGTTGCTAGGGACATTTTCCCCTATGTTTATCTAGGATTCTAGGGACATTTCCCCCATTGCTTCCCCCCATTGCTAGGGTCATTTCCCCTAATTCTTACCCCACATTGCTAGGGTATTTCACCCAATGCTTACCCCTTTTTCTAGGGACATTTTCCTTTCTTCTTACACCCGTTTCTAGGGACACTTCCCCCATTCCTTACCCCTGTTGCTAGGGGCATTTCCCCCACTATTAACCCCACTGCTAGGGACATTTCCAACACTGCAAACCCCCATTTCTAATGACATTTCCCACACTGTTTGCTACATTGCTAACGATATTTAACCATTGATTATAACCGTTGCTAGGGACAATTCAGACACTGCTTACCCCTGTTGTTAGGGGCATTTTCTTCACTACTTACTGCCCGTTGTCTGGGAAATTTTTCCCACTGAATGCTCACCGCTGCTTGGGAAATTTCCCCCACTTCTTACTCTCTTTTGCAAGGGTATTTTCCCTCACTGCTTACCTTCCGTTATTGGGGACATTTCCTCCACTGCTCATCACCTGTTGCTAGTGACATTTCCAACACCACTTATTCCCGTTGCTAGGGACATTTTCCTCTCTGCTTATTCCCCATTGCTAGGAACATTTCCCCTTAAAGTTACCATCCTTGGAAGGACATATCCCCTATTCCTTACCCCCATTGTTAGGAACACTTCTCCCACTCCTTACCCCGGTTTCTAGGGACATTTTCCCCACTGCTAATCCCTCGTTGCTAGAGGCATTTACCCCACTGCTTACCCCACGTTGCTAGGGGCATTTCTTCTACTGGTTTCCCCCCGTTGCTAAAGACATTTCCCCTAATTCTTACCCCACATTGCTAGGGTATTTCACCCAATGCTTACTCCTATTTCTAGGGACATTTCCCTTTCTTCTTACACCCGTTGCTAGGGAGATTTCTCCTACTGCTAACCACCCGTTTCTAGGGACACTTTCCCCATTCCTTACCTCTGTTGCTAGGGGCATTTCCCCCACTATTAACCCCACTGCTAGGGACATTTCCAACACTGCAAACCCCCATTTCTAATGACATTTCCCACACTGTTTGCTCCATTGCTAACGATATTTAACCATTGATTATAACCGTTGCTAGGGACAATTCAGACACTGCTTACCCCTGTTGTTAGGGGCATTTTCTTCACTACTTACTGCCCGTTGTCTGGGGAATTTTTCCCACTGAATGCTCACCGCTGCTTGGGAAATTTCCCCCACTTCTTACTCTCTTTTGCAAGGGTATTTTCCCTCACTGCTTACCTTCCGTTATTGGGGACATTTCCTCCACTGCTCATCACCTGTTGCTAGTGACATTTCCAACACCACTTATTCTCGTTGCTAGGGACATTTTCCTCTCTGCTTATTCCCCATTGCTAGGAACATTTGCCCCAAAAGTTACCATCCTTGCAAGGACATATCCCCTATTCCTTACCCCCATTGTTAGGAACACTTCTCCCACTCCTTACCCCGGTTTCTAGGGACATTTCCCCCACTGCTAATCCCTCGTTGCTAGAGGCATTTACCCCACTGCTTACCACCCGTTGTTTGGGATATTTTCCACACTTCTTTCTCCCAGTTTCAAGGGACATTTTTTCCACTGTTTTCTACCCTTGCTTGGGATATTTCCCCTACTGTTTACCCCCTTTGCTAGGGACATTTCTCCACTGCTTAACATCGTTGCTAGGAACGTTTCGGACGCTGCTTACCACCGTTGCTAGGGACATTTCCCAACTGCTTACCCAAGTTGCCAAGGATATTGAACCCCCTGTTACCCTGTTGCTTGGGACATTTCGGACACTATTTACTCCCGTTGCTAGGGACATTTCCGACACTGCTTACCCCCCGCTGCTAAGGACATTTCCTCCTCTGCTTACACCCGTTGCTATGGACATTTCCCAATGCTTACTTTCCATTGCTAGGGACATTTTCCAGTCCATGCTACCGTTGCTAGGGTCATTTCTCCCACTGTTCACCACCAGTTGTAAGGGACCTTTCCCCCACTGTTTACTCCTCGTTGCTAAGGGCATTTCCATTTCAAAACAACTCGTTGCTAAGGACATTTGCCCCACTTCTTACCACCGATCTAGGAACATTTCTCCCACTGTTTATCCCTGGTTCTAGGGACATTCACCCCACTGCTTCCCCCCGTTGCTAGGGACATTTCCCTCACTGCTTACCCCACGTTGCAAGTGGCATTTTACCCAATGTTTATCCCTTTTTCTAGAGACATTTCCCCTACTGGTTTCACCATTGCTACAGACATTTACACCACTACTTTCCCCGTTGGTAGAAAAATTTTACATTGCTTACCCCGTTGCTAGGGAGATTTCTTCTACGATTTACCTCCGTTGTTAGAGACATTTCCACCGCTGAATATTACACTTTGCTAGGGACATTTCCCTCACTGCTTACCCCACGTTGCTTAGGACATTTCCACTACTGCTTATCCCCCGTTGCTACAGACATTTACACCACTACTTTCCCCGTTGGTAGAAAAATTTTACACTGCTTACCCCGTTGCTAGGGAGATTTCCCTCACTGCTTAACCCTTATTTTAGGGTCATTTCTCCACTGCTTACTTTCCGTTGCCAGGAAGTTTTACCCCAGTGCTTAATCCCGTTGCTGGGACATTTCCCCAACTGTTTACTCCCCGTTGCCACGGACATTTCCATCTGAAAACAACCCGTTGCTAGGAAAATTTCCCCCACTGCTCACCCCACATTGTTAGGGGCAATCCCCCAATGCTTACCCTTGTTGATAGGGACATTTCCTTCACTGCTTATCACTGTTGCTAGGGGCATTTCTTCCTCTGTTTAAACCTCTTGCTAGGGACATTGCCCTCACTGCTAATTACCCGTTTCTAGAGATACTTCCCCCACTGTTTACCGCCGTTGCCAAGGACATTTCCCCACTGATAAAAACAGAATCTAAAGACATTACGGACACTGCTTACCCCAGGGCCTAGTGACATTTCTGACACTGCTTACCACACAATTCTAGAAACATTTTCCCTAGCCTACCCCTGTTGCTAGGGGCATTTCGGATACTGACTAACCCTGTTGCTAGGGGCATTTCGAATACTGAATAACCCTGTTGCTAGGGACATTTCCCCCACTGCTTATTCCCATTTCTAAGAATATTTTCCCCACTGCTTACCCACTTTCTAGGGACATTTCCCCCATGTTGCTAGAAACATTTCACCCAATGGCTAACCCTTTTACTAGGGACATTTCCCAACTGTTTACTGCTGTTGCTAAGGACATTTCCCCATTTATAAACACCGAATCTAAAGACATTTCGGACACTGCTTACCCACAATACTAGTGACATTTCCGACAATGCTTACTACCGGTTGCTAGGGACATTCCCCCACTGCTTACCCTTTTGTTAGGGGCATTTTGGACACTGCATACCTCCCTTTTTAGGGACATTTACGACACTGCTTATCCCCGTAGCTAGGGACATTTCCCCCACTGCTTACACCCGTTGCTAGGGACATTTCCCCCACTGCTTATCCCCGGTTCTAGGTACATTTTCCCCCGTTGCTAGGGACTTCCCCCACTGTTTACCGCATGTTTCAAGGGGCATTTAACCCAATGCCCACCCTTGTGTCTAGGGACATTTCTCCGACTGATTTCTCCCATTACTTGAGACATTTCCCCAACTGAATATCTCCCGTTGCTAGGATCATTTCCACACTGCTAATCCCAGTGCTAATGACATTAACCCACTGCTTAACACCGTTGCTAGGGATATTTCGGACACTGCTTACTAACGTTGCTAGGGACATTTCCCCCACTGTTTACCCCCAATGCTAGGGACATTTACCCCACTGTTTACCGCCATTGCTAAGGACATTTCCTCACTAATAAACACCGATGCTAATGACATTTCGGACATTGCTTAACCACGTTGCTAGTTATATTTTCGACACTGCCTACCACCCGTTGCAAGGGACATTTCTCATTTGTTATTCCCCATTGCTAACGACATTTCCCCCACTGCTTACCCTCGTTGCTCGGGACATTTCCCCCACTGTTTACCGCCGTTGCTAAGGGCATTTCCCCACTGATAAAAACAGAATCTAAAGTCCTTACGGACACTGCTTACCCCAGGGCCTAGTGACATTTCCGACACTGCTTACCACACGTTTCTAGGGACATTCTCCCACTGCCTACCCCTGTTCCTAGGGGCATTTCGGAAACTGCCTACCTCTGTTGGTAGGGACATTTCCCCCATTGCTTATTCCCATTTCTAAGGATATTTTCCCCACTACTTACCCCCTTTCTGGGGACATTTCCCCCATGTTGCTTGGGACATTTCACCCAATGCTTAATCCTTTTACTAGGGACATTTACCCCACTGTTTACCCCGTTGCTAGGGACATTTCCTTTACTGTTTATTCTCGATTCTAGGGACATTTCTTTCACTGCTTTCCTCCCGTTGCTAGGGACATTCCCCCACTGCCTATATGTGTTGCTAGGGGCATTTCGGACACTGTTTATCTCGTTGCTAGGGACATTTCCTCCACTGCTTTATCCCGTTGCTAAGGGCATTTCCTCCACTGCTTACCCCTGTTGCTAGGGTCATTTCCCCATTGTTTATCACCGTTGCTAGGGAGATTTTGGACACTGCTCATCCCTATGCTAAAAACATTTCCCCTACTGTTTACCCCTATTGCTAGGGACATTCCCCTACTGCTCACTCCATTGCTAGGGATATTTACCCCACTTTTTGACCCCGTTGCTACGGATCTTTTCCCCACTCATTACTTCCATTGCTAGGGACTTTTCCCCACTACTTACCCACGTTGCCACGGATATCTCCCCTACCGCTTTCCCCACGTTGCTAGGGACATTTTCTTTACTGCTTACCATTCGTTGATAAAGACATTTTCTCACTGTTCACTCCGTTGTTAGGGACATTTGCAATGAATATACTCCTTTGTTAGGGAAATCTTCCCCACTGCTTACCCCCGTTGCTAAGGATATTTCCCCCAATGCCTACTCCTGTTTCTAGGCACATTTCCCCCACTGTTTCCCACCCTTCTTTGGGACATTTCCTCCACTTTTTACCCTCTTTTACTACGAACATTAACATCTGAAAACAACTCGTTGCAAGGGAAATTTCTTCACTGCTTAACACCGTTGCAAAGAACAATTGGGACACTGATCACCCCCGTTGCTAGGGACATTTTTCCCACAGCTTTCCCCTGTTGCTAGGGGTATTTTACCCAATTCTTACCCCTATTTCCAGAGATGTTTTCCTACTGGTTTTCCCCGTTGTTTGGGACATTTTCCCCACTGCTTACCCCCTTGCTAGTGACATTTCCCCCACTGCTTACCCCATGTTGCTTGAGACATTTCACCCACTTCTTACCCCCGTTGCTCGGGACATTTCCCCCACTGCTCACCCCCGTTTCTCGGGACATTTCCCTTACTGTTTACCGCCATTGCTAAGGACATTTTCCCACTGATAAACTCCAATGCTAAAGACATTTCGAACACTTCTTACCACCTGTTGCTAGGGACATTCCCCTACTGCCTTCCCCTGTTGCTAAAGGCATTTCTGACACTGCTTACACCCGTTGCAACGGACTTTTTCCCCACTGCTTAACCCCAATGCTATGGACATTTCCCCTACTGTTTACCTCCGTTGCTACGGTCATTTCCCCACTGAATACAACCCGTTACTAGGGATAATTTCCCTACCGTTTATCTCCATTGCTAGGGATATTTACCCAACTTTTAACCCCGAAGCTAGGAACCTTTTTCCCACTGCTTACCCACGTTGCTACGGATATTTCCCCTACTGCTTTCCCCCCGTTACTAAGGACATTTCCCTTACTGCTTACCACCCGTTGCTAGGGACATTTCCCCACTGTTTAATTCCATTGCTAAGGACATTTCGCTCTGAATACACCCCGTTGGTAAGGACATTTCTTCCACTGCTTATCCCCGGTTCTAGGGACATTTCCCCCCTCTGCTTACCCCGTTTTTAAGGGCATTTCCCCACTACTTACCATCGTTAATAGGGACATTTCCCCACTGCTTTCTTTTCGTTCCTAGAAGCATTTCCCTCACTGCTTACCCCTATTGCTAGGGTCATTTCCCGACTGCTTACCCCATTGCTAAGGACATTAACCCACTGTTTAACACAGATGCTAGGGATATTTCGACACTGCTTACCCCCTTTGCTGAGGACATTTCCGACTCTGCTTACTACCCGTTGCTAAGAACATTCCCCCACTGTTTACCCCCATTGCTAGGGTCATTTTCCCACTGCTTTCCCTTCGTTGCTAGGGAAATTTCCCCCATTGCTTAACCCTGTTGCTAAGGGCATTCATCCATTTCTTAACACCGTTGCTAAGGATATTTCGGACACTGCTTGCCCCTTTTGCTAATGACATATCCGACACTCCTTATACCCCATTACTAGGGACATTTCCCCCTCTGCATACACCCGTTGCTAGGGACATTTTCCCAACTGCTAACCACCCTTTGCTAGGAACACTTCACCCTTTGCTTACTCCTGTTTCTAGGGACATTTACCTTGCTGCTTATCTCTCTTTCTAGGGACGTTTTCCCCACTGAATACACCCCCCTTTCTAAGGACATTTCGCCCACTGCTTATCCCCGTTGCTAGGGACATTTACTTTACTGTTTAGCTTCATTGCTAGGGACATTACTCCCTTTTAATACACCCCGTTGCTAAGGACATTTCCCCACTGCTTATCCAATGTCCAAGGACATTAAACCCACTGCTTACATTGTTGCTAGGGGCATTTCGGACACTGCTTATTCCCGTTGGTAGGGACATTTCTTTCACTGATTACCCCAGTTGCTACGGACATTTACCCCGCTTCTTTCCCCCGTTGCTAGGGTCATTTCCCCACTGCTTAAAACGTTCTAAGGAACATTTCGGACACTGCTTACCCTCTTTTCTAAAGACATTACCAACACTGCTTACCACCGTTGCTAGGGTCACTTCCAACACTGCTTACCCCCGTTTCTAGGGACATTACCCTTACTGTTTATTCCCGATTCTAGGGACATTTCTTCCACTGCATTCCCCCCGTTGCTAAGGGCATTCCCCCACTGCCTATAGGTGTTGTTCGGGGCATTTCGGACACTGCTTACCCCCGTTGCTAGGGACCTTTCCACCATTGCTTAATCCCGTTGCTAAGGGCATTTCCCCTACTGTTTACCCCTATTGCTAGGGACATTCCCCCACTGCTCACTCCGTTGCTAAAGATATTTACCCCACTTTTTGACCCCGATGCTAGGGATCTTTTCCCTACTCATTACTTCCATTGCTAGAGACATTTACTTTTTAGTTCTAAAAATGAACATTAAAACAATAGTTTGAAGATCACGATAACTTTACACGTTTAATGATTTACCATCAAGTTGGAATATACCTAAGCCTAAAGCAAGGTTGCTACTGCAGCCTGTGTTTTTCAACTCTTCTGCATAAACACATTTTCTGGGACTTTGAGAAAAATATTATTTTTTTTATCCAGTGGGGGTATTTCGCTGTTATACATGATAACTTGTATAACTATCTCTCTTTATAGGGCATTCGCCTCTGGCAAAAAAGGTTCAGAGCAGAGCAGGTAAACGATACATTAAGCCTTATTTTTTGACTGTTAAGAAAGTTGGAAAGTCATTTCTGAGATAAAGTTATTATATTAAATTAGAACAAATTTTAAACGTTAATTGGAAGAGATGTATTTAAACAATGAGATACGGTGCTTAAAAGTACAACCTACTTTACTCTCTTTCCAAATCTGAAGATATTGATAAATTTTCTGCGGAAATTCTCTGCCATGATTCTTTTCTAAATTTATTTAAATAAAACTTGTCCCTTAGCGACAAGTGAGTTCTACTTTTGACGTAATTACGTATAGGCGGTGTTTCTATTGGACACTGTTACAAACCAACGTTGTTTTAAATTAGGTAATGATTGTTTCTACTGCGATCTAAATTAATTTTGAAATACAAAAAAAAAGAAGTTTGATATGAAGATAATAAAATTTAGGAACCTTTATTGCCACCCAATGTTTCAAACATAAACCCTTTCTTTCAAGTTATTTCTGTTAAATATACACGATTCGAATATCACTAAAATATAACAAGTAGAAGAATTTTTTTTTTTAATATCGCGCAAAGCTACTCGACGGCTAAATGCGCTAGCCGTTGCTATTTTTCAAGTCTTCAACCTTCAGAAAAGTATGAAATGTAATTCATTTAAACTTCTATCGGGTGTTTTTTAATCATAAATAATATATTTTGTTGTTTGTATTTTAAAACAGCAGATAACGCTACTAAAGTTTTATTGTAACCACATTTTTTAAATTTCGCACAAAGCTATACGAGGGCTATTTGTGCTAGCCGTCCCTAATTTAGCAGTGTAAGATAAGAGGGAAGGCAACTTGTCATCACCATACACCACCAACTCTTGGACTACTCTTTTACCAACGAATAGTAGGATTGACCGTCACATATAACGCCCCCAAAGCTGAAAGGGCGAGCATGTTTAGCGCGACGGGGATGCGAACCCACGACCCTAACATTACAAGTCGCACGTCTTAACACGCTTGGCCATGCCGGGCCAGATTTGAGAAGCAGTTGTATTTTAGTATTTTCTAAAATAGCTTTGTAATTGAATTTAATTTAGCTTTATAAATCTGAAGACAGACCGCTGTACTAGCGGGGGGCATTTGAAAAGCAAACTTATTCCTGACAGGAGTAGTGATAAAGTACTTTACACTATACAAAATAAATAATTGTTGTTTTAATGTTTCTAAAAGTATGATACTAAACTGAAAACAGTTGTAACTGAATTATTGTTTCTTTAAGAAAATTCTCATTTTTCTCATAAAAATAAATATTTTCATGTAATGTGCCATAAGGAGTTGAGAAAATGAAAATGTTATTTATCTTTATTCATGGAATAGTTTTTCATCTGCCTAATCAGTTTTGTTTTCATTCTGAACTGACTAAATCGGTCAGTCACTAGGTGGCGCTTAAGTTAAGGAAGAAAAATACGAAAACAAGCATAGCGGTAGTGGGGAGGGAAGTGTAATATCCATTTGTTAACAAGATTGTATGTTGATACCAGGTAGAGCGATCGAATCGAATAAAGATCGGTCTAAAGAATGTGAGTTCCTGAATATTGATAAACTTTTTAGTTGATTAACTCTGTGTTGGTGTTCATATCTCAATACTGTGATAAACTAAGCCAGACGTTGTTAACGTAGCCTGGAAGTGAACTGTAATCGACAGGATCTCCAAATTGTTATGTGATAGTCAACAGTGCGTCTTACAATTACAACACGTTTGTTACTCTGGTCGCCAGTCCATAAAACGTAAACATCAACTTATCCATTCTAACGAGAAATAATGATCTGTCTAGCTGAACTGAACTATGTCCATTGTCATGTAGGTTTACCGTGTTCTGTGAGAAATGGTCAACGCGTAGGAGGTATCAAGATCGAATGACAGGAGTCGACCGTCGTACAAGTAGGTATCTGATTAAAGAGTGATTACTATAGAGAGATATAAGTTTACTATGATGTATCTTTTATTCACATACCACAATTAAGGTAATATTAAAAGATATTAGTGCTTTTTATAATCTGTTGTATGTATAAAATTGACATATGTGACATTAAAATGACAAAAAATGTAAAGTTCTCGACCTTTCTGGGAAAACGCATCACATGATGTTGTTTCAGAGGCATATTTATTAGTTTTGATGGTAAAGCATCCATTAACTAAGGCAGTGCCTCCAGCTCGGACAGCAGTAAGTCTTCGTCTTTACAACATTAAAATCAGGGGTTTGATTCCTCTCAGTTGATACAACAGATAGCCTAATGTGGCTTTGCTTTAAGAAAACACATACACTTCACACACACCAAAGCAGTAGCAGAAGAAATGGAAAGAATGATTTGATCTGTGTCTCCATTATATTATTTGCTGTCATGCATACCAATAAAAATTTTGTTCTTCTGCCATAAGAATTTGCATACAAAGGCTACAAGAAGCTGAAATGACTTAAAGTAGCTTGTTCACAGCTGCAACCACTGGGCTAGTGTATGTTTGCTGTCATGTGTACCAATAAAAGTTTTATTCTTCTGCCATAAGGATTTGCTTAGAAAGGTCACAAGAAGCTGAAGTGATTTACAGTAGTTTGTATTCTTTATATCATGAATGAAGCAGTTAGGGTATGTATTATTTACAGGGGAACAATTAATATGGTTTTGATAAACATTTTCAAAAGTGTAGGTGGAGGGAACAATAGCAGTAAGGATGCAGTTGATTGTGTGATAATGCAAAATTAAGCATTTTAATGTATTGTTTTGTTAATGAGGTTATAAGTAATTGTAACAACACATATAACATTTTAATCTGTGTGTATTGTATCTCTTCATTTGAAAAAGGGTGTGTGTGGAAGAAACCACATTTATTAAAGAGGAGATGTGGATGACAAGACTTCAGGAAGTGCTAGTCTAGAGTTTTATTTCTTTGTTATGTCTGCACATCTAAATGTTAAATGAGAATCTCTTTTTCATAGAAGTGTAAGGAAAGTGAAATCACAATATAACTAGTTGTAATTTGCTAGAAAAAAGTAGTTTGAAGTTCCTGGATTGGGTCTTCAGTGACATAATTATGAAGTGTCTGTTTCTTTTGCCTAGAAAGTGATCAGTTTAAAACAGTTTGCTGGAAGAAATTTGTTTCTATCTCTATTTCAGCTCAGATAACTTCTTTTCTTACAAACAAACTGGATTAACATCCTTGTGTCTACAAACTGATAATTTTGCTTTTTAGTAACAAGTGAAATTTCAATTATAATATTTTTGTCTGTTCATTTGCATGTTTTTTCTTTTAATAGTTGGTTGATATTACATTAACAATTATTCGTGGAGAACAGAAAAGGCTGAAAGATTTTAGTGTGCAGTCTTCTCACACAATAAAACTTGAGTTTGAAGATTTATATGTAAATTAGATGGCCTATATATCAGTCAGTCTGCAAAACTTACTAAATTCTGTAGCAATACTGAAAATGAAAGTTAAACATGAAAAACTATTGATCCATGTTTTAGAACTTGTTTTACACTTGACAAATTTATTTTTAGTTGCTTGCATTCATCAGTGATATGATTCCAGATTATAATATTACTCTTTATCATGCTAATACTAACATTGACTTTTCATATGAAATAAGCCATTTTATTTTGATCTTTAATTTTTACTTTTAAATATTTGCTAGAACATGTCTTTATAAATAAAAGTTATGGGCAGTGGACCAGTCATTTTTGTAACTATCTGTGGTAAACTTAATGATTAATGTTATGAAGTATTTTCTTCAGTTAAAACTTGGATATTCCTCACAAGTATAAAATATAAAACATTGCCTGAGGAAGTATCTCAAGTCTTAATTAGTTACAGCATGCCTGTTTCACTATGACGTAATTTTTGTGTAACTTTGTTGATGTGATAAAGAGATCATCATATCAAAGTAGTGAAATATAAAATTATAGCAGTCTGATGAGCAACGTTACAGTAATTACTCAACAATGAAGTTATAGTAAATGTTTACAGTCATAGTTTACAGTCTGTACAAAGTGACCTGTATTGGCTGTAGTTGTGTAAACTAGTATTTTGTAAAATAGTCACAACTGAGTTATAAGTTATAAAAAGTTCTTAAATTTAATTTATCTTAAAATACAGAACAGTAAATAAAGAAGTAGAGTAAACAATAATATTTTCTAGTTTTGAACTTTTTTACTCATTTGGGGCTTGACTCAGTACTGAATATCAAGTCTCACAAAATTTTACAGTAAGATGTGAAACAAAATAATATTTTAGATTTAGCATGTGTACATTTCAAAATAACAAAAAGCCATAAATTACTATATCAGTACCTTAGAATTGCACTATAATTTATAAAACTCGGTAACTTAGCTCTGTTTGAGTCATATTCAAAAGTAAGTGTACATTAGCAAGTGCTTCCAAAAATGGCAACAGGTAGGTAGGGGCACTGAGACTAATTCAGTAAATGCAGCAAGCAGAAAAGATGGGAGATTCAATTTTCCATATTATAACTTCTCAATATCAGTAATTTGAGCTCCTAACTCATAAGAAACTATAGTCTTGGTATTTGGACATCACAAACTCTAATTTGAGCACATCATAAAATGCATAAAAACTGATATTTAGAAATTGTTTTGTTTTTTCAATATTCACTTTTAAATTAAAAATTTAACTAATGTATAATACTAAAATTTGAATTATAATTTCCAATTTAAAACCAAACTGATTTGTTTTGAATTTTCAGCAAAGCTTTACGAGGGCTATCTGTGCTAGACATCCCTAATTTAGTAATGTGAGACTTGAGGGAAGGCAGTTAGTCATCACCACTCACCACCAACTCTTGGGCTTCTCTTTTACCAGTGAATGGTGGAATTGACCATCACATTTAACACCCCCACAGTTCAAAGGGCCAGCATGTTTGTTGTGACGAGGATTCAATCCCTTAACCCACGGGTTACGAGTTGAGTGCCTTAACCACCTGATTTGAAATTAGTGTTTTGAAGAAAATGTTTAATGAAAAATTTTGTTGTAAGTAAATTTTTCTTATCCAACTTTTGTCATTAAGTCATAGAAATTGAAATGAATGTTATGATATTATGCCATTCAGTAGACATGTAGTATCAGAATGTGTATTTTCACCATCTCAGTTTCAAACTTCCAAAAGGAGTATGCAAAGTATGTTTTTTTATGTAACCATTTTTAAATAATACAAAATCATAAGTTATTTTATCCATACTATAAAATTCCATTGTATTAATCATTTTTATTAAGTAAACTGTATCTGGTCTAAAAACAAAATCTTTTGAACATCACCCTTTCTTCATAAACTATAACAACAAAAAAGACAAGTTTACTTGTGAATACACTTTGCAAAGCCTGAGAAATTGTGCAGGAGGAACTGTGAACTTTTGACTGGTTATGCTGATTTCTCCAAGCCAGTTCCCTTGGCTGTGGTTTTGCTAGATAGTAGATACAGGGATAGTTGGAATCTCCTTAATCCATTCATGCACGTCACTAATAAGATGATGAGACATTTGGCTAATCATTGAAATTAAATTTCCAAGTAACCATGGTTTATTCTCTTCAGAAAGCACACTAGCTGAGCTAGCACTCAGTTTATTAAACTAAGCTACAGATTGACCTTAATGTGTGATATTCAAGTACAGTAATGCCTGTCACACAGTTATAAGTAGCTGCAAAATACAAATCCCTAAATGTTTTGCACAGAATTGTTTCAAACATGAACAATAAAAAATCCCACCTAATATCATTGTGCGATCACCAAAATAATCATTACTCAAACATTAAAACTAAGTCTCTATCCAACTACTGTCTTATAGGTTTCTTAGGACTACAACAGGCTCATGGAGAATTGAACAAGAAGATGTGTAGATAGAGATGAAATCAATAACTTTAATACATATTCCACTCTGTTAATTCTTACTCTGAACCTTGTGCACTGTACTACAATCCATTTCACAGTAAGGAAGTACTAATTATTGTAATGATGTAAAATAGTCTCACTTCAGGATGACATGACAATAAAAACACAACTACAAGTGTTACAGCACAATAGATACAGCGTATAATGTTTGCCTAAAATAAAAGATCAGTATTCATATAAGACTTGCATCTGATTTACATAGATACTTTAACTCCATTTAAAAAAGTATATAACAACAGAAAATGTAACATACTAAATAAAATAAGCAAAAAAGATTAAAAAAATGTGAAGTGTTAAAACTATGAATCAAAACCAATTTATGAAAAACAATTAAAATTTGTCATACATCTGGAATGGCTGCTGCAGACCTACTACATGCAGTGAAATATTAAACTACTTATGTACGACCAAACTGCTCCCAAAAATAATTTTCTGATCATGACTTCATCAGTAACTAAAACAGTAAAAAATCACTATTTGTGTGAACCTCAACAGACACAACTACAATGTTAATCATAAACTGGATTCTTTTTATAAATCTTTAAATCATTATGATGTACAAGCACACAGAGATGAACTGGAAACTGCTGAGAATGATATATATGATATTGATGAAATAACTTTGTTGAAGACCAGTATTTTGTAGAATACAATCACATTTCAGTTGTAATGCAGTACATTTTATGTATATTTATATTTATACATATTATTATTATTACTCTCTACAAATAAATCTTGAAATATCAATTACTTATCATAGAGCACAGAACATTAAGTAAAGAAATATAGAAAAACAATGATGTTTCCTTCTCAATGAATGTGTACTTACTTTCCACAGTTTGCTAAGCCTTGTCACATTTTACAACTGAAGTATGTAAAATATTTTTCTTGTTTTGTGTACACATTGATAGAAAGAACATCATAGGTTATATTTAAGTACCACAGATTTCTAGTGTAATTAATAATTCTTATTAATTAAAATGTATTTATGTCTAAAAATATTTTTAAACATCATTCATCTCACCCTTCTTTGTGAGTCTACAACAACAAAAAAATGGATCTACTCATGAAGACACTTTTCAAACCTAAAATACCATGTGGGTAAAAATTCTGAGCTTTCAATTGGTTATAAACATTTCATAGAACAAAGTAAGAATGTGTAAACAATCATTTCCAAAAAACAAATAAATAGACAGAATTAACTTTTTTGATTTTCTAAATATAGTAATATTTCAAAAAATAGATAAGAAAGGAGGTTTTTTTTATTTTATATTCTAGCTTGTCAAAATTTGTTAATTTAAATTTCTATTTGTGAAAAAGTATAAACTTTGCCTTTGGACATCAGAAATATAATTTAAATAAAGAAGCATGTAGTATAGTACATGACAAACAAAATTTGGCATTTAGGAATTTGTTTTAATATATATTTTTAAATTAATTAATTATTGTGCACTATTACATTTGAATTGCATGCTACTACATATATTCATAAAATAATGGTTCAATAAAATTTTGAATGTAAATCTACAAATGTGATAACATCCCCCTGACCCCTACACATAGTAATAGGGTTAAGAATGTGTAGAATGAAACAAATACAATTACTAGTATAAAATGATAAATAACATTCAAGCCACCAGAAGCAATACTTAAAGATTATATATGCTATTACACTGTGTGGCATGGATTGTGAAAGCACTGTCTTCATATACTGTATGGTTTATGGAAAACATGCATGAAAGAGTGGTGTGCTTTGGACATGAAAGCTTTCTAATTGCATTTTTTTGCAAGGGCAATAATGCTGCAGACATACAAAATTTGGTTTTGGTAAATACCAACAAAATCATGTCAACAATAAAGAAGGGTACATAATAGCAGTAACTTGGGTGTTCAACATCATAATACTCTTGTATTAATGCACCACATATAGGTGTGTGAATTTCTACACATTGCATGTGGCATTTAGAGCATAATGAAAGCTGATCACTAAATTGTTACTGACTAGTCATAGCGTATCATTAGTTGAAATATATCATGCAGACTCTTGCCTAAGTGTCACACAAAGAGGGATATTTATGAATGGGTTAACATTCAAAGAGTCATATCCATAGTTTCATGAAATAGTTGTATTGTACTTTATACTTCGTTCTATATGTGAAACTTTATTGTTGTAAGATGTAGAAGCTACTTCTCTGAATACTTGTAATCTGATTTGATGAGTGATCAACTAAAGAGAGGGAATGGATATGGTCAGATTTATATGATTGCTAGCAGCAGTGCTTGTGTAAATTGTACACACTTGGAACATGGTTTAGTTGTATTTTTTTAAATTAAAGTTTGATGAAGGTAAGCTATATTGCCCACGTTAAGCAAGAATAAATTTGTGTCTAAGAGAAATAATCTCAGGTTAAAAGAACAATGGAAAACATCCAAGAATCATTATAAATTTGTACTGGCACATCTGTCTTAAGTAATGTAGTACTAATATTAAGAGTCATATATTAGTTATTTACCTTTTTCTAAATTTGTATCAGGAACAGCAAGATAGTTGTACTATATTTTCTATTCCTTTTCTTTGTCATGTAGAAAATTAAATTTGATAACAGTCTGTTAGCTAAGATGTTATCATTTTTATGATGTGCATTGTTTATAGTGTACATTCAGGTAGATTTGATTAGTATGTAGCTTACCTAGTTGCAGCCAACAGTAAATAATATTCCACAGTTTTGAAATATATATGGATGAGTGCAAAGTGAATTGTTTTAATTTGACTGTATACACAATGTATAGTTATTCTAAATTTACTGTATACATAACAACCAAGTATATACCTTTTCATAACTTGTAATGACTACATACACTACTGTGTACAGTATTTTGCTCGTGATTATGTAGTTCAGACTGCATAACTTTAAAAATAAAATTCGAAGACAGACATGTATGTAGTTTAAAGTTTAAAATCAACTGTATTATGGTTATCTATTTATTTTCATTTACCTCTACACAAACAAATTGTGTGTAAAACGTTCATCAGATATTTACAACAATGTTATAACAATAACTTGACACACATAAATGCACAGTTATAGTAATATTGTCTTACATGACATAATTTAAACTTGAAGTGACCGAAACAAATCATCTTATTTAAGTTATAATGAACATTAAAATTTTAACACATACATAAGCTCTTAACTTTAGGTTTAAGTTTTACTTCTGTTCAGCATTGTTTTGACCAGAATTGTATGTTTTTTACTAAATAGGTTTGCCATACATTTTTATGTAGAATGAGCACGCTTGATAAATGGTGACCTTCAAGTCATTTGTTAAAAATGGTATGGGGTATTATCCATATTAATATTTAGAACTCTGTTGTTTCTTGTGAGTTTAACTGTTGGTTGTTGTGGAGGACTGAATTTGAAGTTGAGTACGAAAACAAAACAGGTTATTGTAATATCCTAGATGTAAGAAATAGTGTGTTATAAGGAACTTTACAAAATCATACTGTTTACTAAGATTGTGGGAGTTTTAATATTTTCTTACAAAACAGTAAGAATGCCACTATATTTTTGTTTGAAATGTTTCCAGGGTCTCTTGCTTATAATGCTGTACTGGTATCTCTCACTTTCTTAATATTTTCTTTAAATGTTGCCTGTGATAAAGTTTTTGTTTGCTATTCTTTCTATTACTTTTATATTGTTTTAATAATTTCACATTGTGCTTTTGCTGTTTTTTTACCTCATGAATTGTTTGTACTGTCTCACTGTATGGGTATTGTAGTTAGTAATTTAGTCTACATATTGCTTGCTGCACATGAAGAAGTGCCTACTTCAAGTTTTTCCATTTAAGAACTTTAAAGATTTATACTGAATACTATTCTGTTTTTTCTCAAAGTTTTTTATAGTAACATTAAATGAAGACCAGTAAAACTTGTTAAACAGTTAACTTTCTTTTAATTCTATATTTAACTGGAAAAGAAAAGCTATGCAAATTTTACATGACTTGAATCATGATTGCCCAGGAATTCGTTAAAATGTTAAAAATAAATTGGGACAAAATTGAGATTTTGTGTTCAGAACAAGATTTAGTGTGAACAAAACTGTATTTTTCTTCTTTACAGAACTATAAGATTTTAAGCCTTTTTCACTGTGTGAATGGCCTTCAAGTTCAACTTTCCAGCTCCTTGTCGTCATGTCAGTGAGGCTGAACAAGATTAATGTGAAGAAGCCTGTGAAGGAAGAATCTGTCCATCAGAAGGAAAAGTACCAATAAACAGTGGAGGTGAAACTATGGGGGTAGAGGTGTCAGTCACTCCACAGCACGTACGCGTTTGTCCATTTCCTTTTTTTTTCAAACATTAAATTTCTTGAAGTGAGCTAAACATACATAGTGAAGCTCCTACAGTAACATCTAGAAGACATTATAAAGGCAGGGGATCAACAAAATGGGGTCTTACTTTTTAAGCAATCTGATGCAAAACCGTTTATGAGGGAGTGGTTACAGAAGGCTGTGGATTTCCTCTACTCCATATGGGTTGATCGATGTAGATCTCTTGTTCTTTTCAGTCAATCTTACAAACCCTTTTAAAATGTAAAATTGAACAGCAGTTTTCTTGTATATTAACATTTAATATGTGTATATGTGTCAATTATTTTTAAAGCTGACATTTGTATTTCCAAGCTCACAGCAGGCAAGGTCTAATTATGGACAGTGTTTTATAATGGGGAAAAAGAGCACTTTTGGAGCATAAGAGGAGAAAGACAGGTACATTAGTTCACCCATCCACCTCCATTGTTTGTGTTTTTGAGCTCCAATTAAAAACCAAACTATCAAATGTCTTGTGATGACTGAAATGTTGTTCTAGAAGGCTCTGTGCCTTATTGTGAGATAAGAAATAGAGTACTTTTTGTAATTATTTTAAGTATAAAATGAAAGAACACATTTGTTTAAAACTGTTATTGTGTTATGAGAATTACATACAATTCAAAATGCTTTATATGATTGGGTGAAAATCACCTAGATTTTACATGTGCAGAGAAAATTGTAGTTACTAGTTCTTATGTTGCTAGGACCCTGATGAGATGTTTGTTAGCATTATAAGCATAACATCAAAGCTTAAAGTGGTTTGGGATATTGTTGTTTTGTTTTTTATAGGTACTATAAAACAACTCCACTGTCTCAAAACTGTCTTCGGTCTACACCAAATATCTTACTCTATTTCTTTTCCTTTTCATTCAAGTGCAAATGGTAAAATACAACACAAAGTAACAGTGAAACAAAGTTCATCCAACAGATGCATACAGGTTTTCAGTAAGGAGTCTAATTAGTATATCCACTGCTGTGAATAGTAGTTAACAACTGTTGGCTTCTTGGAAGGGTAAGGTTCAATAGCCAGTGCAATAAATACTTCCTGGATAGAGGAACTACATTTCTCTTCTTAAAATGTCATGTAAGAGGGGGGATAGGAACAAAAGAAATGAACCCTTTCATTACAGACTCGCTGTGTGTGACTTCGTTCATAATCATCAGTTTCCACACTATAACTTTTAAAATGATATGTGTATCTTCACAAAATTTGACTAGCTTTCTGTAAATATTACAAGTTTTTTGTATACAAAAAAATTCAAAGTATTTGATCAAGTATTTTCACTAAAATTAAGTTATCTTTTGAAATTCAAGAATTGTTCAAACTAGTCCACTTTCTCTTTTCCTCCTCTTCAAAAACTGCATTACAACAAACTTTATTTAAGTGTTTTCAACCAATGGCAAGTAGTGTAGTGACTAAAATATATAAGTTCAGGGTTGTAAGATAAAATACACTGTTTAATGTAAGTAGTGTTAATTTTGTGAGTTAATATTTCATGACTGTTTTGTTTCACAATAAGAAAGTTGAAAGCAGATGGTTATTGTAAGTTGTGTAATTGATATCAAGGCTACAGAGATTTCTAGAATACCTCAATGTAAGATATAAAAAGTGTCAACAACCATATAAGAGGCTACAGAGTAGGAAGTGAGCCAAAAATAAAGCCAAGGAAAAAAGAGTTTCAGTCAGAGAGAAGTTAGAAAATGTGAAATGAATTATTTAAAATAGAGAAAAATAGTTCGGCTTGTCAACTGCATTTTAAACCAATTGAATTTGGCCAAAATGGATTTTTGTCAAGAAGAGAACCATACAGTATTTAGATTCAGTTGTGATACATGCAGTGTGAAGAATTTGTCATGTTTCACTTGTTTTGAACATATTTTAAAATAAGTGGAATGCATGCTGTTCATTTATTTTTGAATTTATCTCCAAAAATGTGGCAAACATCCACTGTAAAAGAATCCTTAGTCCAACACACAAATTTAAATTATTATATACACTATTTAAAAGTGAGTTTTTAATTGAAATGAAATCAGAACATTGGAATAATTGTGGTTCTTCAAAAAGCTATAGGAGTGGGTGTGCTTTCAGATCTGATGCACCAGTGTCCAACTGTATTTCATAGTCACCAAAACTGTTTAAAATGTGTTAACATTTTCACTTTGAGGCAAAAATATTAACTGTGTTTTTAAAGATGGGTAAAAAATACATAGTAATGTTTTCAATTATTTATTAATAAAATTAATTATACAAAAAAATAGGTGGTAGAAGTAAAGCACCAGTTCACCACAGGTCAATAGCTGTTTTGGCATGTGGCAAGTGGTGACCATGTTGGACACCATAGGTCTGAGAGATCTAGAGCAGGTGAAAAACAATACTCTTTTCTCTCTTTACATGTTGTCTGAGAAAGAAGGAAAATAACTTTCTAAATCCTGTCTTGATTTGTTGAAGGTAGAATTAGGTGGTGTACAGATGCCAAAAACCTCATTGCTATATTGTGTATATATACAAAACACAAAAATCTGTGTCTGTTTCTTGTTCCATTATCTAACTAATCCGGGTTCACTGGACCAGTCTTAACCAAACTGTGTATAATGTTTTCAAAGGAGCAAAAACAGTAGTGCATTCAATAGATGACTATCCTTCTTAATGAGGGTAAATGTGAAGATAATTTGGAAGTGGCCATGCTAATGGATGGTTCCTAACTCCTCCACCCCATTATTGCTGTAATTGAACACTTTGATTGAGTTAACATCAATTATATTCATCGATGCACAGAGCACACAAACATTTAATATATACATCTCGAAGACTGTGCTGGGCTCTCTTTGGAGGAATTAAATGAACAAAGATGACTGCCTTTGTTACAATAATGCATAAACTGAGATGAAGTTTCTATTTCAACAGCCACCATAAGGCTGGTATGAAAAGCTGTTGTTTGAGTTGTAATTTCTTACTTTGACCTGTCTGTAAGACACTTCTGTAGCCATTGGCTTTCTATTAAATAATCATGTGAAACACTGTAGAAAGATGTCATGTGCTGGGTGTTGAAAGCAGGTAACAGAATGCACCCCTACTGACATTACAATTGATACTACCTCTTTCTACAGGGTCATAATGACCATTATACAGTCTAGTAAATGAATGTTATAAATGAATTATATGAAAATCAGGATTTTTCTCATTTATCATATCTTCCACCTACAGATTTTGTGTAAGTTCATGTACAAATAAAGGAAAGGTACCTCAGCTTGATAAATATGAAACATAAAATTCTGAGTTATTTTTATGATTCTAGCTCAGAACTTCTTACTAGGGCACGTGCTAGTTGACTTCTAGGTGTTGCTGTACCTAACATGAGTCATCACATATGGAATCTGCTGCTTCATGGGATAGTTCACCTGGTATCAACTTGAGTGTGAATTTGTATTGTTAATGGCACCAAAATAATATGTTCTTCTGGATTGTTGCCATTTAAGTTGATTGGCCAGCTACAAGGAGAACATAAATCATGTAATTAGTTTCTGTTTTGAAAGAATTGTGACCTGTAAAGTGCAGCATTTTTATCTAGGTATGTGTTGAGTCTGCAGTGCATATTTTAATAATAATTTTTCCTTTTGAGTCTGTTTTAATTTTCATTCCACTTGTCAATTTTATTTTGCAAAGTGGTAAACATGTGAAATAATTATAAATTATCAAAAAGTTAGAACTTGTATTTGGTAAAGTCCATGTTCTTTATAATGTAATATTTTCTCACACTAATCTTCCATCTCAATAAATCATCAAGTCTGTCACATTGCAGGGTGTGGATTACACGAATGCCTCTATTTTTGTAAACTACAATAATTAATCACATCAGTACTTCCAAAGTTGATTTTTCATACTATGGATCTCTGATAAAGCTGTTTAAAGTTTATTTTATATAGCCTTGACAGAGCCAACAGGGGCATCTAGTCAACTGTAAAAGTGTTATCAAAGTAGCCATTATTCTCAACCAAAACATATATGGTTAAGGTGGAATAGAATACTCTTCATCCCTACCATGTCTTGTATTGAGTGAATCATTATGGTTTGCATTTGAAAATAGGTCTTTGTGGTCATCCATTGCATTGTTTCAAGTGTTGTTGTTCCTTCAGACTCTCCATTGTGTTTTATGCCCTCACTTTTCTTCTAATGAAGATTGATAACCCTCATTACATTCCAGTTTTCCCATAAGTACCACATCTTTCTTATATGGGTGAAATGTATACCTGGCTCAGTCTTCCACATCAGTTTTCCAAATTTGACTTTCTTGTCTTCAGGTGTGTCCTTTGGATGGCTTTGGAAGATGCTTCTTTCCTTCCCTCAAACTGATTCTTCCACCTATTCAATGTAAGATTCTTGTTATCTGTTGATATGACATAATGCACTGTATTCGAAGTTGTAATTCACCTAAACTGTTAATGTATTTCTGGAAGATTCTTACCAAATTTCACACTTTCCATCTTACCTCTTCATTAAAACCTGATGCTTCCAAATTCTAAGAGAACTTAGTGATATCTGGTAGAATTGAACAGATGAAGTCATAAGCAAAATGAGAATACCTTACTTTATTACTGATGGAGGGTTGTTACATGATAATTTTAATGAATAATTTGCAATCAAGAGGAGGCAGAAACTTGTGACATGCTTGAAAACAAGGTTTACAAAAAGATGGCAGCATTGAATAAGAATATCTATTGATGTAAAAGGATTGTTTGTTTGTTTTATAATTTCGTGAAAGCTACATGAGGTCATTCTCCACTAGCCATCCTTAATTTAGCAGTGTGAGACTAGAGGGAAGACAGCTAGTCATCACCACTCACTGCCAACTCTTGGGCTACTTCTCTACCAATGAATATTAGGATTGACTGTAACATTAGAAGGCCCCTACAGCTGAAAGGGTGAGCATGTTTGGTGTGATGGGGATTGGAACTAGCAACCATCAAATTACGAGTTGAGGGTCTTAACTGTCTGGTTATTCTAGGCCTGTGTAAAAGGAGATAAGTACTTATTGGAAGTTAATTTTTGTACATAAAATTATAACTAACACAATAATATTATAGAATATGTGATGTAGATTAAAAAATAAATATGCAGGTTAATCAGTCTGTAGAATGGTATTCCTGAAGTATTGAAAATATGATTCAAATTATAAAATTTAGTAATTTTGAATAATTAAAACATCTAACACATTTATGGTTTTCAAAGGAAAAAAAAAATGTAGTGTTACAAGCTGGTAATTTGATTCACCCAAAAACAGCTTACATCAATAAGGGTTTATGTTCAGTTGTAATTATTTCAGTCCCAGCAAAAATAGTTGCATAACTCAGAAAGTGTTAAAAATGTGTAACTAAATAATTATACATTTTGATTTAAAGAGGAGATATGACAAATTATGAAGAGTAAAATAACTGTAGAAATACATTATTTCCAAGGAACTTTCAAAGTGTGATCACAGTAATGGTTACAAGGTTTATAGATCAAAAATTCCATAGTGTTATTACTATTGTAAGGATTAAAACCATACATTTTCTAAAATAGATTAATTTCTGCATATAATCTAAGCAGAACTGTTGTATTAAATATTCGAAACTAACATCATATTATGAGGACATCGTGAATGTAACAGCTGCACACACTTCCAAAAGGTTATTAATATAACTTGGAGGGACAGTGCTTACTTGTGTGAATATAATGCACCATTTATTTTTTATCAGTATCTTAGAGTAGAATTCATATAATTAAAAGTAATTGTGCACAATTTTCTAACTGTTGTATAATAAACATACAAGGAAAGTATACAATTTTATCACCTTACAAAAATATAAGACTAGAAACATGTGTTAATCCATTACTTTTCAAAAGGTACAATAATTTTATAAGTAGCATGTGGTAATATGTTCACGTTGTAGCACATTACAAATTCTAATGATACTTTTATTGTTTCAGTGGTTCAGGAACGATCTACACAGCTATAGTAACTGCTACTGGGTTTTAAGTTGCAATTAAAGAGATCAATGAAAACCAGGAAAAGAGCTTATCTTCACCAAACTTATAGTAGTGGACAAAAATAAACATCCAAACCATCGTCAACTATTTGGTTAGCTATCTTGTTGGTGGTGAGCTTTGGGTTAGTGTTATTAATGTTACATTTTAGTTAATTTTTTTATTTTTAATCTTACCTGTTATAAATTGTATGCTAACATATTGTCTTTATTTAATTAACTGGTCAATTTCAAGCAATTTTACAAGTTTAAGAATATTTTTGCATATCATTCTCACAGGTTTGCTTTGTTTAAATTGTAGTTGTAAGTAATACGTGACAGTTTTAGTGTGGGAGGTTGCAGCCACATTTGGTTCTGACATAATGACTTTTTCAATTCATTCCATATATAAATAACTTTGAAATAACTTTATATATTTCTGTTCTTAGCTTCTACCGGTATGTTATCTCCAACCAGCACTCTTTAGTTTTTATTATGCTTGTTTCAACTTCTTTATATGTACGTCTATTATGTACACGGTTGTTGAAATTATTTTATTCAAGAAAGGTTGTGTTTGTTGAATTATTTGCAGCTTATACAGTACTCTCAAATGTAGCATTATTTACAAAACTGTAAACATTGTTTAGTGTGTAATACAATAAATATTAAGTTTTCAGTCTCTTACACAAAATACAATCCAGTGTAATCTTTTATAAATGTTGGGAATCAGATTACAGCATTGGCATCTAAATTAGAGTTAATTTTGTAAGGCTTACTAGTAGTTATTTCTGTTTTCTTTTTCTTTCGCATGATAACTTTATTTCCTGGTTGACACTTGGCATTGTTGGTTCCAGAATTAATAAAAAAGAAAAAGTACGGACCAGAGGTTTACATCTGGTTCCTTGGTATTTCATCAGAAAAATTCTGACATGGTAAGTGTAGGTAACCAGTACTTACAGCCAAGGAATAAGAGTTGATTGAAGTTCAATTTTCTCCTTGTTTGGGTATCTTGCATTTTTCTCTTTTGTGAATTGTTTAAGTTTTAAAAGTTACAAGTCCATGAAATTAGATGGAAAGTTAAATACTTTGGTGCAACAATAATATAAAAATGTGATTTAATAAATCTCAGAGGGACTTCCAGTGGATAAACTTAGTATTTCACCAATAATTTCAAGATCTTTTAATAACTTGGGTGTATTAATGCTTTGCTTTAGTTAAACATAGATATTTCTCTCGTAAAGTTTAATAGTAAAAATTATCATTGTTTCACGAAACCAAAATTCTTAAAAGCTACATTTCTGTATTTTAAAATACAATTGTCTGCTTTGTCCAGAATTTCTTCACCAACAACAGGTAATAGATATAATAAAGACAAAAACAAGAATGTTCACATAATTCAAACATGTAGATGTAATGAAAGTAATAATGAACAGTGGAATGATGACAGCAACACTGAATATTTAACAAGACTATATACAATTACAAACAGTTAATAATTGAATCTTGTGGAGTGTATGATATAATAATCTTTAAAATGCATAAAGTATAGTGTTTTCTGCCACAATATCACTACCATCTTGTTAAACCCCTATAAATAAATAGTAACATGTTAGGTAATTCACTCAGGGTGTTCTGCTGCTGTAAAGTTATATTTTGTGGAGATATTTATACAGTATTACTGAGTATTATCCAAAGATTTGTACATTCCGATGTCATGGGTGTCAAGTGACATGAGTCACTAATAGTGCATGAAGCAGATTGTATTTTTGTGTTTTGTAAGTAAGGTATATTCTATCTCTGTAATGCTAGTGTCATTAACAGTATTGGTTATAATTTCTGATATATATAATTGTTTTCATTATATATACATGTATATTTTTATTATCAGAATTATTTTGTGTTGTTAAGTTATTGATTTAGTCATCAAGTCACACTCCTTTTTCAGGTACTTGATTTAATATTAACAAATGGAAACCAAACAATTTAAATAAAGATAACCTGCCTACAGATTTTCAAGACTTTCTAGACAGGTGTCTAGAAGTGGACGTAAATAAATGCCACATTGCACAGTACTGTGCAAAAGTGTTAGGACAAAGTCAAAAATCAGATTTCAGGCAGCTTTCAAAAAACATCTGAAGATAAATCACAGGTAAAATATCGATATTTTATTATTCTTCACATTTAGTGCAAGAAAAATTTAGTGAGAGTTCAACAAACAGTGAATATTTGTTGTGTCTCCTTTTACTTTAATAACTATGGAAAGTCTTTCAGGCTTTGTTACAAGATGTTTAATCACAGTGTCCTTTGGGAGTTTAGTCAAAATGTCTCTGATACACTCCCATATAGTTTCATTGGAAGTCGCTTTTGATTTTTCAAGTTTTTGATTTATGAAATTCCAAATCTGCTCATTTGAGATGGGGCTCTTAGGGAACTATTGTATTATTTTGAATAACTCCAGTAGCTTATTTCTCAGCTAAGTAATTTTTGCATACGTTGGATGAGTGTTTGGGATCATTATCCTCTTGGTAGTAGAACTGGGTCTGCCATGATGGATCATTATTTAGTGGTCCATTATTCCAACTATTTTGCAGAAATTTCCTGTCATCTCTACAGAAAAACACCTCAAACCAACACATTGCCTCTCCCATGCTTTATCACAGATTCTGTGCATTGAAATAAGAATCTTTCATCTTTCTTCTGCTGGATGTACAATGTACACTTTGAATAAACTATTTCAAACTTTGACTTTTCTATCCATATTACTTCTTTTCAATTATCAGCAGTCCAGTTTCTTGTCAATACTTGGAGAACAAAGTAAAGGTTTTTTAACTGCTACATGATCAAATATTCTATCATCATTGACTTATCTTGATATTGTAGATCTGGACAAATTTCTTTCATTTGTTACATGGTCATTTATCTCATGCTTGAAACCAGTTTTCTTTCTATCCAGAAGGTTGCATAAACAAAAGTACTTAATGCCAGTATCATTGAATCTAGGTGTTCTGTTTCTTCCCTTCTTATTTTCAAATTTATCTGTATTGTATTCATTATTTGTGGTGTAGTTGACAGTAGTTGGGGAAAATTTCAAGTCTACAGCAATTAGATGAAGAGTCCAACAAGCATCACATAAAGTTTTTATGCAAAGTCTCTGATCTACTGACAATTATTTCCTCATTTTGAGTTGTGGAATGATAACGTCATTTGTGTGTTATTAGTGTTTTTATCAAGATTTATTTGTGGATTGCTATTAAATTTATTCCTTCTAACACATACTGGTTCAATATGCTAGCTTCTTTCTACATAGTTGAGACATTGCATGTTGTATCATGACATTTATTTCATGCCCTTAAATTTACCACTATATTCATTCAAACAGAACCATTATGACATGTCCAAGGTACAAGCATAGGAAATTCTAAAAACTCAGTGTTCTCACCCGAGCTCGTTTAATTGTTAAAAAGTGATCAATGAATCACTACCATGGCATTGAAATTTACAATCAGTAATAACATGGAAAAATTAGCCCATAAAATGGAAAGAATGAAAAGATATTCTTTTGCCCTTGCACTTTCACACAGTATTGTATAAAGAGACTAATTAAACAAACTGTATGTGATGTATAATAAGCAATTTTGTTAAAACGATGTTTTATTTTTCACCCAGCATCTGTTCATTGAAGTAGCCGGCCAGTGAAAACAATACATCCCACTACAGTGATAACTAGATTCACATTAATAGCTCAAAAAACAAATATCCCAATATACATGTTGAAATATATTGACCATGAAGACTGGCATCATTTTAGGACACGAAAATTAACAGATTGTTTTTCTTAGATTTCTTCTAGAGCAGTAGTATATTGGGTGCCACGACTTTCTATTATTCAACTTATTAGATTTTGAAAATGATATCCATTTTTCCTCCACATAAAAATGTTGTTACGAATTAGGAATAAATAAAACTCTTGCTTAGATCAAATTATTATTTTATTTGCCACAATGAACAAATGTTGTTACGAATTAGGAATAAATAAAACTCTTGCTTAGATCAAATTATTATTTTATTTGCCACAATGAACATTTTTTATTATGTTTGTTGATAAAAATAAAAAAAAATGAATAAACGAGAGGAAAGTTGATGTCAAACAGATATGCATTCAGATTCATCCTGATATTTTTGTGAAATCTACATCATTTAGTGTCAGAGCTATGTATTATGATCTCACGTATTGCAAGTTGAACTTGCAGTCTGTGAGTTGTGGGTTGAATCCTTGTTCAAAGAAACATGCTTGTTTTTTTCAGCAAAGTAGTCATTATAATCAACCCTACTTTTCTTTAATAAAAAGTAACCAAAAGTTGACAGTGGATGCTGATGATTAGCTGCATTTTCTTTTGTCTTTCGTAGCTAATTTTGGGATAGTTAACACAGATAGCTTTTGTGTGGCTTAATGAAAAAATTCAAATAAACAAACAGACTTAGATATGTTCATTTTAAGTCAGTTTTCTAATCTGAGGCTAAACAAAATCCTTTTAAGTGTTGCTTCTGAAATTGCTGGGAATTCCTCATACAGATACTTGAAACAGTCACCATCTTTGTTTAAGATCATTACAAACTGATCTATCAAACCCAGTTTTATATGAAATTAAAGTAATAGGACTTTCTTTGTGTCAACCAGGCTTTCACATTCAATGTTTTCAATTCTAGTATCCGTCTGACTTTGTGTGGTCATTACTTCTTATCCAACACTGATTTTGTGTCATTTATCCCATTTCACACACAAAATCTGAAAACTTTGTCTGACTGGGCGTTTAATACAACAACATTCAAAGGACTTTCAAGTTTCCACAAAATAGCCAGCCATGTTCTTTGTATTAGACCTTATTAACAACAATTTTGATAGTTTTGTATGTTTCCTTCAAGTGAATCGATTGACTAATAGGAACATACATATATGTTACTGTTTTGAAGAACAACACATTTTGGACCTGTATTGAAGGTATCAGTGAACTATATCCACTCTTCATTTACAGGCTGCAACTCATAGTATTGGTGTTAATACAACAATATTGTTTCAATAAAGCAGTGAACATTCTTGCCAAATGTATGGAATAAATTCTTTCTCTTGATTTCTAGAAGCTTTGGTTTAGAGTTATTTGGCATAATGGCTGTTTTCAGAAAGTAAAATAAGACAAGTTTTAAAAGACTTGTAGCAAAATTTTAATAATTATAACTCACCAGGTTGACTAATGAGTAGTTCAAACAGCAGCAGTTCTGATTTCGAGCTATTTGATGTAACGGCTGTTTTCTAATTTGAAATCAAAGTACATGGACTTTTAAAAGAGAATTACATTGAAAAAGATGTAATGTGTAAATTTAAAAGTAAAATGGCATTAAAAAGATGAATGGCCTTTAAGAAACTTAAAATTTTTTGTAATGTTACTGATAAACCATAGGACAAAACATGTTTAAATTGGTGCTGTTGTTGAGACTCATAAAATGTGGCTTGTTGTGACCTGAATGTTACAGAGACAACACAGTAGTGCAACAATGCCAGATAAAAGAAAACAATGAGTTAAAAAAACTGTGACCAATGCATAGTCTAGTTAAGAAAACTTCCTCTTTCTAATCCTTGTGGAAGCAAGATGGCCAAAGTTTAATCGAGGGTTTTATTTGGAAAAGCTTGTTTTCACGTTACTCACTCCAAGCCAACTGGCACAGAGCTGAGTCTTGAATACAGGACCTAGTATACAGATGGTTTAAAATCAGTTTGTTACTTTAGTTTTACTTTTCCCCTTCTCTCTTTGTTCTGATTTATTTGTTTTTGGTATTTCCTTAGTTTGGTGTTCATATCCCTCCATCTTATATCTAGGTGCTTTGTCTTGTCCATTTTTTTTTTTTATAGTTCTATTTTTTGGGATTGTTCTCAACCCTTTGGAATCCAGGGTTTAGACATTAGAGGTTATTCTTCTTTGGAACCAGTCTCAGGCTTTGGTCCTGTCAGTGCCTTCCTCTCTCACTTCATCTCTCAGTTTTCATTTTTCTCTAACAACCTGAAGCTTTATATGTCCTATCTCATAATTTCAATCTTCTTTTTACATACTTTACCTTTCTTATTGTTCTATTTTCTATCCACGTCTCACTGATCATCTGTATCTTCATTGTTAACAGAAGGAATTGTAGAATCTGTCTCTCACTGTACTCTGGATTTTTATTCTAGTCTTTTCGTTGCCCCCATAAAGTTGGGTGGTTCTTATTTTGTCATTTCTTTATCATCTCTGAATCTCTACATGTATCTTCTTCTGCTTTAATTGTTTAGGGTCACCAACTGATCCATCTTGCATATTCTTCTTTGAATGAGTCTGACCATAGACATTTTTGCATCTCCTGCCAGTTTCAACATAGCACAGCCTCTTTCCTCTTTTCGTTGTTTGTCTTTGGCGATCTCACAGACTGGTATGTGAACTAAAAGTAACACATTTGTCTACCATAACTTATATAATTATGCAGTTTCCTTTTTCTCTGGATTTTGCCTCCTACCAATTTTTATTCTCCAGTATACTCAGAAGATCGAGTGTGATGACTTTTGTTTGTTTTATTTTCCAGTCATTTTCATGTGGTTTATATACGTATTATGGTACCTTGATTAATGTACACATTTCAACACATTGAAAATTCCTCATTGATAAGAAAATGAATGTAAAAAGGTGATAGTCATCTGATACAATGTTACATGAAGAACAACATCTTACACTTCTCATTCCTGGTGCCATGTGAAACCACCAAGTTGCTGTCTTTACCTCACAGGTATTACTAAACAAAAATCTGAATTGAACACAAGAGAATGGAAAATATTAAACCCATCTCCTCCTTCTAAGTGGCCAGTGTTTAAATGAAAGTTTTCTGGGAATATAATTGACATAGCCAATTCTGAACTCTTATTAAAACAAAACAAATAAAACAGACAATTCTTTCCTGATCTTTCTTACTTCCAGTGAATTTTCTTTGCCTTGTCAAGAGAAAACTTGTGCTTATACAGAGATTGTGTGACCTTCCCATTGGTAGAGGGCTACAGCAGTGTGATTGTCATAAGCTGTTATAATGCACATGGGAGCTTGTTCAGGGTTGATGGCATGTGGTAGTTGTATGTAAGTGAATAGCTCTTAGTGGTGCAGAGGTAAGTAGCTATATGAAAAATATTTTTACATAAGGTAGATTTTAACCCTGTCTCTCAACTATTGAACTATCCCAGAATGAGTTAAAAATATGATTACATTTCTTGTCATTGTAGTTTGCGCAAACTAAGTTTTACTGGACAAAAGTTTAAGGAAAATAAATTTTGAATGTGATTACCAAGTTACAGATAAATATATTTCACTTGTAAAGGGTTTAACAATTCTTGTTTTAGGAATTTGATTTGGTTTTAGGACTTACAGTATCAAGATAATTATACTCACTATAATTTTCAAGTATTAAGGTGGAAACTTTTATTTCAAGCCAATTTGAATTGCTATTGGTTGTGGAACATCTGTTAATTAGAAGGTTTGTTTGAAGTTCCTTCAGCATGAACCTTATTTAAGTTTCTAAAAAGCAGAAATTTCATTCCTTCTATACTTATGTTAAATAGTGTTCCTGATGAAATATAGTGTGCATGTTGTTGTATATAAGATTTCTAAGACAAATGTTTTTTTCTTTTTCTTACTCTTTCAGTAAGAGGGAATTGTTCAGTGATGGCATTAATCTTTACACTGAAAAGTGTGACACTCAAAACACAGCTCGGAGGGACTCCAAGTTCCTGTAGAAAAGAACAGGAAAGTTTCGAACCCACAGGAACTTGGAATCTCCTGTCTATTAAAAAAGTTTTAATAAAAATGGGCAAATGACCACATCACCCATATATATGGAGGTCTCACAAAATGGATACGATCTCTCAATACTGTGAGAAAGATCAGAAAACGTAGGAAAAACTAGTTCATTTATTACATAAGTGCTGAAAATGAGTCTAATCTGGAAAGTTCGTTCTTTCTACCACATGGTAGAGATGTAATGCTGTCTTTACAAGAGATAATGACCCCAAAAATATTTAATCATGCTGTAGATTATGATTTTCGTCTGCCATGGCTAGTCTTTGCCTGATTCCGGTCTCCTGGTGAGATCTCCGCTGCGCTGCGATTTCTCGCTCTGCTGTCGTTGATTTATCAGGTGGTCTCTGCTTGTAGTATTGGTCTGTGTGGCCAATCGCACTTCTAACTAGAAAAACGTTCTTCAACTGTGCTGGTTAGGGAAGCCTATCTATTCAAAGTTTTCCTTTTTCACGTGGAAAAAATATGTCTAACTTGTCTCACTCTTGCCACCAATCTCCTCCACGAAGTAATAACTAAGAGTTTGTTTGTTTATTTTGAATTTTACACTAAGCTACTCAGGTCTATGAGCTCATCACCCCTACTTTAGCAGTGTGAGACAAGAGAGAAGGCAACTCATTATCACCACCCTCTGCCAACTCTTGGGCTTCTCTTTTACCCACAAATAGTGAGATTAATCGTCACCTTATAACTCCCCCATGGCTGAAAGGGCAAGCATGTTTGGTGCGACAGGGATTCGAAACCTCGACCCTCAGATTTCAAGTCAAATGCCTCAACCACCTGGCCATGCCAGTCACGAAGTTAGAGTAAGACTTAAGAGAATTTAAATTAGTTTGGTTCAGAATATCAGTGGGAATGATACTATATTAACAATAATTATAAATAAATGAATAACATATATTGCCTACAATATTTACAGGGCCATTTTTCTAATGTTTTATAATTTTAATTTTGTTAGTTGAGTACTTGAAATTAAACCATGAATTATGATGTTCTTGCATAATGTTTAAGGTCCAACAAATAACTTAATATTTCATACTAAATATGTTTACTGACAGTATAATAATGTTTGATACTTAGAAGTTTTTTACAATGTTAATAAAGTGTTTATTTTCTTACTTATTTATAATATTGTTTGTGAGGTTTATGCAATTTTTAAAGGCATTCTCTGTTGATGTTCATCATTTTGATGTTTTTGTATCATTCTGCATGGAACTTAATTATTGTATTAGTTGGAAGAGTTCCAGAAGTGAATAAAAATTTAATTAAGTAGGAAGAAGAGTATGGTTTAAAGTATACATCATTTGATTAGAATAACCATTATAATTTATTTTAAGTTTATCAGTGTCTTATTTTGGGATATTTGATATTTATATGTATCAAAAGCTAGTTTGTATACTTCCAGGGGAACTGTATAGGCCTAAATGGAGAAACCTTGATAGTTATGCAAGTTATACCTTTTTCTTACATTAATGATGCATTTGTAAAGGCAGAAATGGAATATCAGTAATCACAGAGATAAGTGTGTATTAATTTGTTATAACTCAAAAACAAATTAAATAAAAAAAAATGCTGCATTGATTGAAAATTTCCCAGGGTACAAGCTACAGTGTGGGATCACAATATGTACCCTAGGGTTTTGAGGTGACTTAAGAAATAGGACCCACACTGCAGTGGGGATACACTGTCTATCAGTCTTAACCTCCATTCACCATTCTCATATAAGAAATAGAGTAGCAACACATACAGAATTAGAAATAGAAGTTAGGACAGTGAGACGTGGGTGCTCAAGCCCACAACTTCCTACATGTGAAAATGATGTGAGACATGTTTTTACACATAAAAACTACACACATGATTTATAAAATACACTGCAACAACTGTCATGACTTCTACATTGGGGAAAGAAGCAGAAAAATGGAAACTAGATTCAAAGAACACAAAAAACTATCTTCGCACGTTTTTCAATGCGACAAATGTAATAAACACATTATCATAGGAGACTCCCAGATGCTAAGTAGGAAAACAAATGCAAAATCAAAGAAGCCCTACTTATAGATATAAAATTAGAAATTAGGAGGTAGAGGTGTGGGTGCTCAAGTCCATAACTTCTCATGTTTTTGAGTTATACCAAACTAGTATAATTTGTTAGAGGTTTAGGTTTGCTGTTTTAATGGAGTCATTCCTTCTGATTTTACACATTTCACTATTTAACTTCATTAAAATGTATTTATTTTCACTAATACATATTAACAATTGTGATAAAAATACTGACAGAAACAAGTTACAACTTTATGTTGCATAACAAAAGTTATTAGTGTAAAATGTTTTATAAATTCCAAAAAAAATGAAAATCAAACAAATTCAAGTATTTGGAAAGACTTGAGACCTACTAGAGCAATAGCTCTGATGATAAAATGATGCTTTTGAGAAAGTCTTTAAAAGATTTAATGAATGAACATGAATTTGGAAAATGTTTTTCACTGATAAGATCAACAGTAGAGTTGTTTTATGGAGGATTAGACACTTGTTCTGCAAATATTAAGGCTAATTTGTGACACCTTTGCTATTTTTCTTATAAGAGCAAATAAAATTAGTTTATTAAAATATGTTCTGTGATTTAAAAAATTTAAGAATTGGTTTTATGGTGAATCATACCATCTCAGTACATGCATTGTAAGTATGGTCTTTCACTGTCTTTTCATCCTTACTTTTATACATGGAATTGGTCTCTGTTGGTACTAAGTTTTGTAGTCAGTGAACAAATTTTCAATATCTTGTACATATGTGAACAACTATTTCTGTCCTTATCATGAAGTTAGAAACAATTAAGGAATGTTATGAAGAAAAAAGTATTTAAATGTGATTGTTTGGAAAGTTTTGAAACATTCTGTTGTGTATTGGGGGGAAGGGAGTTTCTTCTGGAAGTGGAATTTTATGTTTAAGAATTAAGAGGATTTCTTAAACTTTCAGTAGGTATGGATAAACCTACACTACATCATACGTATGAAAAAATTGCATTATAAAGGTACTTGTCTCAGTTTATGATGACAGTATTGTTTGTTTATTTAATATAACCTTCCAGTGGATACAAATAATTTGTGGTCTATGCAGAAATGACTTGAAGTTTCCCTCTTCATGTTATTGTAGCATGTATTGTAGTACCAATTGCATGCTAAACAACTGAGAGAACTGTTTAGAACTAGAAAATTTAATTGGTTACCTTCAGGCAGTATTTACATTGATTAGTTTTGTGCAGTTTAATCAAAACTATGACTTAATCAATTGTCACAATAATAATAAACTAATTGCAAATAGAGATAACAATTTTCTCTATTTTTGGTAATTTTATTTATCCAAGTAAAAACAATGTTACTTTGTTTGCTTCTGAGCACAAAACTGCATACCTGATAAATTAAATCATGAACATCAGCAGAGATGCCAACCATTATGATTTAAACGTAATCATTACGATTTTGGTGTATACATTACAACTACATGCTCATACAAACAAATATTATGACTTGTTGCAACTCCCAAATTATTATGTATTATATAGACCTATATAATAAAGTGATAAATTGTTCCGAAAGGGCTTGAAAGGGGTGAAAAGAAAATTTCTCGTGAGATACAAATAAATTTTGATAATAAGTAAAAGACATAGTCCAAATGGCTACTTGCAATAATCATGTTTGTGCTTGAAATAATAAAAAAATATTTGTATCTCCGACATCTACCAATAGTTTAAGTGCAGTGCTTCTCCTACTGGGTACATGGGGGAATACACAGTTATGTCATCAGTGCTTGTCAGCCAATCAGCGTTCGTGTCAATGGGTATTTATCATTTTCTAAGCAGCATAGAAACACCAATGCGATCGTTCACAAGTTGGAAAAAAAGAGGCCTCGTTTACCAGATTGTCTTGTTTCTGGCAAATCTAAAAGGACTGAAACTGTGGAAGGGTTCTGTCTACAATCACTACGCTCAGTCATTTGAAATAGTTGGCATCTCTGTATTAGATAGTATAAAACTTTTAATTATAAATATGCTTTAATGTCTAGTTTATTAACATGCATGGATAATAAAGTTCATTAATCTTTTTAATGCCATTTAAGTTTTTTTTAATATATACATTACACATTTTTAATGTGGCTCCCTTTTGAAACTCACAGTATATGTAATTTGATTTGAAATTAGAAACTGGCTGTAAAATTAAATCACTTGAAACCAGGACTGGAAAGGCCAACTTCAGGTGACTAATGCTGCTGTTTGAACTACACATTAGTTATCCCGTCTATAATTTTGCTACACTTCTTTTAAAACATTTTTGTTACTTTCCTTTTTGACAATGGCCACAACGTCAAATAATTTGGAACCAGGACTAGAAAGGCCAACTTCAGGTGACTTATGGTGGTTTTTGTACTTACCTTTTTGTCCTCCTGGTAAGTTACGATAATTACAGTTACACTACAGAAAGTCCTTTACAACTTGAATTACTGTGGTATTTCTCTTAATGTTGTAGACTTGATGTAAACTTTGGTTTTATGCTATTTATGTGTTGTTTTTTTAAACATTATTTTGTTTTACCTTAATTTCCTTTCATGAATTTTACTAAATTTACTTTTAACTTTTTACTGGATGTTTGACATAGATAGCCTAACTGCTTTGTGCTATAAAACACTAAAACAACCAACCAACCAATCTCTCAGAAACACTGACAAAACTCCCTTTCTGATAGATTGTCATATCAACAAACATATTACCACTGTGGATATTTTCTTGTGTGACATGTTCTTTGTTACGATACCTTCAAAAGTATACAAATGTCTAGATTTTCTCTTAGAAACACCTTGCATCATGGAATCGTGCTTAGATGTTAGCTTCAAAACTGGTATTTGCACTGTGAGTATCAACAGCATTTTTATACCAAGTGATTCTCTTGTGCTGCTACTAATCTTATTAGTCTTCTCTTTTTGCTTGTTTCTTGTGTATCTGTTGCCATGAAACTTCCTGGTTTCTGATTTGTGAGGACCATGCTTCATGTCCAAATTAAAATATTCAGGAATTACAAGGGTAATAAACATTTTTGTTAGACTACATGAATAAGTAAAAGTATTTTCTTTGTTTAACACATAGAGTTTAACATTTTTGATTGACTCATCAATAAAAGGTTATTGGTACAGTCCATTGAAAGGAAGTAGTAATAAGAAAATCTGCATTTTGATAATAAGGAGGAATTACAGATAAACTGGGTAAAATTATTAACAAAAATGGATAAAAACAATTGTGGATCTCACTGCCATGAAAATGGAATGTAAATAGGGCACTTAAATAGAAAATCTTTTAGATTTCATACATTTTAAGGCTTTACTGTGGTTCTCAGAGTTTTTGATAAGACATTGAAAATATAGGGGCTAAGGATTCAAAATATGGAAAAGATTATTTGTAATATTTTTTGATATTTTAAGGGAACATGCTGTTGTAAAATTAAGAACAGGGAATTCTAGGTGGGATTGATCTGTTCATTTACTGATTCAGCCCCTAAGGTGCCTTTCCAGATGAAAATTTCAGTTAGAGTTATTCTGGTAGAAATTATTTTTATTGTACTTAATCTTTCTGAACTGTAGTTGATTATTAGAAAGCACCAAAATATTTCGAGTTGTATCACTTTACTTACATTTCTTATACAACCACAAAAAAGCAAATATTTGGCTGTGAATATAGATAGTTTTTCTAAAATTTCTTTAAACACATTTTAAGGGTGTTGAGTGTTGATATAATTACTAGAACCTTCTTTATCATAAAATCCTTTGTTCTTGAGAATGATTGCATGAGAGATTGTAATGTTGTACTTGTTTTTAAAATATTCCTTCTTACTATAAAAGGTGTAACTTCCAATAATCTTACAGCAGTGTTGGTATTATGAGTACTTATCACATTTTCAAACAATTTTCCCTTTTTATGTAATTGTTAAGAGCAGAATGACTTTATAACACCCTATGTCAAAAGTTTGAGTTATTCATGTTTTTGCACTTGTTAACAGAGTTCTTAGAATTCTTGCACTATTACCAGCAGCACAGTGTGTGGACTTTTAATGCCAGAAAATTGGTTCTGTGTTCTGATACACATGGTGGGTAAGCAAAGACAGCCTATTGTGTATATTTGTGCTTAGTTACAAACACATAAATACTTAGAACTCAACAAAACGTTTAGTTTCTGAACAGAATTTAAAAAAAAAATTATACAACAGACATAATTGAAACACAAATTAAATTTTTATTTTCTTATTCATAATTGTATGCAGTGGACAGACATCTATATTCACAAATAATATTATCCTACTAGTAAAATGTGTAAAAAAATGAAATATATAGAATTGACATTTCAAGTCATAGTCTTAAACTGAGGACATTTGAATTCATGTTTGGAAAATTCCTTGTAAACAAATTTTTCAATATTTGTGTACAGTAAGAGATATGATATCAGCTTGGTGAATAAGTATGACTTGTATAGAGATTTCTAAAGCTAACTGTGATAGAAAATTGGCTCAGCTAAGTGCAAACCTAACTGACAGCTGTCTGTTGTTTTCAAGTAATGTTATTATAAGGTTGATAGTGTTGTTACATTTATTAAACAACAACAAAATAAAAATCAAACTTCTTTAAAGCCTCTGTTTGTATGTAATTTTCCTTTAAGTATCGTATAAGAAAGATTTAATACCAAACTTAAAATACTGAGTAACGATGTGTGCTTGTGAACAAATTTTGTGCTGTGTCTTTTTGTGTAAGTATTAAAATTGATGTGTGGATTAAAGATAAAAAAGTAGTTATATTTTGGTGTCTTTATTTTTCTTTCAAGTGAATAAAAAGTATTACATTTGTTCAGAAAGTGAGATAGAAAAATAACACTTTCATTTAATATATATTAATTAGAGCATAACCTGCTATTTTGTAACTTTGATCTTCATCTACATATTCAGAGTAAATGAATGGATCATTGTGATATAATTTTTGAGCAACAAAATCTTTGAAAATGCAGAATAACTTTTTATAAACAAGTACTTGTGTTGAGCTGTACCTCATGTTTAAATGTTCTAATGCTGTGTTTTTATCACCCAGATTAATCATGATTCTAGCCTATCTAAACATTTACATTGGATAATACACTCCAAAGGCATCTTCACATTACAAAAGGAGAAACATTATGACATTTATGAAAAGTTGTTTTACACCTAATGCAGAAAATGCTAAATCACATGTTCATTGCAAATTTAATCACTTTTTATACCCTTATTTTAAAAAAGACCAGAAAATAGAGAGAATGGTGTTTCATATTTTAAATATTTCTGGGAGAGCATGCCTCTGGATCTTCCTTAAGATATTGTGCATAAAATATGGTGTAGAGTCACAAGCCAGCACTACATAGTACACTGACAGGATTATCTCCCTGATTCATTAGTATCACCCACTTAAACATACTGAAAACCTTGTCTGTTGATCTTTTCTGAAGAAATCTTAATATAACCTTTCCATCCTTGGAGTAATTTTAGGAGCTGTGGTGTGAACAATTTACAACAAATCAGTGTCATTACTCAGACAAAGCTCACACAATATTTCAAGTGAAGACTATCGAGGACCAACTAGTGACTTGAATAGAAAGATAACTTCCTCTTTTTTACTTGATAATCAGTTTAAGTTGCATCACTCTGAACAGTCCTTTATACATCACTCTTCCTTCTTGTGTATGAAGACCAAAGTTGTACACCACTTCATAAGTATTTGGTGGATCAGAGCAAGATATATTGATTATCTTTCTTATGAAGTAGTTTGATCCTAGAAGCACTTGTCACCTTGTAATTCAGAAGTTACTTTTTGTTTCCTGAATGTTTAACAGAATTTGAATTAATAACTTTTTCTTTAATTATGTTTTTTATGTAAATCACTAAGATTTTCTATACTTAATCTTTTCCCATAGAAAGGGATTTTAAGATTATAAAATTTATTTATTTTATTATAATTTCTTATAACTATAAAGAAATATGATTTGATATAAAATTGCAGAAAGACTTGCCAACATTATGGTTAAGAATGTAACTGAAATGTGTCTGAGGTAATTAACCACCTTAATACAAAAGTATCTAATACCAAATAATTAGTAGTAAACTGTATTTTAACAAAAAGATTAATTATGGGCCATTGAAAAACAAACTTTATATTATGTATTATAAACATTCTCCCTGATTTTATTCCTCACTCATGTTTAAAATTAACTGTAGCAAGTAAATTTATGAAAAGTAATTTTTTACAGCATCCAATCAAGAGCAGTTTTCCTGATGAAGTCACTGGTGGTGTTTTATCAAAAGTGAAAAGAAAATTAGGCTTACTAGAAGTTTCCAAAATGGCAAGTGTATCTGAAGAATTTTAAAAAAATGCACTTCAAACAAAAACATTTAGGCTACTGATTGTGATCCACATACATATTCCATTATCAATTAAATTATATTCTATTAAACTTGTATGTGTGTTTGGTCATTCTGACCAGTTCTGTAATCTCCATGTAACCATGAAACTACATAAACTACTGAAATGTTCTAAATATAGAAAGTGTATCATCATGAGTTTTAGCAAATGTTTATGTAAAAGTTACAAGCCATTTATTAACTGAAATTATATTTCAAGTAATTCTGTGTAAAGTGTGATTTTTCATGCTAAGAATAAAATTAATTGTGCTCATTTCATGGTTTTTATGTTTAATTTACCTTACTTATAATACCATCTTAATGAATATCATTTTTTTTATTTTTCATAGAACTTTAAACTTGCTCTCTGATCTTCACCACCATAACACCAACTGTAATGAAAGTAGTGAAACAAATGTTGGACATACAAAATAATTGCAGATTGTGAAAATGCAATAACAATTTTTATTTTAGCACAGTCTCAGTTTTCTAAACATTTCCTGATTGGCTGCTTTTGATTTTATTATTTTACAATGCCTTTCTAACCCAATATAATGATGTAATTGTCAAATATACACAGTAGTAAAACTTAACCAACGGACTGAAATACAAAGTGTACAACGGCACTGAACATCTTCAACATCCAGATCCCTTCTTCCACCTCTTGTGGAGCAGATTGATTTTTTGTTCAAAACTGAACTATTTGTCTCTTATTTAAGTTTCTGCCAGGACCTTGGCCTTGAAGATCCTGTACCCTATTCACCATCTGAGACTTCAGCCTTGAACAGGGTCTTTCCATATGTCTCCAGTTCAGAGTCTGTACACTGGGTTCCACTGGTTATACTTTTTGGGAATATACAGTCTGCCATTCTTCCCTTTGGTCTTCATATTTAGGTGAAGCTGACTGAGTTCAGTATGTCACAAATTTACATTGCTTTTTCCATCAATCAGCCCACCACACTATGTTTTATTACCACCTCTGCCTGTTACCTTTCTCTGAGTCATCTGAGGAAGGTTGATACTTCCATTTGGTTGTACTGTTTTCATTGCCAAACATCTTTTGAACCATTATTTCATTCCCAGTTATACAGATGGTTTAAAATCAGTTAAGTCTATTGGATCTGCCATGGTTTGTTGCAGCTAGGTGGTTTTGTACAATATCCTCTCTACAGTTTCTGTGTTCACTGTCAAGTTATATGGCATTTCTTTTGTTCTGGATGATATCAAAGCTACACAGTACACTTACCGTTCTATTTATACCAACTCTCTTCACTCTCTACTGGTCAGAGAATTGCTTTGTGTTAATTCTCACCTTATTTTCGCAATATTCAACACTGACTGGCTTATTTTTCTTCTATCTTCTATTCACATCCAGTTTTTCTGGATAACTGGCCATGTTGGTATTCACAGGAACGAGTTTGCTGACATTAAGTTGGTCTGTTCTGGTGCTGTCACTGCTTTGATTGTTCTGTATATGGACTACAGTACTGTATTCAAGGCTCAGCTTCTATTTCCCGTATATTAGGATTGTTTCCTGTATACTAATATCACCTATATTTCTATTCATTTTTTTATTTCCCGTATATTAGTTTTTGTTACCTGTATATTAATATCACCTATATTTTTATTAATTTTTCTATTTCCCATATATTAGTATTGTTTCCTATATATTTCTTTACATTATCATTTTCTGTAATTCCCATTCCTTTTTATTTTTTTTTATTTTTCTATTCTGTGAAACCTGTTTTAACATTTTTTTAACTATTGTCACTGCCATCTTTCATGTAATTCACACATTTTTTTATGTACATCTAAACATGACAGGAATGTCTTCTGTTATTATTGACATAAATGACATCAACACCTGTACTTGTAATGTGCCCTACTAATCATTGCTCTTTATTATCCTAAAAAAGAATAGTCAATCGAGTTAAGATATTTTATGTCACCTTTATTGGGTTATATGTTGTACTGATAAAGATTTGAGCACTCATTCAGTTTCACACGTACATAAACAGTCAAAGGATTGTTAGGCTAGTTTGGCCTGCTTGAAATGAATAGTGTATTTTGTTCAGTTTAAATTCTTGCTCTTGCTCAATATGTTACTTATTGATATTTCTTTTCCAAAAGTTTAGTGATGCATTTGAAAGCCACGCTGTGTAACATTGAATAGATTCAAAATAGTTATTGGTATCTGAATAGACCTATTTGCCTAAAGGTTCCATCAGTCTATAGAAATACAGAGATAAAAGTTACAGTTTTGTAAATCACCTTTTGAGTATATGTATAAAGATTGGCTCTGCTTACTGTTAATAGGAAGATTTTGAAATTTTCATGAAACATTAAGAACAAGTTATGAAGTACTTTATAAAAATGATAAACGTATTATGAGATGGACTTAAAAATTGAAATAACTTTATTTTAACTAAACATTTTAGTAAACTGAAAACATTGTAGATCTACATGTTGCATTCTTTGGGATTAAGAAGCTTTATGGCTGTCAGGTATTTACAGTGTTAAAGAGTATAATGTGTGCGTGGTAGAAGGAACACTCTAAATGTCCCTCTGGTGTTAATATATATAATAAACAGTTTGTGTCATGCTTCTTTGTTTTAATAGTAATGGTCTACAATTTATATCATTGTTTTGTAACAAAACTATCAATTGATATTGTTAGGTCAACTATGGTATTTATGTTGTGAATGTTTAATATACATATTGGTTTGTTTTTTATTCTTGTTAACTTTGGTGATACAACAAAGCAATTTAATTCAGAAATTATTTAGATTTAGAATTGATATTTTGTCTTTATTGAGCTTAGAGTAAGTTATTGCACAGTACATTTGTAAGCTTAATTATAAAACAAATAATACCCTAGGCTCACTTATTGCACCATGATAAGTTAAATTGCATTTTATTTATATTTTTTCAGTTGTTTATTAACATTGAGGTATAGACAAAAGTAAGATAAAAGTTACCAAGGGTTTCAGTGGAGTAGTGTTTCAACTAAGCCTTTGTTACAATAGTGTTTTACACCCAATGCTTATATTTAGGCCATTAAATACACCTTCCATTACTAATGTTAAGATCAGATGATAGCTAGTTGTGTCTAAGTGTGAATGTAAAGTACATAATTCCCTCCAGTCTTACACTGTTAAATTAGGGATAGCTAGCTGACTTCCATCTAGTTTTACACTGTTAAATTAGGGATGGCTAGTGCAGATAGCCCTCGTGCATGAAATTCAAAAACAAACAAATAAACATAATTAAAGATGTATTAACTGTGGAAACTCTACTAAGTAAAGTAGTTACATATATTTTTCGATATCACATCTTCCAATTATTTTAGTTTTGTCACAGAGTCCATCAGTCTCCTTTCACTAAAACTGATTTCTTATTATTACTTTCTGACTTATGGTGTACAATTCCTTCTTCTTGTAATTTTTGTTAGTTAATTTACATATAACTGTTTACTTTATTTTGGTGCACTGGAATTTTTCTTGTAGAATTTTTGTAGTTATATTTTCTTATTACTTCTAGATCTTTTCATGACATGGGACTGGGCAACCTACTTTCATGACTATGGACAATAAAATAGTAATTATTGAAGGGTAAACCCACAAGTTGCTGTAGTTCTGCTTGAAAAGTAAGTGGAACATAAAAGTAATCAAAGTTAATTTTAAACATCACTATTATACTGTTTAATTATAAATTGTTAGTCTTTCCAATAATTATTATGCATGTTTTGATTTTTAAAAAAGGAAAATGAAAACATATAGCCACCTTAAAAGTTGTATGTTTAGTTACCTAGTCATATGTTGCCCTTAAGATACCTGATACTATTGATGTCTTACTCCAAGACATGTCCTGCAAGATGTCAAGTTTCATTTTTTTAAATTAAAAGTTAAGTCTTATTTAGTTTCTCAACTAGCCTTTGACGGGTGTAAATACAAATTTAGAAAGAATGAAGGTAAGATGATAAATAGGTGTAGACTGTGAATAAATAACGTTTTATTTTTTCTTTCTTTAATGTTAGTTTATTTTTAGTATTGGTTAAATTGTTTGATATATGTATATATATATTTGTTTACGAGGATTATTTTGCATTGTTATCTTAAGATATGTGTTTAGAACAAAACTAAACCTCCTAAGCTAGCTGAATCTTGTGTTTTGGATTATAGCACAAAATTTGCTTGCATTGAGGGTGCCATGACAGATGAATTAATACCTTCTAATCATAATAAGTATGGTGATATGTTAGATGTACATAATATTCATTTCTTGTTTAATTTTTATTTGAACTATATAGGTATTTTGTTTTGATCAGAAGTTGGAAACAGTTCTGGACTTTATTACCAAAAAGTTTCTCTCCGTAGATGTTTTTTATCATAGTAATATATTAAACATAACTTGAGAATTCTCTGATGTCGAGAAACCCACTTGTTGGAAATTTACATGCAAAAACGGCTCGTTTGGGTTGAGAAAATATTTTACATAGAAGGTCGAAACGTTGTTCGCTCTTCTACATAAAATATTTTCTCAACCCAAACGGAGCCGTTTTTGCATATAAATTTGTGAATTCTCTGTATTGATACCATAATTATTAATGAATCAGTTTTAACTGTCTAGAGTTTAATAATAGTTGAATGTCTGTTGTGTAGTCAGTTAATCATACATGCATACAATTTGCACATATTCACAAGATGATAGGTTCCAATGCTTTAAATTAAATAAATATTCTTAGATTTTCATCTCCACGTGTAATGTGAGAGTAATAAAACATTGAATACAAAGTAGATAAATATTATCAATATATTATTTTTGTAAGGTAGATAGAAATAAAATCTTAAATTTATGGTATAATGTTTATAACTAAAATTCTATTTTACATTTTGAAGTTAATAATCATGAATGTGTTAGTTAATTTAGCCATAATTAGTTTCATTTAGTAGAAAACCACTTAAATTCAGAATGTTTGTTTATTCATATATATAACACTGCTTACCACAATTTTGCACAATTGATACTTTCTTGCATATAAATACAATAATTTTCCTTAACCTTTTTTTTATGTGTGTCTAGGCTTTTTTATAATGAAAGAACACCTCATATCTGTTAAAGCATGTCTTGTTAGTTGGCATAACTAAGAATATAGATACTTGTAGGAATATCATGAAGTATATATTTTGTATAGGTTGATCTGAAAGTAATTTTGAAAATTTTATATTTAAGGTTGTTCTATGTGTAAGCTTCTTTATAATAGAAGTTATATATGGTTTTAACTATCAGCTTTGAGTTGTACTTATGAGATAAAATTCATGTTTTTTGTTTATGTGTTGAAATATCCTTAAGTCATTGAATCAAAGTAATTTTTTTAGAAATATGTAAAGCATATAAGTGTTTGAGTAATTTTGCACAGTAAGTATATGTGTTTAGAAGTTACACTGTGCACAAAAGCTTCTCCACTACAATAAAAATACAAGTGTTCATGAGTAGTTTGTAGATCCTGATTCTAAAAATTGTTGAATATTACTGATCACCTCTAGTTTTTGAGCTATGTTAGGTTTATTCTAAATATTCTTATATATTGTGAAAATAACTCTCTCTGATAACTTTATTTATTTATTGAAAATTGCATTTAAGAATGTTCAAAAACAACATTTAATTATATACTGACAATACACTTAAGCTATGTTTAAAACTTTCATCATGGTATTATTTTTTATTTCTTTTTTACAAAATACTTGACTTACTTGTTGTATCTTTTATGTATGTTGTCAGTTTCATGCTACAAGAATCAACAGTAATCTTCCGTCATCACAGGATTCCACTGTCTTTCTTGATGTTACTGTTCTATTATAGACATAACTTAAGGGAAGTGCTCACCAAGATTATTGCTCACTGCACCTAGATCATTTGATAAGAAACTTAATAAAAGTGTGAGAAGTGTAACTTTAGTGACATCTTGGACCCAGTTTTCCTCTTCTTCTCAGGGATATCATCAATCATCACAACATACTTTTCATTTCTGTAAATTCCTAAGAAAATTTTAACAACTAGTTTGAGTGATTTCCTCGCAGTAAGTTCTTTCTGACTGAGTAATGTTTCAAAATCACCGTTCATCAGCACTTCCCAAATCTGTGGCCCAACAAAAATACGACCTTTTAGTTTTTACTTCACTAAATTTTTGAAACTTATAAGACAGATGGAGTGAGGGAAGAAACATATCTTGATGATTCACTGAAAGTTGGAACTCAACTTTCTGTTTTCCTGGAACGTAATTCTCTCACTGGTCTTTCCTTTTTTTTAAATGAATTTTATGATATCGGCTATCCCAGACAGACAAAAAGCTACAGTGTTTGGTATACTCACTTTATAGACTTAGCAGTAGTGGATATTTGATTGTTTCAGGAATAAGCTGCATGTTCCACTATGTTCACAGCATTAATAACAGGAACCAATGGCTTAGTGTTCACATTATGTAAAAGCACAGTTTTCACACTAACTTTAGATGAATTGGTAAAATGTTTTCTTTCTTGAGAGTATATTCAGTACTTGATTCTTCAATTAGTGCATCAACATTTGTTCAGAAACACAAAGTATCTTGCATGCTGTCGTGAGAAGCAAGACTTTTATGATAAATTTCATTGCCATAAATGAAATTTCCCCATGCTGTTTCAGTATAAAACAAGTCACAAATCTGATCATTTAGTTCATCTTGTGTGATCAGATGAGGCAGTTTATGCTGAGATGTCACAGGGGTAAAATTACTAAATGAAGAAAGTAAAGATGATTCATTGTCTTTTTTGCAGTATAACTTCTATTTCCCACTTTGCTGCTGGATGTGACACAAGAAAATCATCCCCATGAGGTACTGGTTTCATCACAGATGCAATCTCTGGATATTTAGTGTATTGTTTAGTTTTGTCTGAATATCCAGAAATATTAATGCAAAAATAACAGTAAGTTATTTATTTATTATAATATTTAAAAAAAAATTTTTAAACATCCAACAAGGGTATTTTGGGGCCTATTAGGCCCCAGATCAAAAAAACATAAAAATGACTTTATTTATTTCCTGAATAATTCTAGAACAGGCCTGGGCAACCGAAAAAAGCAAATTATAGTAAAAATATATTAATTTTACAACTTCTTTTCAAAAGATGGATATTTAGGATAATAACTCTACTCCAACAATAATTTTAGACAGTCCTGATTATTGCTTAGTTTGCCCACGCCTGTTCTAGAACATTCTAGAAACTTTACAGAAGTATTTAGAATAATCTAGAATATTCTTGAAGCTTCTAGAATATTCTAGAAGAATCCACAAATCCTATATGTATAGGAGCTGAAATCTTCAAACCATGTCAAAAATGATATCTCTTGATGAAGTTGTACATTTACTGACAAAACCATCCGACGATGAAAGTGAACATGATAATGTCGAAGACTACTCTGAAAGTTGTGAGGATGATCCTTCTGAAGCCGAAAATGATGAACAACTCGCGTCGTACCCTTCTGAAAGTGAAGAAAGTAATCAAGAAGATCTTACTACGATGCCAGTGAACGAACTTTTTTCCAAAGATAAGTATTTTAGTTATTCAACAACACCTTCAAGGATCAACAGAAGAACCGCAGCTCTCAATATATTCAATGGGAACCTGCTCCAAGAGTCTCTACACCATTCGAAACATTCAAAATTTTCATTTCTGATAATATGATGGAACAGATCATTCACTCAACAAACACCGTCATGAAAGAACCAATTTTTGAAGAAGACCTCTGGAAATGGATCGCAGCTAATCTTTTCCTTGGAATAAGCAAATCCAAAAATGCATCGATAGACGAAATGTTTTCAATTGAATTCGGTTTGCCATTTTTGCGAAAACTGATTACACAAGACAAATTCAAAAAAATGTGCTTAAAAATCAGATTTGACATCCACTCTCAAAGATATAGAGAAATCAAAGATGCCGCCATCTCTGGAGTCTGGAATTTTTCATTGAAAATTGCGAAAACAGTTACAACCCAAGCGAATACTTGACAGTGGATGAACAACTATGTAACTTCAAAGGAAGAGTTGGCTTCAGAACATACATTCCAACAAAGCCAGGCAAATACGGAATAAAGATTTGGTGCCTAACAGATGCAAAGACAAGTTACCTCCTCAATGCTCAAATTTATACTGGAAAGGTTGGAAATACGACAGAAACAAATCAAGGAGAAAGAATAGTCAGAGAACTGAGTCAGCCATTTCTTGGAAAAGGAAGGGCAATAACGACAGATAATTTCTTCACAACAATGACACTTGCCAAGTACCTACGAACAAAAAGAACAGGCCTTGTTGGAACCTTACGGAAATCAAGAACATTCCTGCCTCCTGAAATAAATGCAAAATCTAGAGAGTTATCACCAAAGTTTTTCTACCATGACGACATCACTCTTCTCAGGCACTCAGACAAACGAGGAAAATATGTGCTACTACTGAGTTCTCAGCATCAGTCTGGTGAAGTAGAAGAGAATGGAAAGCCCGAAATCGTCAATCTTTACAATGCAACAAAGGCAGATGTCGACACTCTCGATCAACTTGTGAGATATTATACAACAAAGAGGCGATCAAAGCGCTGGTCAGTCTGCATATTCTATAACATTCTAGATCTTGCTGCGTACAATGTTTTCGTTCTATACTCGACAAAACATCCAGAATTTCTTCGTCAACATAAATCAAGAGCCAAAAGAGAATTTATACGGCAATTGGTGCTTGAAATCAAAGAAATTTACTGCAAAGATAATGACAAAACAACCTCATGTGAACCGCCTGCAAAGAGGGCAAAAAGAGGACGATGCCATTTGTGCGGCAGATCAAAAGATAGACAGTCGAAAATTGTTTGCTCAAATTGTAAAAAAAAATGTTTGTCAGAGCCATTCTAAAGTTGTTTGTAATGAATGTTGCTAAATCACTGTTTCTATTGGAAAAATATATGGGGCCTGATAGGCCCCAAAATCAGTTTAGTGGATGTAAATATTTTTTTCGTAGGAGTGTTAATATCTATCCAATTTTTTTTCTTATAATGTATTGCAGGAAAACATTCATTATAAAAATAATAACATATATATGTATTGTTACCTACAGCTGTGATTGGACATTTACTTAGTAGAATTCAACCAATAAAATTATACTATAAGAGTATCTGAGCAACGTTAATGTTTGGAAAAGAATTTCAGAAATTTAGTCAATTACTAAGAGGCTTGTTCGTTTTGTTTGTTTTTTGGAATTTCGCACAAAGCGACTTGAGGGCTATCTGTACTAGCCACTAAGAAGCCTACCAAATCTTGATATTTCATCTTATAAAGAGACAAGTAAGATATTATGACAGAAGTATCATTAAGAAGGATTTTTTTGCTTAATTATATTTTCTGTCAAAACCCAAACTCAAATGTATGAAAAATATATTTTATCACTTAAAAATGTGAAAAACATATACTATTATAACCAGAAACGAAATTGTAAGCAGTTCCTTGTACACCACTTGTTTCCAACCGAAAACTCTCAGTCACTGTGCTTCTGTTAATTTCGATTGGAGGGGCTAAAGCGGTACGATTGTATCTGTAGGAGATAAAATCATAGTGTAAAACTTATACAGGTGATATTTTAATGGTTATGTTGGTATTTCTTACAGTTTTATTTAATTTTTTATTCAGTTTATTTAGCACCACAACACATTATTAACTGTCCTTCTGGATACACGTTAAGGAAAATCATGGACGTAAGTTATGAATAAGGATATACTTTGGTTTTCATTCTTTTCATCTTTTCATGTAAAAATTTGAGGGACATAATCTGTTTTGTAGAGATATGTCTTTACAGTAATTAAATGAGTAAACTCTAGATAAACAAGAAATGCATTTGGAATCTTCCCAACGTTAAAACTTTTACTGAAACGAAGTGTTTTTGCTAGTTTATTTTTAAGTATATTTTACACGAGACGGTAGTTAAAAGCCGACTACAAATTTGATTTTTCTTAAACAGAGACACAAAGCAACTTGGAATAAATGGAAAGAATATGTTTTATTATAATATGCGAAGTAAGCAATATATGCAATGAGATTTTTGTGAATTTCAGTTAGAAGAAAATATTACAAGAAGAAAACACCTGTACTAATTACATCATGAAATAAAAGATCACAAGTTACGTAAAATTTCTCCGGGTCTTACAAATAACTACACGTGATAGTAATGCTGGGTGTTGTTTAATGTCGAGTGTTGGGGGTCACTGACTGATGGTCCCATGTTCGAGGCACAATGTATCGCTGAGCACGTTACATGCTTTTAACTGTAGGGTGTTTTAACTACCTTAATCAGTGTCGTTATTCAGTTAAGAATAGTTACTTAAGAGTGGTAACTACTGCTGATAGTTGTCCGTATCTAGTTAACAGTTGTAAATAAAGAGCGGCTCTGTCTAAAACTTAGGAAGGATTTGAAATTGATTTTTGTACTTTCTGTTGTATAATGTGCCATTTCTTCAGCTTTTGTTTTGGAGACATTACTTCGGATGCTTTAACAGCTGTCTGTTAAGAAAAGTTTTTATTATTATTCTCACAGCCATCGCCAGTATCTCGTGTTGTATGGACAGTACTTCGAACACTTCCACGCCTGTTCTCTCTTAACTTATTATAGACGTTAAGGCTGTCTGTGTTGTTATATTGTTTTGTCACCATGTTTGTTTGTTTTTTATCAGCCTCCTTTTTCTCTTTTCGTTGCATCAAGTTTCAGAATAAATTTACGTATTTTTGCCATAAACACAAACGAAATATTAAGATAAACATTAACAAGTACATTATGGGAAATACCATATGTCAAACTCTTGGTTACTACTATTTTACTAATGAATAGAGAGTCGAACGCCCTCACCACCTGGCAATTCCTACATTATAAGTTTTGTTGGACTAAGTTGTTAACGGATTTTCTTTCCGGTTATCACAAAATGAAGTCAGCTGTAAATTTGAATTGAACGTAAATTATATTCATAAATTTCATTTTCGCTAAAAATAATATTAACATTTTAATAACTGTGGTTCTGTTTTTCATACTTACCGAAGCAACCTTAAACTCTAAAAATGTGTTTTTCTTACAACAAAGCCACATCGGGTTATCTGTTGAGTCCACCGGGTAGATTTGAGAACCTTCTTTTGGTGTTGTAGGTGCTTCCTGCTGCACCAGCAGTATACTGTAGAAATGGCACATCATTATTTATTTATAACAAAGACATATTAATACTTACATTAAATGTTGCTTTGAAAAAGTATTAAGAACTCTTTGAATACTCTTTCACTAACAAATAGTGGGATTCAGCGTCTAATTGTAACGCTCTCACCACTTAAAGAACGAGCTTCTGTGGTGTGAGAGAGATTCGAACCCGCGATTCTCAGATTACGACTCGGGTGTCTTAACCACATGGCCAAACCGGGCCGATTTACCATGAATCTGCGACAAGAATAAAACATGCAAACCGTTTTCTCAACTAAACATAAACAATCTATAATAAATACATATTATGGCCATACGTACACACACCATACAATCTATGTATAAACTATTTATTAGGGCCCGGCATGGCCAAGCGTGTTAAGGCATGCAACTCGTAATCTGAGGGTCGCGGGTTCTCATCCCCGTCGCGCCAGACATGCTCGCCCTTTCAGCCGTGGAAGCGTTATAATTTGACAGTCAATCCCACTATTCGTTGGTAAAAGAGAAGCCCAAGAGTTGGCGGTGGGTGCTGATGACTAGCTGCCTTCCCTCTAGTCTTACACTGCTAAATTAGGGACGGCTAGCACAGACAGTCATTGAAGAAACGGCTCCAGGCCTTTAGAAGATCTGCCAAGAACGCTATACAAGACATTTCTAGCAGAGAACATGTTTATTTGCCTGCTAAAGAAGAAAGACAACAAAATCCGTGCAGGTCAAGAAAATCACATAATTTTATTAAAAGGCTGAGGATTTTCACGTGCTTCAGAAGAACAAAAGGAAATACTGACAACCAGACAGACTTTGTTTGTCACGACTCGTAAGTACCAGGTTTTTATGATTTATGTTTGTTTTGAATTTTCGCACAAAGCTACTCAAGGACTATCTGTGCTAACCGTTCGAAAGGCCGTTTGTTTTCTTTATTTCATCTAAGGATATCAATGCTAATCTTCTTCAATTTAGAAGTGAAAGACTAGAGGGAAGGCAGCTAGTCATCAACACCCACCGCCAACTCTTGGGCTACTCTTTTACCAACGAATAGTGAAATTGATCCTCACATTATAACGTCCCCACCGCTGAAAAGGCGAGCATGTTTGGCGTAACGGGGATACGAACCCGCGACCCTCAGATTACGATTCGCACGGCTTAACACGCTTGGCCTTGCCGGGCCAATGATTTAAGTAGGATACTGAATTTTCATACAGCATATACTGAACGTAATGTATTACATTACAAGAAACAAGTTGTAATACATACATTTTCTAAACCTTACTGGAATTCTGTTGATAGATTAATACCGATATTTTCAATTGATGGGTATTCTGTCCTCACGAGAGCTAAATGAGAAGTCAATATCATCTCATCCTTTCTAATTTTAAACAACTAACCAACCTCTCAGAAGCTCCCTCTGAAATAAGATAACTTATTGAACTCCTGGGGTCGGAATTGACTGCCATCTATATTACGCAGACACAACTGAAATTACGGATTGTAATTAGCTGCACTTTGGCTTGAATTTTAGACATTTAGATACGCAACCCCATATGTTGAATTTCATGTACTGCTCTCCGATGCTAGTGGAAGATATTAGAATAAATTAATAAAGTTTAACTTTAGTAAATATCTGTTTCAAATAAGTGTGTTTTTTTCAGATGTGAAATATACAATAGTTTTGACATCACTTGTGGATGATCGATGATTTTTAATTTAGTATATTCATTTCACAGTAAAGTTTAAATTGTGTGGAGTTTGTATATCATATATGTTTGTGAAATATCTTTAAACAACCATGACTTGTGTTTTATGTTTGTTAGTATCATAAACTTGACATGACAGTACTTGAATGTTTTAAGTTTTTTCACCCATGTTAATATAAAATAGAAACATCATTCTGTATATTAACTTCTTTTTTTTTTTTTCACAAGATGTATAAAATCACACTCCAGTCTACCTAGGTCTAGATATAGTTACAATAGCTATATTCTTGTATCCGATGACACGAGTGGACGACTTATTTATAGTTTCACTCATATGGATCACTTGTAGTGGAGCTAATAAAACCTCTTGGAAAATTATACAGAATTTTCGTAGGGCAGAGAAAGATCGAAAACAGCGAAGTTAAGCACCCTCTTGTTTGTACCAGAACAGCGTTTCTTTTATTGTTATTACAATAACAGAGGACCAAGACCACCTAGAGAGATAACCTGTTTTACCAATTGCGCCACTGTGTGTTGTTTGTTTGTCACTCAGTCAGGAGACTCTACTATGATGTCATATGAGTGACGCTTGAAATTGCAATTTGTCCTGCCGTGACATTGGTAAAACGTGCACATGCCATGAATCACGAGAAGAATTATGGACTCTGTAAGAGCAAGACATATGAACTTTAAAAGCGAGAAATAAAAATATTTGTTACTCGTGATTTTGTTTTTGTTTACTATTCAAACAAAACACATTAGAGAACCCTTCAGTAAACATCTACATTATTAATATATTTCAAGATGAAAGGATTATTATTTGCAAGTTAATTCATTGTAGAGAAAACAAAATTATTCTGACAATATAATTTTCAGTCTTATTAAAAAGACTGTTTTTATAATGTAAAAACAGCTACATTATGTTTCATAGCATAATCCTGCAGAAACTAAGGTAACGGTTATAAAATACAATAATTAAAATGTTTAATTGATGATGAGGTAAAAGGTCGCAACGATGTAATTATTAAAATTAACCTCGTATAGAAGTTGCTGTTATTGTATTTGAAATTAATTATTTGGTCTGTCAGATTCCTTACTAGATATCAAGATAAAACCAGTTTAGACGCTATTTAATATTGTGGAAATCAGAATTTTTTTATTTTATTTCAGGGGAAGAAAAATTGCCTGAATAATTAATTGGTTTTGAAATCATATACAAATCAAATGTTTTACATTGTAACTGAAACGACTGTATGAAAACAGTTATACAGTCCCCTTTATTAGTTCTACTCTCTGAGCTAAAGAAAGGAGGTAAACAAATAAAGTTTATACAGTAGCTATGGTGGTCCTAAGACCCAGCCCTTAGGTACCCTAGTAACAATATTAGTCCAGCTTCAATAATCTCCATCTGTAACAACCTAACTCTTCCATCCGGTCACTCTTCTGTCCAGTTACTTATCTCTTACACCAACAGAGATACGTTTCTTCACAGCCATTTATGTGGAACTTTGCAAATGCTTTCTGACAAATCCATATAAACCTAATCTACACCCTTACCCTGACCTATATAAGCAGTAACCTTTTCAGAAAATATCAAAAGATTTGTAACGCAAGATTTTTCTCAGTGGAACCATGGGTACTATACAATGCAATACTGAACTTTGTTAAACGGCTTTCAAAGCATGTTTTAACATAATTTACTAATATTTTCCCACAACCTATAAAAGACAAATGGGTCTACATTTACTGAGACAATTTGTATTACCTCTCTTTAAAAAAACTATTTACCTTAGCTAACTTCCAATCCTTTGGTTTCTACCAACTACTTAAGAACTGACAGGAAATAGTTTGAAATGGCTCATATATCCAATATTTATACTCCTTCAAAACCATTGGAGAAATGTGATCTGGCTCATGATACTTATCATTTTTTAATATTCTAATTTTTTTTAAACTAGTTCAAAAATAATGTAGCAATTTTTTTCAAACTCGTTTATTTAGCAACTGTTCAAAACGTGGAGTACTGCTTAAGTCTTCGTTAATGAAAATCGAAGAAAAACAAAATTTAGTAACCCAGCCATCATATAATTATCATGCACCAGCCTCTCTTTTTCATCCTTGAATGGCGCCATCTGCATTCTCTCACTTTGTTTACCCTTAATGTACTTAAAGAAACCCTTACTGTTCAATTTTTAATTTCCAGCCTGTCATTTCTTGTACTTCCTTTTCGAAGTTCTAATTTCTTGGTTCACAATTTTTTTATCTCCTATAATCTTATGAATCTCTTGTCGTACAAATCAATTTAAATTTCTTACATTTGTGATGCTTTTCTTTAATTTTATCACTTAATCTCTTTGTGAACCAACTTTCTTTCTCTAAGGAATATGGTTAATTTGAATACTGAAAACTTTATATTTAAAGTTTTTCCACACGTGATCAGTGGCGCCGCATAATTCATCCGACCAATTCACAATAGATGACTCTTGTTGCATCCTTTCAAAATGGCTCGGCATGGCTAGGTGATTAAGGCAACTTGTGATGCAACACTCTAATGATTTTACGGAAACAATACGCACAACTATGATGCAGCTTTTCAGTTATGTTACTAAAACACTATATTTTACTTAACTTTAAATATTGCTACTGAAACAGTAGCTGTAAATGAGATGCGACTTGAAATGATATCAGTGATACAAATTCTTATGCAAGAAATTTGAAATTTAAATGATTCATATTTTGTAGAAGGGTACAGAATTTTAAAGATATTAATATATATTTCAATAATCATAAAGTTAAGCTTCTATCTTGTAAATATTGCATGCTTGTTTAATATTATAATTCATTAGACATAGAGAATTCAGTATAGAATTCAAAATATTGCTTGTAAAAGTAACTTCTGATTGACACTCTCTGTGTAGCGACAGCTGTAACGTTTCATCACGTTGGTCCATATAACCTCGGTGTGATTTGATGTTTTTGAAACAATGATTTTGAATTCAGAAACTGATTGTTATGTTAAAATAAAGACTCATAGTACATGTAACAAAACCCAGTCATGATGATTTCCCAGCACCATTTCAACAGTCCAAGTCACTAAAATCTATCGGTATTGCATTTACCACTTCACTGTTTCATTCTCTGCTGTTAGAGGTATGCGATGAATGAACAACTATGTAGTGGAAGCACCTTTTATAGATGTAACTTGTTTCACTTCTGAATATCTTTCTTGATTGTGTTGCACAGTATTGCCAGGTGCACATAAAAGAGTTTTGCCACTGTACTTTGTGTTTGTGGATTTTAATCCGTTACAAAATGCCGAACTGTGCTTACTACAGCTCAAACACAACTGGTAGTAAGTCCTTTTCTGAATGGTTCTTGTGTCGCAACTTGATCCATTTTCCTTTGTTTCACAATATAATAAAGTATAAGACACATTCTCATTTTGGAAGTTCTGAGTTTTTAATGTGAAAACATCTGTATGTTAAGAGTGTAACATTTTACGTTGGAAAGCAACACTGTATATATTCTTTCGGAAAGTAATTAGTTATTGATAACAATACACTATCTACATAAAGTTAAACAATGCCAAAATGTAATCCTTAACATGCTGTCCCACCTCTAATTTACATTGGATTTGACCGTTATGTGATTTTCTGATCTGCATATTTAAAATCGTTTTGGTATAACACACTTGACCCGTTTATTTTTTCTGTAAAATATAAAGTAAATTAAAATGACGAGTTTGTTGAAGTTGGTAATGCATTATTCTTGGGTTATAATTCGAGATAATGTTGTTACTTCTGTTGAAATAACACTTCAGTTCATCGCTTGCATAATACCTAGAAAGGCTCAGCCAGATGGTTAAGGTGCTCGAGTTGTATGTAATCTGATGATCACGGGTTTGAATTTCGTCACACCAAAGTTGCTCGCCCTTTCAGCCAAGAACAAATTAAGATAGGGATAAATAACGGATGAGTGATTAGAAAGTCTCCTGCGATCTTTAAATCCTCATGTAATTTCCAGTCACGTTCAGACATATTGAGTAGATGCTGCTTCCTGATTATTTTCTACGAATACTTTGTCATTACTGAGCAGCTTGGATGTTTATTATCATGTATTTCAGTGCGCTGTGTTGGTTTATTTCTGTAAGTTGTTTGTAGATATCAAATGAAATAATGTTTTCCATACAATATTTTATATTTCATTCATGTATCAGAGAGGTCAAAGCAACCAGTAAACATATGTAGCTACATAATCAAACCATAGCAAGGTGTATTTTAATACTGAAAGGTCTTTTGTTTGTTTGGAATTAAGCAAAACCACACAATGGGCTACCTGTGCTCTGCTTACCACGGGTACCGAAACCCGATTTTTTAACAGATGTGACTCCGCAGACATGCTGCTGTGCCACTGGTGGGCAAAAATGAAAGGGTTTTACTTTCTGCACAATTAAAGATAAATAATATCTGAATAAAATATGTATTAGGCTTTGACTAGAATTTTAGATTTCTGTTGGTATTCCAAATGGGGTTATTACCATGTAGTGATATTTTTACTTCTGTCATCTTTGGCAAATATTATTAATTGGTTTTTGTTTATGAATGATGAGTCTACATTTAAATACATGTTCCTCGAAATGAATGTATTCTTAAGCCTTTGTTCGATCTTAAACATTACGATTTGGGATTCCAGTTAACATTAAAGTGCATTAATATCGGATAATAGTAGTGAGTGAAAAATGGAATACTCTATTGTTCACTGCTCATCTCAGTGAGCAGTTTCGAACGGATATTTAAAATCATAGTTAAGTAATATGCGATACACATTTTTCTGTAGCTGTTTTTTAGTTTTTTTCAATTCTAATAAATATAACTGGTCAAATAACTTTTGTATAAACCTAAAGAAAGATAAAAAAGTAAAGAGAAATATATTCTACAAAAATAATACAGTATAAATCTACATGACATTCAACCTAAGATACATGAAATATAGTAGGCACCAGTTCAAAAGCAGTACACAATCACTGGCATGTTGCAAGGATAGTTTATCAAATGTTGTAAAATACTCTTAGGACATTTCATAGAATCAACACACAGTAGACTCAGAAACGTCAACAAGTATTATAAAACCTACATAGTAAGTATAATGACTGCTACTCTGAAATTGTTTTGAGTTTTCTACGTCATTGTCTGAGAATTCATGACTTGCAAAACTTCCAAAAAATTTTCTTTTGTTAATTATTCTATTGATTTTAAGAAATTTCAAGGCTCGTTTAAATAAGTTATTTACTGAAGCAATTGTGTTGCGTAAATAAAACAAACGATTCAAAACAGAGTATAATGTTTGTGGTGAAGTCAGTGCACTGTATAACTTTTCATTTTACTAACAATTAGAGAAAAAAAAATGGTTTACACTAAACACTCGTTTGGACTGTGAAATAATCTTTTACCGAACTACAGCTTCTATACAGAAATAAATTATTTTTTTTAGATCGTTCATTACTATTTTTTCTAACATTGTACTTTTAGTGAAAATAAACTCTTGAAAATACAAGAAAAAAGTAAGTTGTCGCAGGAGGAAGATCGTGTTTCTCAGCAAATAAAAATTAGTATTATGAGAGTTAGACGTGCTATAAAAATAATTACATGTAACACAGACTTTGTACAGCGGCTTAAATATGTGGTTTGGACCCTCTCCAGGTATGTAATCTCCAAGAACAATGGTTGTGAAAGAAATGAAGAAGTAATATATCAAGTCCAAAAAGTCCCAGTCAGGCTCCAAACAAGAAAATATAATAGCATGGATCAAACAGAACAGAGTGATTATTGCTGCCAGGAAAGTAGAAGAAAATCGACCCGTATCTCTAATTAAATTAAATTGAAGTACTGTGGAGAACAAGTCTAACATTATATTTTACTGTTCACAGTGTATGGTGTATCATAAATAAAGAACAATAAACTGGTAATATCTCAGAATTCTCCGCGCAACGATTCTTTGTTTTTAATAATTTTTGATGATATCTTTTTTAATGTAATTTTCAGGCGATATTTGATGTCACAAGGAATAAGGAGACTTCTTGACCACTTACTATTTTTGCAGTTTACCAGCGATTTCAGCAAACTACAAATGTTGGTTGAATGTGTGTAATTAAATCAAAGTTATTTCATTGAATTTTACTTGTAATCATATATTTTATGACGCATACAAGACAATTTGCATACAAATTACCATTATGACATTATCGGGATAAAATATAACTGTAAACAAAATGTCAAATAAAGTTGGTAATACATCTACTCTTTTTTTAACTGAAACAAAACAGTACAGTTCTACGATTCAAAAATAAATCATTTATTACGTCCATGTTTTCGACCATCGAAGAGTGATGATATCTTTACTGACGAAGCTGGTCTTTACTGGTCATAATAAATTATGTATTTTTTCAAGTATCAATTACATTTACGTTTTGTTTTAAACATTCGTATATCAGTGGTAAAAGTATGAAGTTTGATATAAAATTATTAGTACACGTTGAATAAAAATGTTTTTGATGAAATAGACAGGCCCAGCATGGCCAGGTGGTTAAGGCAATCGACTCGTGATTCGATGGTTGCGGATTCAAATCCCCGTTGCACCAAACATGCTCGCCCTTTCAGTGGTGTGGGCGTTATAATGTGACTGTCAACTCTATTGTTCGTTAGTAAAAGTGTAGCCCAAGAGTTGGCGATTGGTGGTAATGACCCTCGTCTTACACTGCTAAATTAACACAAATAGCCCTCGAATAGCTTTGCGCGAAATTTAAAAAGAAAACAAGAACAAGTGAAATAGAGAAATTGGTGAATAAATAGAAAATTGATAATGTCTTAGTGTTTTTACTTCAGTTTTATAATATTAAAAAAAAATATGAAATACTGTTAACTTAGTACCAAAAATGGCATTTCTCTCGCTGATACTGTTTGTTTGTTAGTGGACCAAATAGTAAAATTTCGTTTTGCAATTTGAGGCGAATAGTTTTGATTAATATTGAAATGTCAACCTGTAAAACCCTCGTTTTACTTTAAAATTTTTTGCAAATCCAAGGTCGTATCACATTATATAAAATTAGTAATCCGTAATCCGCGAGTAGCAAATTAAAATTTTATTACTGAATATAAAAAACACACTCCAAGTAAACGATTTCACAGAGAAGTGCAAAAACAAACAACAACAAAAACTGGAAGAAAACTCAAAGGAAACTATTTACAAGATAATGGTGAATACTGATTGTTGAAAGCGAGTAAAATGAACTAATTCTGTTTGTTTGTGGAATTTCGCACAAAGCTACTCGAGGGCTATCTGTGCTAGCCGTCCCTAATTTAGCAGTGTAAGACTAGAGGGAAGGCAGGTAGTCATCACCACCCACCGCCAACTCTTGGGCTACTCTTTTACCAACGAATAGTGGGATTGACCGTCACATTATACGCCCCTACGGCTGGGAGGGCGAGCATGTTTAGCGCAACGCGGGCTCGAACCCGCGACCCTCGGATTACGAGCCGCACGCCTTACGCGATTGGCCATTCCAGGCCCGTTCAATTATGTATCTCTATTTCAAACAACATCACTCTGTTTAAGACACGCACACACTCTAATATAACTTATCTATTTCAAATAACATCATTCTGTTTAAGACACGCACACACTCTAATATAACTTATCTATTTCAAATAACATCATTCTGTTTAAGACACACACACTCTAATATAACTTATCTATTTCAAACAATATCATTCAAACACACACACTCTAATATAACTTATCTATTTTAAACAACATCATTCAAACACACACACTCTAATATAACTTATCTATTTCAAAGAACATCATTCAAACACACACACCCTTGTATATCTTATCTATTTTAAACAACATCATTCAAACACACACACTCTAATATAACTTATCTATTTCAAACAACATCATTCAAACACACACACTCTTATATAACTTATCTATTTCAAACAACATCATTCAAACACACACACTCTAATATAACTTATCTATTTTAAAACAACATCATTCAAACACACACACTCTAATATAACTTATCTATTTTAAACAACATCATTCAAACACACACACTCTAATATAACTTATCTATTTCAAAGAACATCATTCAAACACACACACTCTAATATAACTTATCTATTTCAAACAACATCATTCAAACACACACACTCTAATATAACTTATCTATTTCAAACAACATCATTCAAACACACACACTCTTATATAACTTATCTATTTCAAACAATATCATTCAAACACACACACCTCTAATATAACTTATCTATTTTAAACAACATCATTCAAACACACACACACTCTAATATAACTTATCTATTTTAAACAACATCATTCAAAACACACACATTCTAATATAACTTATCTATTTTAAACAACATCATTCAAACACACACTCTAATATAACTTATCTATTTTAAACAACATCATTCAAACACACACACTCTAATATAACTTATCTATTTTAAACAACATCATTCAAACACACACACTCTAATATAACTTATCTATTTTCAAACAATATCATTCAAACACACACACTCTAATATAACTTATCTATTTCAAACAACATCATTCAAACACACACACTCTAATATAACTTATCTATTTTAAACAACATCATTCAAACACACACACTCTAATATAACTTATCTATTTTAAACAACATCATTCAAACACACACACTCTAATATAACTATATCTATTTTAAACAACATCATTCAAACATACACAGTCTAATATAACTTATCTATTTTAAACAACATCATTCAAACACACTCTAATATAACTTATCTATTTTAAACAACATCATTCAAACACACACACTCTAATATAACTTATCTATTTTAATCAACATCATTCAAACACACACACTCTAATATAACTTATCTATTTCAAAACAACATCATTCAAACACACACACTCTAATATAACTTATCTATTTTAAACAACATCATTCAAACACACACACTCTAATATAACCTATCTATTTTAAACAACATCATTCAAACACACACACTCTAATATAACTTATCTATTTTAAACAACATCATTCAAACACACACACTCTAATATAACTTATCTATTTCAAACAACATCATTCAAACACACACACTCTAATATAACTTATCTATTTTAAACAACATCATTCAAACACACCCACCCTAATATAACTTATCTATTTTAAACAACATCATTCAAACACACACACTCTAATATAACTTATCTATTTCAAACAACATCATTCAAACACACACACTCTAATATAACTTATCTATTTCAAACAACATCATTTTAAACAACATCATTCAAACACACACACTCTAATATAACTTATCTATTTCTAATATAACTTATCTATTTTAAACAACATTTTTCTTTTTAGCACAAAAAAACAAAAAACAAATACCAGTGGTAGTTAATATAACATCTTTATTTTAAATGTCGTCATTCTGATTTCCACACCAAAAAACTGAAACATCTAAATACTGAATACTATTTATAACCACCATAGACAAATGCAACATCCTCATTTTTACAGTGATAGTAGTATTTTATAATTTTAATATTAACAATTGTATTATTACTCAAGATTACAGCAGGAATTTTCAATACTGTAATATCTGATGATGCTACCTACAATGTTCAATATTCTCACACTTGATAATGCTTCAATATTGAATATTATAAAGTTTAGTAATAATACAATGTTCAATATTTTAACACTTGATGATGTTACCATGTTCAATGTTCTAATACTTGGTTATGTTACAATGTTCAATGTTCTAATACTTATAATACAATGTATACCATAAGATGTAAGTACACATTTTAATGATAAACAGTTTTGTTGTTGTTTTTGATACTTGAAATCTGCACACAAACTGTACATGCTAGCTGTCTCTAATTTCGAAATTATAGACTAGAGAGAAGGCATCTCGTTAACATCACACATCGCAGTCTCTTGGGCTACTATAATTGAATAGTGGGATTTGTCTACCACCTTTATGACATTCTTACTATTTCAAAGTATTGAGTGCGAAGAGCCAAGAGACACAAACCATCGGTCCTCAGATTGACAACCGTCACGATAACCATTAAACAACGCTTAGACTAATTATAAACTGCTTTTAAATTTATAGAACTAAATGATAAATTCTTCAAATAGAATTTTCATCCTGAACAGCACATAATGAAATACAAAATGTAAAGAGTGTGGTCAGTATACCAGAGAGATGGTAGCCAGTCAATAACACGTTATCACAAATAGGTGATGTGGTTAGAGCACTCGACTAGTAATCTGGGAGTCGGGTGTTCGAACCAGCCGTTCCACCAAATATGCTCGCCTTTTCAGCCGTGCGTGTGTTATAATATAATAGTCAATCCTACTATTCGTTGGTATAAAAGTAGGCCAAGAGTTGACGGTGCGTGGTGATGATTAGTTGCTTCTCTCGAGTGCAGATAGCCCTCGTGTAGTTTTGTGTGAAATTAAAAAACAAACAACTTGCCAGAGAGACTTTCAATTTTATGGTGCGCCCACAGTCAAAATGCAGGACGTGTTTAGTGGCGTCACGTCTTGAACCTGAGCTCCATTGATCGGTAAGCTGACTTTGTAACTATTTGGCCACCCCTGGTTCCGCCACAAAAGACCAATGTATCACCTTAATATAGGAAGGTGATGTACCATCACAATATATATATATATTATATTATTATTAAAAGGCATTCTAATAGTCTACTTCTTACTGCTGCAGTAGCGAATTGTTTCATCCTTATATTAAACGATTGGTAAAGATGCCCGAATTTGTAGTTTAAGAAGTGGAGAAACCACGTATCGTGGATCATTCAGCGTTTTACGTAAGCTGTCACCAAGATTAATGTTAGTGGAATACCAAGTGACTCACACACGATACAAAAAAAAACAACTCCTTCCTCTCGATAGTGGAGCCACGTGACTGTAACCTGTATTACAAAACTCAGATTAATATCTAAAAACACACAGTAAGTGTTTTTATGTCTCTGTCATATGTATGCAAAAATCAACATCAAGTATCTCTGTTTTCCTGAAATTATGGAGGAGCATTCTTTACTATGACTAGCTGGGGTACCTGTACCGTGGATGGAAGTTATGTGAATTCATAATTAACGAAAGGTTATCTCAGGATATGAAAAGTTTTATCTCTACACATAATAAAAAAAACCCTAAAATAGCAAAAAAATAAAATTATGAAACCATAAATTTGAATATATCTCCTCATGGATGCGTCACGCCAAATGTGCTCGCTCTCCCAGCCGTGGGGACGTTATAATGTGACGGTCAATTCCACTATTCGCTGGTAAAAGAGCAGCCCAACAGTTGGCGGTGGGTGGTGATCACTGGCTGCCTTTTCTCTAGTCTTACACTGCTAAATTAGGGACGGCTAGCGCAGATAGCCCTTGAGTAGCTTTGCGCGAAATTCAAAAACAAACAAACAAACCACATGGATGCAACAAACCTTCGTGCCAAATTTAGTGAAGATCCATCTCAGGTGCTAAGTAATGAGGGGGGAAAAAACAGCAAAATGCAAAATTGATAACTTGTGTATTTCCTCATGGATCTAATGAGCTTCCATACCGATTTTTGGAAAAGATCCATGCAAACTGTGCGAAGTATTTACATGGCCAAATAAGAGTAGTACTATTCTTTTATATATATGACGCCAGTAAATTAGATCTGCGTGTGTTGTATTTATGACGTCATATGTTCGCCCCGAGAGCGAAGAAAAATGAATTTTTCTGGAGAGGAAACTGAAGTGAAATCAGAAATTCGTAACCCTACTGCAAACCTACATGCACTCAGGATAAATATTTCGAGAAGTTCGAGGTTACAAATTGCATAATAAAACGTTTTTCAAGTATCATTCAAGCAAAAATTCCATTATAGTATGAAGAGTAAACTTGGTAAGAAAACATGGCTTTAACAACAAGCACCAAACTGTAATGTAAATATAAATATAAGGTAAAAATAGATAAACACACATAAACATTTAGAACACCTACATTACCTCTTTGTTTAATCTTTCAGTTACTGTGATTATGTTTAACTACCTTTCTTTAATGCTTTTATAGCTATGCCTGGTTTATTTTTAAATAAACCGATACGAGAAATGAGTCTTAGGTTACATTTCTTAAGCTTAGAAATATTAGAATGAAAAACCCCATCGAGAATTTTTTTTTTAATTTTACAGACGCAAATTAAAGACAGTTGATACTTCAGCTTACCATTCTATACCCACAATCTTTATTATATTCTTACAGTATTATGTATTATATCTGTTAAAGTTTACACTTGTAATATCACGTGGCAGCAAAACTTTAAGTTTTAATTTTCTCTTTAAACGTTTCTTTCTAAAATAAAGGAGTAAAACTTAGATAATATAAAAGTTGTAACGTACTTTATAATAACAATTTCATCAAAATACATACATATTAAAATGGTTTAATTACATTTTAACGTAACTCAGTAACATGGACATTAGGTTTGAAAATGGGTTCGTTGACACATGTTGACAGGAGTAATGCCATACTTTTAATCATAACATATTCATAACAACTACTTTATGTCTACGACCAATGACGAACTCAATTTCTGTAAATCTGAAGCATAATATTTTCATATCAACGACTTTATGCCTACAATCAATGACAAACTTGATTTCTGATAATATGTTTCCAGTCAACTTCAGAGGTAGTTACTTTAAAGTTACTAAGTTCGTTAGTAACATCTTTCTTTGTTAGGGCTGTGGTATATAACCATACCTTGTGTTTTTTACCTCCTTGTATTAATACTGATTTATTTTAACATTTGGTATTTATGCAATTCCAGCATAACATGGTCAAGCAAGTCACTAAATTTCCTTTGCTCAACATGTTTTGTATCATTCACCTAAATAACACTACATGTCTTTTTTTTGTGGTAGAAATGGCAATAACATCATCTATTATTTGTGAAGTTGTACATTTAACATTTTTATTGAAAGTCGAGTGATCTCTTGAAAAATTAACTTCCAAATATGTAATGTTAACCAGGTTGGATGAGTGTGTTGTTAATGAGTTAATTCAATTAGTAACATGATATTTATTCAGTTTGGAACATGGTCTTAACAGAATTATTATTCCTTGTGATTTCATCTAAACACCTTACAACAACATCAAACCTGACTCTACACTAAACGCAACCATCCATTGTAGCATATATTTGTTTGAATAAGGATCATTTACTTTGATTTTACATTTATGTCTCACGAATTAAGGTAATCTAATATTACAAAATTATTTCACACTACATGTCTTGAAGAATCTCCCATTATTTAGCTGAACTATAGTGCAGGAAATCGGTGCCAATTTCAATTTGTAAACTCATCGTTAGAAATATTAAAATATACATGTTATTTTATAAATTCTATATGTATTATTTTGGTATAAGTTAAATGACTAATAAATTAGTAAAGTTTGCCGAATACATTATATATTAGAGTATTTTAGCTGCATAAAGAGAGTTCAGGTATACTGAATAACTTGGATCAACTAATAAGTAAAACAAATACAAGTCGGTCCCTAAACACGAAGCAAGGTAGTCGTTGGACCTGCTGTCCTTTATTCAGCTGACCCAAATGTACCTGAAACTACGATGCGATTATCCCACATTTCCCGATCAAACTCTTTATAATTAACTACTTTTATCTCTCAAAATTGAATAACATAGTTAAAATCTGGATGTACAATGCCTAGTATTAAGTTATGTCTGAGGAGATTTCAATCAATGTATTAATCGGGAACGATTTTTTTTTTTTTAAATCTTCTGTTTTACTTTATAAGGGGGCCCGGCATGGCCTAGCGCGTAAGGCGTGCGACTCGTAATCCAAGGGTCGCGGGTTCGCGCCTCCGTCGCGCTAAACATGCTCGCCCTCCCAGCCGTGGGAGTGTATAATGTGACGGTCAATCCCACTATTCGTTGGTAAAAAAAGAGTAGCCCAAAAGTTGGCGGTGGTGGTGATGACTAGCTGCCTTCCTCTAGTCTTACACTGCTAAATTAGGGACGGCTAGCACAGATAGCCCTCGAGTAGCTTTGTGCGAAATTCAAAAACAAACAAACAAGCTTTACAAGGTGATTTGTTACACTAGAGTTTAAACAACTATCTAAAAAATAATTATGTTTAAAATATAATACTGTACAAAATAAAACAAAAACTATATTCTTGTCTTTCTATAGATAGTTTCAGAAATATTTGATTTGAGCTTGTTTCTTGCTGACTAAAACTATTTACATTCATATTAAAAGCTCGATAAATTCTCATTGTCAAAAATTATCAGACACAACTCTAACTTAGTAATATTCTTATAATAAAACAGTTGCTGTATACTTCATGACCAGTATCAGTAATATATCTTTAAACGTTCGGGACTCTTTCAGCAACATTGCTGACACTTGAATATAGCTTATAACCAGAAGAGACTTATCAATTATCATATCAAAAGAACCTTCAGTCAAAAATCAAAGTATTATTCTTCCACATTTTATATATCCAATACACTTATGTCTGTTATTTTAGAACACACCTTACAATAACAATGTGAAATTACAGGCTTGAGAAAAAAACTGATACATTTATTGATAAAATTTCTAAATACACTGTTAATCTATAAACACTTTAGTTCATAAAATACCAGATCAACTTTCATTCAACTTTTCTACACTATGTTTTTATTACGGTTGCAGATGAAGTCTATATTTTACATCTGTATAACAACACGAGAAAATAAACAGTGATACATCATACGAAACATATTTCAATACACAAATAAACGAATAATGGATTCAAAATAAACTAAAGATGTAAGATTTCACTTTGTCGGCACAGAAAATTATTTTATGTTTCAAATGTTTTCTTCAGATGTAATCGATTATCTTCTACTTCATTGAAACATCATCAAATACATCAATAATAAGAGGTGCAACTGAAGTTAGGTTGGTTTTTAATTCTATACTTTGGATTCTGGCAAAGAAAATCTGCAAGAGCTGTGAGTTTAGAAAGTGTATATTGAAGTG